>NC_142097.1:44425781-44754781 GCF_054644295.1 Miniopterus natalensis
ACCTCCCTCCCAGTCCCATCCACTTGTTAATCAGCCTCCATTTGTTGTTCAACCAATTAGGAGCGGTTTGAATGAAGTTATTGGAAACGGTTGCCACAGTCCCGACCGAGGCCCCACCACGCTGGGTGTGGAACCTCCACCGAAACAAGGGGCCGGCCCCGTGGCCGGCGTGGCTCAGTGGTCAGAGCGTCGGCCTGAGCGCCGGATGGTCCAGGGTTTGATTCCCGGTCAAGGGCATGTACCTGGGTTGCAGGTTCAATCCCTGCCCCCGCTCTGGGGGTGTGTGGGTGGCACCCAATTGATGTGCCATCTCTCTCTCTTTCCCTCCCCCCATGCCTCCCTCCCTTCCACTCTCTCTAAAAATCAATGGGAAAAATATCTTTTGGTGAAGATTAAAAAAAAAACACACAAGTGGCCAGAGCCAGAGTCTTCCTCAACAGCTCCCCAGGCTTCCCTGGCCTCGACGCTGACTCGCCCCTGGGCCTGAAGGGCCCGAGCCGCCCTGGACGCCGGGGGCAGAAGCCTACAGAAGCAGAGTCCCGGCTCTTCCACTCCACGGAGGGTGAGCACCACCGGCTGAGAACTGCTCCGGGGGACACATGGCAGCCAGTGGCAGGGTTAACGGCTGGTGCAGGGCGCCTGGAGGGACAGGTTCCGGTCCTGCACCTCAGTGGCAGACCGCCTGCGATTTTGCTTGGCCTCCTCTTGGGAACACCGCCTGGCTCGTGGGCACCTCAGTCCCCTCCTGTCAAACGAGACCGCTCCCCATCCACCTCACGGGACAGCTCGGGGGCCTCGCCGCCCCCCAGGCAGAGGAAGCCACGGCCGGGCGGCGGGGGGGCTGTCATCAGCGGCGGGGCTGTCATCAGCGGCGTCCTCGCCAGGCCTTTGTCTCTGGGCTCACGCCAAGGCAGGGCTGGCCCAGCCGAGTCAATAGAAACGCCCTCTTTTCTTCCAATTCGATGAACTCAGGATTTGAAAATCAATTTGAGATTCATATGTGCGAAGGCGCCTGACCTTTCCCTCCGAGCTCTCTATTAAGAGAGGTCCGCGGACCGAACGAGTACCGCAAAGGCCGGGAGGCTGGGCGGCTGCTCCCAGGACGGCCCGGCCCGGCCTCCGTGGGGCCGGCACACTGCCCGCGCTCCTGCTGTGGCCCCTCGGGGGCAGGAAGGCCCACGTCCCCAGCGGCGGGGAGCCCCTTGGGAGTCTGCCAGCCCCCAACACACGCAGGGAGCACAAGGCCTCCACGTGGAGGCCTCACTCGGTTCCAGCAAGCCCGGCTGAGGACGGGCCTTGCCCCCTCCGTCCCCAATCCGCCTGTCCCCGAGGGTGTCACCCTTCATCATCACCCTGGTCTTCCTCACGGCTGGACCCCTTCGTACATATCACATAGCAGCTGTTTCTATTTTTTTTTCCATCCTCCCTTGAGGATATTTTTTCCATTGCTTTTCAGAGAGAGTGCGGGAGAGAGAAACATCAATGTGAGAGATACGTTGATCGATCGCCTCCCGACCGAGGCTAGGGATCCAGCCTGCAACTGAGGTAGGTGCCCTGGACTGGAATCGAACCCGGACCCTTCAGTCCGAGAGCCCGAGCCCCAACCACTGAGCAACCGGCCAGGGCCAGCAGGTGTTTCTGATCTCCTCGTGGACTTCCCGCTCTCTCTCCCGCCTACACGGCGACTGAAACAAGTGCATTAGAATAATTCTATCAGTTGCGTTAAGCCCAGAGCCCTAAATCTGTGATGTATCGTTTTAATTAAGTTTTAAGTCCCCGGCGCAGCATCTCATTTTATCTTGCTGCCTCTCATCAGGGGAAGGCTGCTGGGTATCGGGGTTCGGGAAACGCGGCCGACGACGATGGATGTTCCTGAACTTGACACGTGGGGCCCGGCTTCCCCCTCCTGCCCCTCGGAGCCGTCGGACCAAAGCACCCTGGTGGCCCCAGCTGCCCAGCCCCATCCCGCCCCAAGAGGAACCGAAACTCCCAGAGGCCACGGGAGAGCAGAAAGCCCCGCGCCATCTCCCGAAGGACAGAACAGGCCCGTGCCTCGGTCACCAGGCAGCGCCCCCACCCCAGGGAGCAGACGGTGCCTACGGTTCATTCTTCTAAAACCTGTTTCCTTAACATCTACTGTAAGCTGGGACAACGGGCCTCACGTCAAGGACACGTGGCCCAGCCCTGCGCCTCCAGCCCATTCCCCCCTCTCCAAGGAGAGCGCTTTTTAAAATAAGCAGATTCTGTCATGTCAGCCCCTGGCTATAAAAAAAAAAAATTTTTTTAAATCCTTAATTAATTTAACCAGTCAATGCTACAAATATTTCCTGGGACACAGAGGCTGATATCACTGACATAGTCCCCAGTGGCCGCTGTAGCCCGTGGTGTGTCCCACACCCCTTCCTTTCGTGGTGGGCCCTAAGGCATTCAGCCACGTCAGTGTGTGAGGGTGGGGGTGAGGGTGGGGGTGAGGGTGAGGGTGAGGGTGGGGGAGAGGTGGGGTCTGGCTGAGTCCAGCTCAAAGGCCCTGGGAGCTGGACCCTGTCCTCAGGAGGTGGTCCACAGTGGCGTCCTGTCTTATCAGCTTATTTCTTAGGCTAACGGAGGGGCGAGGGACGGCAGCTGTCCTGTTACTCGACTGCCTACAGCAGTTTTCAGATGTGTGCGTTTCTGCTGCATTCAGGAACGCAGCTACGCCCGGGCTCTGGGGCCCGCGGTGACCCCCAAATAAAAATACAGCGTGGCCAGAGACACTGGAATTCCAGTTAGACGGTGAAAACGTTTAAGATAGGGTGCCCCTTGCAATGTCTGGGATACACTTACTCTAAACAATGACTGTATATCTAAAACTCAAGTCTAACAGGAGTCCTGGGTTCTAGCTGGTGGCCCATCACCCGGTGGCATGAGACCTCTTTGTCCCTGTGCTGGGGCCCCTCCACCTTCTTTCTGGCCCCCCAACCCACCCACCTCCACTGAAGGCTCCCGGAGGGGCAAGGCCGAGCCAGGCCACCCGAGACTGCTTCTTCCCCGCCGCCCGCGGCTATGAAAAGGGGAGAAAGACAAGGCCAGGACGAAGGGCCGGCGGGGGAGACCCGCTACAGGCGCATCCTGGGCGCATCCCGGCCGCACCTGCCTCGGGGAGGCTGCAGACACCCGGGGAGAGAGGGGAGAGGGCCTGCCCTCGGGCAGGGTCCGGGAGAAGGGGCCCTTCAAAGCTCTGCGCCAGCTGCACGCTCAGCCACCCCTCCCCCTGCAAGGTGAGAACAGGCACCTGTGCCCTTAACAGGCCGGGCGCTTGCCACCCCACAGCTGTGGCCACGCCGTGTGACTGACTGCGGCTGAGAGGGGCACATCTGGGATTTTCCGACGCAGTGACTCAAGCCTGGATGTGTTCAGAGCCTCGCTGTCCGGTCTAAGGGATCATTTCCGCCCTCCGGTCTCCCTCTGGAATGTTCCTCCCTCCCCTCCCCACCGAGGCACCACCTGACTCCCAGCCCCGCCTAGTCGGGTTTTCTCTGTGGATCCGCCAGAGCAGAGGGGCCCGGCGTGTTGGAGAACCTGGTGAGGTCACCGGGACACCCAGGCCTCAGACGCGCTGTGCCGGGGGGGGGCAGGGAAGCCACCTGGCCCCAAAGCAGGAGGAAGGCGGTGGGTTCTTCACAGGCCCGAGGGGACTCAGGTGGCCCAGAAAACACACTTCGGGGGAAGGAGCATCTTCCAAAAATATCCTAGAGCTTGATGATTTAACACTTACCCTCAAACAGGAAGACACAAGCTCATTTTTTTCTTTTAATTGCCCTAGTATTTTTAATATGTTTTCCTCCTTGATTTTAAGGAGTGGAAGACAGAGGGTTAGAGAGAGAGAAACGCTGATGAGAGAGCGAGGTCAACGGGCCGCCTCCCGCCCGCCCCCTGCTGGGGAGGGAGCCTGCAACCCCGGCAGGCGCCGTGACCGGAACCAAACCCGTGACCTCTGGGTTCCTGGGCTGCTGCTCAACCACTGAGCCACGCCGGCCAGACTCAACTTAAAGCCATTTTAATGCTATTACATGGGCAAGAGGGGGTAAAACCACTTCTATGTCTAGTGCCAAGGTCCCCACGAGAGGCAGAAGTTTCCGAAAGCGCAGTGTTAAAAGTGACAGGCCCGGCTTCGCCGGTTTCGATCCCTGAGCCGGCGCACACGCATCTTGCGGCGTCTCCTTCCTGCCAGTTCAGAATTGGCTCCGGCTCCCGGAGCAGCTGGTCACCCCCCCCTCCCCGCACAGCCCGGGGAGGGGGGCCGGAGCTGGGAGGGGCCGGGAGGGGCATCGGGGAAGGTGGTCTCTGGGCCCAGCAGCATCGGGCCGAGAGCCTTCCACGCCCGGGCTCTGACCGACAGCCAGCCTAGGTCCCTGGCACAGGGGCGGCTCTGCGGGGGCCGCCGCGCAGGCCCGGCGTGGGCAGCGCTGCCCACAAGCTCCTAAAATAAGCATCCGCTCGGCCCGGGCTCCCGCTGTCCCTGCACCTGGCCCCAGAGCATCCTCATTCCCGCGCCGGGAGCCGGCTGGCCTGCCAGAGGGGCAGCGGGCGGAGGGCCGGGAGGGGGGCGGCGGGAGCCTGTCCAACAGCAAGGGCCGTGTGGGGTGCCTCCCTCGCATCTCCCTCGCCCACCAGGGTTTCGGCGATGCCAGGGCAACCTCACAGTTCAAAGAAGTCGGAAGCTGAGTAACCGCAGCAGCTTCGGGGAGGGCCAAGGTCCAGGCCCTGTCCTCGAAGAGCGCCTGGTTAGTCAGGAATGCAAAGCAGACAGACGGCCAGGCATGTGGACAGAAGGGACAGTGAGGGCAAGCGCTGGTGTCCACGGCCCGATGCTCCTGGGCCGGGCCCCTGCCCTCCCTCCCCTGATGGCCACTGTCAGGGAGGTGGCCGTGGAACCACCCACACAGGACGGCCCTGTCCCTGGAGGCCCAAGGCAAAGGCTGGGACCCGCCGGCCACCCCAGAACCCCACCTGGGCCGAGAAACCCGCCCAGAGACCACTCGGCAAGATGTCGTCTGAACGCGCAGCATCTATTGGGAGAGGAAGTCCCTGGCTTAGCTTTAAAAACATAGAATAAAAGAACCTAAAAATCAACCCGAGCTGCAGCTCCTTCTAGCAAGTCAGAGGCGCAGGGAGCTGGTGTGGGAGGTGCTGGCGTGGGGGTTTGAGGGAACCGCGGATCATTCCAGAATCCCGCCGCTCTCCTGGCAGGGGGCCCACGCCCACGGCCGACAGCAGGCCTCTCCTCCACCGCGCACCTACCCCGGCCGCACGGCTGCCCTGGCTGCGGACCCCCGGTCCATCGCGGCCCCCAGGAGCCGGGGGGGGGGGGGGCTGGCTGCATTTTAGACTAGGCCCCCGGCCACCCCTAACGCCTCCGTCTTTTGCAGCCCTGCGTGTCCGGCTGTAGGACGCTGTTCCCAGGAGCCCGTGTGTCTTTGTCTTTTCTGAACGCAGAGGCCTCAGCCTCCCCGTTTGCCTCTTGCCCACCCTGCCTCTCACTCCTGCCCTCGCCTGGCCGTTTCCGTGACCTCCGGAGACCTCCTCTGGTCCTGCCACGCGGTGTGACGGGGCTCCCTGTCCCCTGTGCAGCGCTAGGCTCATGTGCAGGCCTGGCAGCCAGGCGGACACCCCATCGCTCCCCCCAGAGAAGCCCACAAGAGAGGGGATGTCAAATCAGCCAGTTAGCTTCAAGCTCCCCCAAAACCAAGAACTGCCCCCATTTTGGGGGTCTTGATAGTCACAGCACTGTGGGGCCTTGGGATCAGCTCGGGGCAGGGCAGAGGGGTGGGGGGCGAGGGGCAGGGAGGATGGAGGAGAGCAGGGCTGAGCTGTCTCTCGGGAAACGGGGGCCCGGCTGGCTCTCCGCTGCAGTGGGGGGGCTACGAGGCTAAAGGGGCCGCTGGGAAGCAGCAGAACTTGGGTGACCGCGTGCATCGGAGCTGCACTGGACAGCCAGTTCCTGCCCGCCCGGGGTTCGCTTCTCTAGAAGGGGGTTGACCTCTGCTCTCAGGGGTAACCTTGCCCCGATGCCCTCCCAATCGCACCTCCGAGAGCTTGCCCACAACTCTATGCACTGCGGCCCGGTCTCCTTGCTGTCCTCCAGGCCACCTGCCCAGTCCGCCCTCTACACCTGTGCTCACCTGGTCCATCCCACCTGGAACTGCCCGGTGCCACCTCTACTCCCCACTCCTAACCCCAGCACTGCCATCGCCTCCTTCTGCCCTCCCCTTTGATGACCCTGGTTCTGTCCCTCAGTCCCCCACTGTCCCCCAGCCCCCCACTGGACAGTGTCCCATTCACAGGCCAAAGAGCTCACCCTGTCCTCCAGACAGGCAACGTCAACAGACCAAAGACAACAGCCACCCCGTTCTAACAGCCCGTGCCACCCTGGGCACCGGCCGAGACTGAATTAAGAAGAGGGGCCGCCATGGCAGGGCTGAGAGACCACGGGAGGGGCCGTAACAAGGGGCCACAGTGGCTTTTAGCAGCAAAGATTCCTCATGCTCACTACATCTCTGTCACCACTGAGTCCCTCGCGCCCGGGCTCGGGAAACAACCGCTACCTGGGACATTCTCCATGGTGACGGCAGAGAGAGAGCGCAGAGCGAACCACGCTCCATCTTAACCTCCTGCCCGGGCGTGACGGACACGACTTCCTGCCGCAAATCAGTGACTGTGGTCATTGACCCGAGAAGGTCACGTGGCCACGTGAGAATTCCACAGTGTGGGGAGGAAGGTGCCCAATATTTAGGATTAAAAAATGAGTCTGTCTCAGCAACGCCAACCCAAGGCCAACATGGGCGGTAAGGGTTAATGCGCTTAGGCCATCTCAGAGGCCAGTGGGCTCCAGACCAAGGAGGAGGGTTTCTGCCCAGGCTTAGACTCATCTGAGTCTCTCCTGTGGCTACCCTTGACCTTCACCCACATTACTGACCCCCATGAGGGGCGGTGGGGATGGACTGCAATCCCAGGAGCTGGACACATGGATGGGAACAGATGAGCTGAGCCGGAGAGACCGTGAGCGCCCCCAAATCGCTCACCTGTCCAACTTCCACACCTGTGTGCGCCAAGGTCAGAGCCGCACCTCCTTTACAGGCCGCGGGGCCCACAGATGCTCTCCGCTGCCTCCAGCCAGGCTGCAGGTGCTTCCCCACTGTACAGAACAGGGGATCGGATTTCCATCTGGTCTCCCGCTAGTGAGGGGGGAGAGGCTGTTCTGGTGCCCACAGCCTGGGGAGGCAGGTGTCACCTGTTCCCGCTCCGGACCTGGCAGGGGAGCATCTCTTCCCATTCCAACCACGCAGTTGGGAAGTTGGACCCAGAGAGACGTGGCTGGGTGTCCACAGGTGCTGCCCTGGAGCCAGGCCAGTTGGAAGAACCTTCTCTTAATGAATTATGCTGACCCAAAGGCAAGGTGGGCCCTCTGCTAGAGCCTTCCACACACAAGTGTGCATGTGTACGCACAGATGTGTGTGCATGTGTGTGCCTGTTTATTGTGTGCATGTGGGGGGTGTATGCATGTGTGCAGATGTATGTGTGTGCGTGCATGGACGTGATGGTGCACCAGCTCAAAGCCTGGGCCTCAACAGGAAAGCTCACTTCCATTTCCTGCCTTGGAAACCAGCCTTCTAGAGGATGGAAAACCACATGAAACAGAAACCAGTCAAGTCCAGCTGGCCTCCAGCCCCCCCCCCCCACCTGACCACAGCTGTATGAGTGAACCCACATGAGATCAGTCAAGCATGGCCCAGATCAGCGAAAGTACCCAGCTGACCTGTGTGGACTCGTGTGTAAGGAAAAACACTGTTGTTTCAAGCTACCGAGTTTTGGGACCCGCTTGTTATGCAGCTGTAGCTGACTGATACGCTCTTCCCTCGGAGGCATGAAGATGCTCCACAGCTTCCTCCTGCTTCTCTTATTACACAGAACCCCGCGGAGACAGGCAGCGAACGTCATTCTGGCAGGGTTTATCCCTGATTTCCTTGGCGAGATCTCTGGTTTACATTTTTTTTCTTCTAATATATTTTCAATCAGAAACGAAAGGAGCCATTTGGAACGTCCCTGCAGAGCTCTCGGAGCATTCTCTTCTGGCTCCTCCAGAGAGGCTTGTTTTGTTTGTTGCCGAGTGTGTTCTCTTGAAGCTTTTCAGATGCTGCATTTCCTCCAGCGGCATCCGGGGCCTTTGATCGCAGGAGAGATGGTGCTGTGGCTGCAATTTGCTGTCAATATTCCTTTTGCGGCTCTGAATTTGCATCCGTGCAAGGCCGGCAATTCTTATCTCAATGCCAAGCACACAGAAATGAAACCCATTTGAAATAGCTGGGAAAATTCCACGCTGGAGGGTACTTTTCTTTCCTTTTGCCGCTGCAGATGGAGAAATTGGTCCTGGCAAGGCTGTTCAAAATCCACTCAACAACTGGCCAGCCCCAGAAATTCTGTGGCAGGTGCGTGCGAGCCAGAAAGACGGACAGAGACCCAGGACACCCAGCCTTGGGGGCCCCACCTCTCCAAGGCCCCCTCCAGCCCCGAGAACGAGGAGACCGTGCGAGGAGAAGGGATCTCTGCCGATGTGATGAGCCACCTGGGAGGGCGCGTGGGCCACACGCACCCGTCCGAGATGGGCGGGGAGGCGCCATGGGTCCCCCTCACGGGGGCCCGAGGATGGCGGTGAGGACGGCCGCCCGCCCTGGCACCCGCTCAGTCTGTCTGTCCTGCATGTTCCCACAGGGGGCTCTGTCCTCCAGGCTCTAAGGGTGGGGACGCTGGCAGTCCCTGGTGGAGGCCAGTGTTGACATGGGGAGAAGGGACGAATGTGCCTCAGTGAGAGGTTTATGTGTAGTGACAGCTTCCAAGAGAAAGAAGCTCTCAGATTTAAAAAGGAAAGAGGTGGGGTGCAACAGGGAGGGTACCCCGCCCCTCCCCTCGCTGCCCTCCCGTCCTCCTGGGAATTTCCCCAGGGTGGGCACGGAGGCCCTAGGGAGCCCCAGAGAGCAGCCCACCCACACATTTGGCTGCTTCCCTTCCCCTCCAGGTGTCTCACCGGTGCCTCAATTGCCCCCTCCCGTCGACCTGCCCTCCCCCTGCCCTGCCCCCTCCGCACACACTCCTCATTTACCATCCTGATCTTAATGCCAGGACAGGGACCCCGGGGACCAGGCCCAGGTGGTGGCAGACACAGACACGCCAACACTGTAAAGGACGGCTACTCTGAAACCTCCGCGCTGTCACTTGAAGAGGGCGGAGGGACCGACCTCAGCAGCCGGCAAAGCCAAGGATTGCACATAATTGCCCCTTGAGAGGCAAATGAATATTCCTGCAGAGCCGAGCTCATTCTTTACACGGATACGCTTCCGAAAACTGCAACCCATTCGGTGCCAAGTCTGGGACTGTCATTTCCTTCCCAGCCCCCTCGGATGGTTTTCATGGCCCGAAACTCGAGCCGCCTTCCCTGGGGGCCCTGGGGGGCTACAGCACTGGTCTGCGGAGCCCACCTCATCCGGGCCACGAGGAGGGAGAGGACCCCCGGGAAGGAAGCCTGGAGGTCAGGGATACCATGAAGGTCATTTCCTAGGAGCCCTGACGGTGAGGCAGGTAACTGCACATGCTCACCTGCCCCACCCGGAGGCTCCGTCCCCACTCCCTGGGGTCCCAGTGGCCCCTTTCTCCCCAGAAGGGAAGGGGGGACACAGGGACATCCTCGCAGTCCTGGGAGAAACGTTCTTACTGTGACCCACGTCATCAGAGGGCTTGAGTGGACCCTGCCCCGAGCCTCAAAGAAATCAACAAACCTCCTAAGACAAGAGGGGTTCAGGAGTGGGGCCGACATACCAGGAATCCCGGGGCCCCTTCCCAGGAGTACGAAATAGGGCTGCGAGCAGCTGCTGACAAGCCAGCTCTAGAGGGAGGAGCTGTTCCTGTCCCTTCAGCCACGTGTCTTCAGCTCAGAGCGGCGTAGCCCAGGCCTGGCTGGACCCTGCCTTGCTGTCCCAGGACCCCGCCCCGGGATTGGGGATGAAGGGTCAGTCCTACCAGGAAAGAAGCACCCAAGGAGACCCCTGAGCGTCTGCCCGGGGGCCAGGGTAGCTGGCATTCATCTCTCCATGTCCACCTTGGGGACAGGGCCGCCAGGGGCCAAGGCTCTGGGAGTCACCGCTGGAATGAGTCCACCTGGGCGCCTCCAGAACCACCTCCTCCGGGACAGCTGCACCTGGGCTTCACCCCAAGGCCACACCCCCTGCCCCGCGCCTCCTCGCTGCCCCGAAGGAGCCAGGCGCGGCCCACAGCCCCCACCCCCACCCCCCCCAGCAGCCCCCAGCGCACAGTCAGCTCGTGCAGCCAGGCGAGGAAGGGCACAGCTTGGAGACGGGCACAGAGAGGAGGGACCCCAGCCCCTCAGTCCAGAACGGCACCAGTGGGTGTCACAGCCCCCGGTGGTGTCATGGCCCTCAGGTGGCATGGTGGTCGGGCAGCTGCCGGACAGTACACGTGCAGAGAGAGGCCTGCACGCGAGGACGCGGGCAGCCCAGCCCGGCAGGGGTGCCACCCAGGAGGTGCCCACATCCAACCAGGCCCAGTCACCAGCACCCTGCCCGCTGCCCTCCCCCTCCCCCTTGGCTCTCTGCTCTTTCATTTAGCTCCTTTGTTTTCCGAGGGTCCCTTCGTGTGTGCTCGCCGCACATGCGTGTCGCGTTTTTATCCGGATCCTTAAATGAGGCCTTTGCTGAGAATTTACAATTCCCCGAAGGCCTCGATCTTGCAGAGTCTGCTTTTTTAACGCTGTTAGGCCTTAATTCTAATAAGCCTCCTCTTTATTACAGAACCAGGTCGCAGGGCCCTGACACCCTGGGAAGTCCTTCCTGGGCAGGGAGAGGGCGGGGGGGAGAGCGACGGGGGGGCAGGGGGCGCAGCGAGGACCCTCCCTCCATTCCCGGGTCCACCGCGGCCTAGCTTCGGGGGGGGGGTGGGGGGAGCGCTTTAGATAACTCTGTGACGCGAGGCGTCTCCCACCAATGTCAGTTTCCTTTCTGTGTCTTGATTTTTTACGTGACTCGCGGAGGAAGGGGAGACGGCCGAGCCCGACGGCCACACCGGGTGCACGCTCAGGTCCCGGGCTGGATGGAAGGTCACCTGCCCCAGCCCCGAGGCCAACCGAGGAAACAGAGGGACAGGGGCCAGCGGGCTCCAGGACAGAAGCCGAACCCTACTCGGAGGAGAGGCAGGACTCCGTCAACCACTCTCTCCCTCCTCCTTCCCCCGTCCCTCCCTCCACCTGATATTAGTTGTATTAAGGTTCAGGGGGATGTGGAGGGAGAGAGGTGACTGGGGAAAATAAAGCTGTCTGTCTGCATCCTCAGGACAAAAGGACAGTCCCCTAGCGCTTTCTTGCAATGTTTATTAAGCACCTATTATGTGCCAGGGAGGTGAGAGCCTGGTCACCGGAGACAGAACCAAGAGCTAAGGGCCGAGAAGGTACCAGAAGGCTCCCTAATCCCAGGGGAGCTTTCTGAGACTGGGGGGGGGGGGTGTGTCCAGGAGCAAGGCCTTCATTCTAGAAGGTTCTGCGCATGGAGCTGTGGGATGGGGCCCCCCAGAAGCACCCAGGCCACAGGAAGGACAGAGAAGGAAACACACCTGTGTCCAGACCCCGAGACATCCTCCAGAAGCTTCCCTCTCCGAGCCCTTCCTGCTCCCACCACCGTTGGTTTGTTTAGATATTTAAATGCAGGTACCCCAGGACCCTGACCAATCACAGGGAGGGCAGAGCCACCCCAGGCCACTGTGGGCCCCTGAGCGCTGAGCACAGCCAGCAAGCCTCGGGGCCCCTGCTCCTGTCCCTGAGTCCGGTGACCCCACAGCGCCCTTCCGGGAGGGCAGCGTGAGACAGCCCATCGTTTAAATATAAAAGCTCAAATTGCTACACCGTCTAACATAAAGCACCTTAGACATCAAGGTCATTTTTTAATCTTTGGTGCCAAGAGGACAGGTGCCCAGGCTGAGATGCTAAAGTGGGGGGCGGGGGCACCGCACAGCCTTCCAGGGGCCCCCCGAAGAAGCACAGGTGTGTTCCAGGCGCAGACCCCCGCACCTCCACCCAAGGCCCAGCCCCTCACCCGCAGGCGCACCCAGCAAGGACACCGCCTGGGTCTGTACGTTTCCCCGTGAGAACGCCCGCACTGCCCGCGGCCCGCCTCCCGCACCCGCCTGAAACCGCTGCGCAAACCCAGGGGCTGGGCAGCCTGCTCTTTCGTGACCGGTTCTAACCCGTCCCCTGCCGTGGGGGGGTGTCAGCCGCAGGGGGGACTCTGGGAGGTGCTGTGCCAGCCGCCAGCAGGACGGGGCAGGTGCTGGGAAGCATGGCCCTGGCGCTTCCCTCTGAGCCGGCCGCCAAGTCACGAGGGGCTCTCGTGCGTTCCAACAACCCTCCTAGAGGGACGGCAAGGTGACAGCCCTTGGCCCGAGGACAGCAGATTCTTGGATCCCGCAAAGTATAATTGTGGAGGCCAATCTGCCAGCAGAGAAGTATGCAGCGCACGCTAAATATAAATAATATCGATTCATCTGCCATAGCGAGTTCCCCGTTTCACTTCTGCCTGCCGTTAGCATCAATGATCACAAGCTGACTCCCCTGTAGAGGGGCTACACTGACCCTGAGGATGCAGCCGGCCCAGGGTCACGCACCCAGGGGAGCCTCAGGCTCTCTTCCAGAACAAGCCAGCACCTTCCAAACCGTTCCTTCCAGAACAGTCCCACACCTTCCCAACAGTCCCATCCCACACCTTCCAAACAGTCCAGCACCATCCAGAACAGCTCAGCACCTTCCAGCACCTTCCAAAACAGCCCAGCACCTGCTAAGCATTTTCCCTCCCTTCCATCTACTTCCTGCTCTGAGCCCAGCACAGAGGGATGGCTCAAAACCACATCCAAGGCCCCCTTTTTGGAGGCATCTGCTCTCTTTGGCAGCTGACCCTGGTTCTGGGAAAACGGTGGCACACAATCCTCGCTGCACGTCCAGGCTGCAGGGAAGGAGGCGGATATGGCTGGACACACAGCCCAACTGACCCGGCAGGGCACCGCCTCGCTGTGGCCAACCCCGGGGGCAGAACCAGGGCCTGTGTCCTCGCCAGGCCAGAAACCACCGTGGCTTTTCGACGGAGCAGCGCATTCCTCCCCCCTCGGGCAGCACCCCCTGCCCCAGACCCTGGGCACACCCTCCCACGCCACCAGGACTCGGCGGGCTGCTAGGGACATAACCAAGGCTCAGAAACCCGCAGGGGCCTCTCAACAGCCGGCCAGCGGGACAGAGGCCTAATGAGGCACAAGGCCCGCTCCCCACCCTACCCAGCCAGCTGTCAGAACCCCCCAATACTGACTGAGAAATTGCCGTGAGTAGAGAGCCGTCCTACGTGTTCTGGGGGCGACAGGGCCCTGCCTTCAGAGAATGTACAACCTAACACGGCAACAGGTGCAAACACCACCGGGACCTTTGGTTCTCATGCCTCCTTATCAGGCTCATGGCAGCTCCCAGAAAAGTGCCGGAAAGACAGATGCTGACAGTCAGGCGGCAGGAATCCAGGAGGAGAGGCCTCCGAGGACGGCTCTCCCGGCCTTCGTGGGACGTTACGCACGTATGTCCCCAATGCCCACTGCCTTAGATACGGCCCCACATGCTGCCCTGCCCAGGACCGTGGGAGGATCCAGAGCCTCCCCATTCACCTTCACCACCCACCTAACCGGCCAAGCAGCTCGTGGGATTCTCCAGGAGAGAGGCGATTGCCCCGCCTCAGCGTTTGCTGTCCAGAAGGACTTTATGAGGAGACCTCGGGAACCCCGGGCTCACTCACCCCAAACGCTTCCTTGAGAAAACCCCGGCCCTTAAATCACAGGCTCCTGAATCAGCCAGGGAGCCGACGATGCCAGAGCCCGAGGTCACCGCCCGTCTGTGGAAAAGTGAGATCGGAACGGAGGTGAGGGAAAGATGCAGCCGTGCCAGCCAGGTGTGCCCGAGGGACGCGGGGTTCCGCGGGGATGGGCCAGGACCGCCGGGAAAGGGGGGAGGGAGGGGAGGCCCTCCCACCAAGGGTTTTCTGCTCTCGGCCAGGCTCGGGGGAGGAAACCAGAGCCCCGAAAATGAGCCCTCTGGGGTCCTCAGTGCTAATCCTCGGCTGCAGGGTCCAGTGCCAGGGCCCTCACCTGTCACAACAGCCCCCAACACCCAGACTTTACTGCCCAGTTTCAGTCCCTGCGTCCACTGTCATCTGCTCAGCGCCCCACGCGGCCTGGGCTGGCTCCTGCCTTCCCGGGAGAACAGAACAGCTTCACCCCCATGGTCAGCAGGGAGCAGACACCCCACAACTCACTGGGCCTTGGCCTGGACCCCAAAACAGCCAGCCATCCTGTCCATCCGTGTAAGAAAAGCAGTCAGGCCCCGAGGGGGCGGCGACAGAGACACAGCGGCCCACAGCCTGGTCTCTGCCCTTTTTAGCTGGTGTTTCAGCCACACAGGCCGAGCCTGGACCCGGGCTCCCTGCGGGTCCCCAGACAGCCGGCAGACAGCAGGGGGCCACCTCCTCCCAGTCTGCGCAGAGAGGAGTGTGGACAGAGGGCCCTCGGTCTGCCTTCTTTCTCCCGCCATCCCCATGGACTCTCCCCAAAGCCCCTGCGAGATTCTCACCCCACCGCGGGCGCTGGGCACGCGCTCTCCGGCCGCCGGTGCGGACATGCTTCTGCACCCCGGGTGGGGCGCCAGCCAGCTCCGCCACCCCCCCAAGTCAGTGCCACCCCACCCCGGATGCCAAGCCAGCGCCCGCCCGCTGCGAAGGGCCCGCGGGGCCGGATTCCCTGCGCGGCTATAATTACTTTCGCGTGCGAGACGCTTCTGTCTCCAGCGTCGCAGCCACGAGGCACTGGAAGCTCGCGCGGTGCGGTCCCTGGAACCCTCGCGCGTCCCCGCCCTCCCGTGCACCCCGAGGACGGTGCCCGGCCCCGCTCCCACCACGGAAACCACGCCGGCGGGTAACCACGGCAGCTTCACGATGTTAAAAAAATAACTGCGAGTTGTCGGTGATTATTTGGTGCTTGCGTGGCTTCAGTTCTTCCCTCTTTAAGATAAGACGGTCCCCGAGTGGCCCTTTGGCGAGTTTGGGGTACAGTGTGCCAGGCTCTGCCCCTAGACGTCTACCCACCTTCCGAGGGGGAGGCGGCGTCTCCTCGGCGCACCACGCGCCCAGGCCCCGGCTCTGCGCCCTCCCCGCCGCCCAGGCCTGCTCTCCGTGGGAACCGGGTGCCTCCCACGCGGGCCCCTCTCAGCGCCCCCCCCCCCCAGGAGTCTGCTATTGGGGATCCACAACCTCAGAATCCCAACACCCCGCTCACACGCCCCAATGCGGGGAGAGGGTCAGGGGCCCCTGCAAGAGCTTGGACCCCACGCGCACACTCACACACGCACGCGCGTAAACTACCCCCCACCCACAGCCTGCCCACGCTCAGACACGCCCGGTGCCCCTCAAAGGGCCCAGATGGCCCCGGGGGTGTCCACGGGGCCGCCGCCCGGGGCACTGACGCCGCTCCGTGAAGCTGACGGGAGCGGGCTCTCCACGCCGGGGACATGCTCACGCGTGGGGGGGGTGCACACGCCGCCCTGGCCCTGGGCAGAGCTCGGCGCACCCCGGGACGCCCCGCCCGCTGCGCTGTCCACGGCGCGAACCTGGTTTGTTACAGATCCGGGACCTGACGCCACCGCCAGGCCCGTGTCAGAGCTGTGGTGCCAACGGGCTGGGCACATGGCTGTGAAAAAAGGGACAATTTTTTAAAGGCAGAAAAGTCCTACACGGCCCCTCGGCCTTGCGGCGCAGTAATTGCAGTGTCCGAGCCGGCGAAAGGCGGGCGCGCTGGCGGGGACCCCCGCTAACGCCAGGGCCGCGCAGGAACCAGGCCAGGGGAGGCGCGAGCGGCGGGCGCTTCCAGGACTGACACGGCTCCCACGCGAGCTCACAGCATCAGTTAGCCAGGAGGAGGCCGGGAGCACTTGGCATTTCATCCCCACAAAGACCAAGTTTCCTGAGGAAACCGCCAGGCTCTGAGGCACTGAGATAAAAGGCGAACCAAGGAAGGAGCAGGGCCCCTGGGCCTGGCCGGAGCTCAGGCCCCAGCTCCTCGCAGCCTGGCGGAGCCACGTGTGGGTTTAGACACACAGCAGAGCCTGCGAGTGTCCAGGAGCGAAGCGCACGCCGCACACAGCGCACACGCATGCACGCATGCACCATGCACCTATGCGCATACGAGCATGTGTGCATTTTATATGTGTGTGTGCACGTGTGTCATGTGCCTGCGTGTGCATATACACATAAACACATGCGCATACATGAACATTTACACGTGTGCACACAGACCATGCACCTATGCACGTGCAAGCACGTGTGTGTCATGCACATACATGCATGTGTGCGCACGTGCCGTGCACATACACACAACCATGTGTGTACATGAACATACACACATGCGCACACATGCACACTCATCTCATGTCGGGGTCTCTCTGACCCACAAGCATTCCACTCTGTGGCTCTCATGGGCGCCAGGTGCTCAGGAGACAGAACACCCTGCAAACGTGTGACCCAGAACTTCCCCCTAAGACCCCACAGCTCATCTCCCCTCTGGGAGGAGACCCCTGGGGTCCTCAGGCCCCAACTCCAGTGGCGCCCAGAGTACGTCAGGCCCTTCAATGGTCCATTCCGGAGCCGTCAACCCCACCCCCAAGGGGGCCTCCAGCCTTAAAGGCCCCTGGAGGCAGCCAGCTCGGGGTCTAAGTGAAGGTGACTGATTCATTCCGACTGTCCCGACTCCCAACGACACCGCTGTCCTCCAGCCGTGCACGGCTTTAATTGTCCATCCAGCGGGCAGGGAGGCACCGTAAATCTTTCCTCCTGGCTGCTCTGAGCTCAGCGCTCCCTGACCTGCGGCAGCCAACCCCGCGCCTGCATCCCGGCGGACGGCTGCTGGCTCTGAAGGTGACGGGGGGAGGCGGAGGGGGGCAGGGGGAGAAAGGCTGCTGAGGTCGGAGCGGGCAGGGCGGAGAGCTGAGCGCTGTGGCCTTGTGCTCGCGCTGCACACAGCAGAGGACTGTCTCTGCAGCGTCAGGGGGAGGAGGCAGGCGGGGGTGCACGGGGTGCCCTGGGCCCCGCCCTCCTGGCCCCCTGTCTATTCGCCTGCCTCCCAGGCCCCAGCTCCCAAGCAGCCTGACTCTCCCACAAAGCAGGCCAGACCCCGGGCGAGTCTCTGTGCCCCCTGCCTTGCTGGCAAACCACACAGACAGCCTGAAGGGACCCCCGTGGGGAGGGCACCCTATCTCTCCACCCCGTCCTCGCTGTGTGTACAACTGGACGACAGCTGTGGGCACGGCGACCTCTCTGTAGGAGACAGGCATGGAGCCCGAAGGTGGCGCTGGCCCAGGGGGCTGGGCCTCAGGCGCCAGGCACGCTCCTTCCCCTCCAGCGGACTCCGCACTTTCTGTGATTTCAGGACATATGAATGCATTTCCGAGCGGTGAGCGTTCCAGTTACGGTTATCGCCGAAAGACTTCTTCACAGCCCTCATCTCCTAGCCCCCACGACTCTCTGACAAATTATCCTTGGGGTTCAAAATTCCCCAGTCTGGTCTTAGGAGTGTTCTTCTTAGGATCTGAGCAAAACACTATCGTGTCCATGGCCGGAAGGGGGGGTGGCTATTTCTCCCTGAGTTGGTCTCCGTGGTGACTTGTGACAAGAAAAGAGGACACCTGGGCGGGCGGGGCGGAGGCTGCGTTGTGAACATGTGAACACTGACGCCCTCAACAACGGCCAGGTTTCAGTTCTGCCATCTGCTCTGCACAGGTTCCACTTTTATTTTATTATTTTAGTTTATATTTTATTTATTTTTCATCCTTACCTGAGGAGTGAGGATATTTTTTCCATTGCTTTTTAGAGAGAGTGGAAGGGAGAGGGAGAGAGAGAGAGAGAGACATCGATGTGAGAGAGGCACATGGATTGGTTGCCTCCCGCACATGCCCTGACCAGGGCGGGGATTGAACCTGAAACCCAGGTACGTGCCCTTGACCAAGAATCAAACCCCAGACCCTCTGCTGCACAGGCCAACGCTCTAACCACTGAGCAACCGGCCGGGGTGGTTCTACTTTTAAAATGAGATTTCAACCCTCGTGGCGGGGGAGCCCCCATGTGACATTTGTTTTACCTGCTAAGCATGGACCAGTCAGGGAAGCGGATACTAATCCTTGCAATATTGTCAACTCGTGGACACAGCTGGACGTGCATTTTCCGACACCAGGGCGACTGTGCCGGAGGACCCCAGTTCTGGCCGGGGGACGCTGGACTTCGGAAGAGTGCAAAGTCTCGGCGCATCCACCCTAATTGTCCAGGGGCAGATCTCCCCGTGAGAAAGGAAAACGCAGGTGGCCTGGACTCACGCTGTAATGTTGTCCCAGACCCCAACCCAAGGGCTTTCGCAGACAGGACAAAGGGGACCGGCTTCCCCATCACACAAGACCACCCTGCAGCTTCTCTGTCCCTCCCCGGGGCCCCGGGTAAAAGCTCCCAGCCATCAGCGTATCAGAGACTTCTGGGCGCTGAGCCTGGATACGGCCCTGGCTGTCTGGGATGTTGATGATAATATTACACCATCAAAAACAATAGTTCGCACCTTAAATTTCTCTGGCACTTCTCTCTTCTGCGAAGATCCCAAATTAGGTGACTAAGGTAGCCGTGGGCAGCACCCAGCGAGGAGGCAGCGGGCATCCCAGGCTACCAGGAGTTTGGGAGAGGTGACCTGGGCTCCGGTTCCGCCTCCCCGTCCCTGCAGCGGGGACCCCAGCCAGGCCTCACAGGGTCCCTTCAACGAGGGGGACTCAGTATTCCAGTAAACCCCACGCGCTTTATGTTTATTTCTAATGGGTTTTGCAAAACCGTGTTTCGGTGTGTCATGCATCGAGTCCTGAGAACCAAAACGGTCTCCGAGCTGAAGGCAGGGGTGGGCCTGAGAGGAAGGGCCATGGGGCAACTCCAGGTCCAGAGGAGCCCAGGCAGGGCTGGGGCTGGGGTGTCAGGGGTCTTTTTCCTCCTTCCCCCCCCCACCCCCCATGGAAAATCCAGCGGGCACTGGCCCAGGGTCCTACCCCTTCGCATCCAGGCCACGCCTGCAAAGCAAGGAGCCCCGCTGCGGCACCCGCCTGCCTTAGGGGTTCCCCTGGCATTCCTCCAGGGGTGGAGGCATTGGGGGCGCAGTGGCCCATCGAGGGGACACACCACAGGCAGGCGGGAGCCCCTCCACGCTCTGGGTGCCCAGGCCAGGACGACCGCTGGGTCCACGGCCCCACACACAGGGCCTCACTCACGTCCTGAGAACAGGAGCCAGCGGGGGATCTGACTTCTAGGTGCCCAGCCGCTCTCATGTCCAGCCCCGGGAGCCCTGCCCTGCGCCCGGTCCTTCCCATGAAAGTTCCGGAAAATGTAGGAGCCACCTCCCATTGAATCCAGTAGAGGGCCCCGAGTTCACAAGGTGAGCGAGAAATCGTTTCTAAGGGCGCCCAGGTGTTTGCGCCTCCTTAAATCATTCTCCGAGTGACACCCACACAAGTCAACTTTGTGTCCTTTGGCTTCAACAGAGGTTCCCGTTTTTACATAAAAGGCTTCGCTGCCGAGAACGGTATCATCCTTGCCTAAGAGATACGACGCCCAGCCCCGAAATCATCACGTGCCTGGTGCCCAAAGACATGAGTTTCAGGGGGGAATGGCCACCTTCCCTGCCATGGTCACCCCTCGGTCCCATCTGGTGTCACAAGCGAGGAGGCTCCGGTGAGCAGGGCCCTGTGCTCCCTCCGCAGGGGAGCTCGAATGTGCCCTCGGCGAGCACGGCGCCCCTGCACTGCGCCAGCGGCCCCGGGAGAGGGCCTTATTTGGGGGTTTGGGTTCCTGTTTGCTCGTCTGTTTCTGCGGAGGAAGAATCCCGAAGTGAGACAAGATGCCCCGGACAGATAGAGGCGCACGGGGAGTCTCCTGTCTCCCAGATGAAGTATCCCTGTTGCGACCTCATCGAGCCCTCCCCAGAAGGAACTGGAAGAAGCGGTGCCCGGCCCGGCTGGTGGCAGGTGGCTGTCCCCAGGCAGTTTGCTCCCCTGCCAGCGGATTGTTTTCTAAAAGGGCTAAAATAGACCCACCTGCCCACCTGCCTCCCGGCCTGGCTTCCAGGCCCCGCCCAGCTCCACGCTGGACCAGAAGGGCCGGCCGACTCCCCTGAGCATCCCGCGGACGCCTGGAAGAGACCTGCGCCCAGCGCCGACGGCCAGGCGTGGGTCTGGGGGGAGCCGGGCGGTTGCTTCTCCCACGCCTCTGTTATTCTGGAGTCGGGAGAAAGCTGTTCGTACAACCACTAACCAAAGCAATGTGGGGAAAGTCAGCTAAAAACGTATATGGTCTCCCTCGTTTTTACTGCTAGGAGCATGCTCTGACTTTCAACAATTAAACCTTAAAAAAAAAAACGAAAAGAAAACCCCTTCCAACAAGAGCGGCTTTGCTCTTGGTCCTCAGAGGAAACCAGAGTCTAAGACCCACAGCATCCAACCTGAGCTGACAGGTTAGAGCCCACCTCCCGGGGGATGGGCAGGAACCCGAGCCACACAGAGCCAGTGGAGTCTAGATGCAAAGGAAGACGCCCCCGTCACACAGGGGAGCGCGCCGTCAGGCCCCCAAATTTAAAATAAAATCGGCTGTCCTGTCCCATGCCCGGAGGACGCTGCTGGCTGGCCGTCCGTCCCTCCTGGTGGCCACCCTGCTCCTGCGAGAGCAGCGGGCGCCGCTCCAGCGACACTCCGCGACTTTCCGAAACGCGCTGTGCGCACGGCGAGCTTGCCCCCCCAGGCCCGGCTACTGGAGGAAACACTTTCAAATAAAGCGACAGATCTTCGGCTCTTTATTATCTCAAGTCACCTTCTAAGGCATGTTTGGGTGTCGGCTCCCGTGTTGGAGAAACTGTGATAGCAAATTAATCTGCTAAGCACGTTGCGCTTAAAATGTGTAATTTTATAAGCCAAACCGGTCCACGTCTCAAGGTGTCTCTTCAGGCAGGGATCTCATCTTCCCGGCTGCAGATCCCCGGCGCAGAGCAAGGCCCCGCCGGGGGTCCTGGGCACTGCCGCCCGCTGAGGCTCCGAGGGCGTCCTCGCCTCTCTCAGGCGTCTCAGTGCCACTCGGAAAGTATCGGGCGGAGGGGACAGGACAGGGGAGCAGAGACACGGACAGTGAGAGACGGGGGGAGACGGAGCCAGAAAGCTGTCATTTGGGAGCCAAGGACAAAGAGCTTCCCAGGCGAGAAAAAGCGAAGGGAGTTCACGGCCGCCAAACGGGTAGGACGCCAAACGCGAAAGGGTCTTCTTTAAGGAGATGGGAAACATGACCAATAACAGGGCAATAAATACCTATCAACCACTAAGTCTACAAGCCCAGCGAACCAGCAGAGCAGAAAGACTCACAAATACACAGAACTTTCTGTGGCTGCCGGATGGGAAGGGGGCTGGGGGGGGGGCAAAAAGGTGAAGGTCGTCACAGAATAGCCGGGGGGGGGGGGGGTAGGCGCGGCACAGGGCACGCGGCCGCTAACGCTCCGCTGACGGGCACGCTGCTGGGTGGGTGCAGGATTTATCGGGACGATCACGTATTAAGTTATGTAATGTCTCGTCGCTGGGCCGTACGAAAAAATTAAAATATATAATTTTTAAAAAGAGTCAGCGATGGCTTAGAGAGGAAGCCACTTCAGAGAGGCAGCGGAAAAGAAGATGTCTGGGCTTCCGGAATGTTCCATGCACCCGTGGGAATAGCCCGCGGCTCTGAGAGACAGTGGGGGGATCCTGCGGCCAGTGAAAGAGGCGTGGGTGCCAGCGGGACGTGTTGGGAGCGCGGGTACCTTGCGCTGCAGGCGGGGGGCTCGGGGAAAGGCGGGTGCCCAAGGGGGAGCATCCCTGTTGGAGGGGCGGGAGGGGGGAAGCCTCAGGATGGTTTTTCTCCTTCACTTGTTTAAAAATAAAAAATCCCTCACCCAATGTCAGCTTCCAGTCAGGTTCCATTTGTCTTGATAACAGAGGATCCAGCGGGAGTGTGGAAATAAATAACCACAGAGAGACAGCCGACCAAAAACTGCAGGCGCGCGCGGAGAGACACGCTGGAGGAGGGAAGCCCCGCGCCGCAGCTGCTGAAAAACGACATTTCAATTCCGAGCTCGGCACTGTGGCCACCCTCCCCGCTCGCTCCTCCAGACCCCCTTCCAACCGCCCCACGGCCGCCCTGACACCCCTGGGTGGGCAGGAGCTCCCTTCCCGTGCACATTGCTTCACTCCTAATCGCACAGGGGGTGGGTCCATCCGCCAGCATCCCTGCCCCTAGGAGCGAGCCCCCAACTTCGACACATCACAGAGGAATGGGGCTCGTGTCAGGGTTGAATCGCGGGGGCCATCAAAGAAGGAGGCAGGGTGGAGGCAGCACCCGGGCGGGGCCAGACTGGCGAGGACCTAGGACTGGAGATGGCATTTTTCTCCCATCCCTACCATCCCAGTTCATCCCCAGATACCAGAGGTCCCTGATATGTCTCCATGTCTCCGAAGAGCCATGGGCAATGCTCAAAGTCGAGTGAGCGCCGGGGACAGACAGAAGGTCCACCCTGAAATGGTACCCAGGGGTCTTCCCACCTGTCTCCTTCCTACTCTGCCTCTCTGCGGGCCCTGGGCTCTCCTAGCTCCACATGGGCCTCTGGAGCCCTCCCCCTCCCCAGCGGCCCCAGGACAGCGTCAGAGGCGGGAGGGCGGAGAGCAGGCTGCGAGCCCCTGGCCCCGTCCTTGGTGCCGGCGCCCGCTGCGCCCCCAGCGGCAGGGGCGCGCCCAGGCGGCCGCCTGCGCTCCAGCTCAGCCTCCGGTCCCTGCGGAAGGGCGGTGACTACGCCCAGGCTCTGCCCTGGCTCCTGCCCGAGGCACCAGGCGAGAGGCGTTTGCAGGGAAGGCCCAGCGTGGCCTGTAGTCAGAGGCTGGGCCTGCCAGGACTTTCCTGGACTCCCAGCTTCTCCCCGCGACCTGAGGTGACCCGAGGCTCCCGGGTGGAAGCAGGTCTCTCCAAGCCCCAGAATCCTGGAGAGTGGGTCGGAGCGCTCATTCAAGTCGCCCTCTTTTTATCGGGAAAGGATGGCTGTTGGAACCTCTACCAGAAAACCCCAGCCCTCAGGCGCAAACCACCCACAGGCCACTGGCCAGCCCTCCCCGCCGGGCAGCTGCCTCACCGGGCCCAGGCCTCTCCGCCCCAGAGAGCCCTTCGCTCGGCCTCTGCGGCCTCACCCCTCAGGGTTCCCCGCCTCACCCACTCGGGGACGGCCCTGCCCCTCCCAGGAGCTCCCAGCCGGGGATGAAGAGTTAAGCGTTGCTTCCAGGAACGCGAGGTGCCTCCCTCACCCGAGCCCACGCAGGGAGGCCTCCAGACTCCAGGGAGGGACGGAGGCGGCATTCCTGGTCCTCGGCGCCTAAGGGAGCTCAGCGCCCACGAGTGGAGGCGGGGAAGGAGGGGACGCCCCTCGACCCCTGACACAGCCCCCCAAGCCCCACCCCGGGGCTCTCCTCCGCCAGGGTAATGCCCCCACCCACCTGCACCCCGCTTTCATCAGGCGGGCTTTCGCTGCAACTTTTCTCCGTCTCTCCTCTCACCGTCTTCGCTCACCTAGAGGGTCTGGTTTTAATTAGCGTAACACCCCCGTTAACCACGCAGCCTAATTAAGACACCCGTCCAAATCTGCGTTGCGCACTTAACGGGCAGGTGCTGTCGCAATGTTAACGCTTTTAAAAATTATTATTATTTTTGGCAGACCAGTAAAACCAAAGCCGGCTTCGGGCTGAAAAACCTCATGACACAGACCCCATTCCATTGGCCTGCACCTGCTGGGCCGCTAGGCGCCCTGGCTGCCGGGTGAGCGCCCAGGGTACCCCAGCCCAGCTGCGTCTCAGCAGGAAACCAGCGACCTGGGGCGCTGGGCAAGCGGCTTCACCCCGGCCGGGGTGTTGGGGGGATCGACCGGGGAATGGGGGCCATGTCCCTGTCATTTGCCTCCACCGCCTGGTGTCTGGCGCATCTGGAGGAGCCGCACCGCCGGAGTCCTTTTTCAAAGTGACCAGTAAAAAATAAATCTAGTCCCTGGGGAAAGCTGGAAAGAGGGGGCACCGGGGAGTTTTCCCCACCGCACTGGACCCGTCGCCACGGGGAGGGAGGGAGGGAGCTCTGGGCTCCCAGGGACACCGGCCACCCCACGCGAGACCCTGGTCCCGGGCTGCTGGCTCGGGTCCAGGGCAGGGTCCCCATGTCCCCGCCCAAATCCGCGAGCGCGCTGCGGAAATGCAGCCCCGGGAGCTCTGAGCCAGGCGTCTGCGGCCCCGGCCTCGCGCGCTCCGGAGGGAAGGGGCCCCCAGGACAACCCCGAAACCCGCAGCCTCCCGGGGCCGCTGGAGCAGAAAGTTTGGACCCGGGTGCGCCGGGCCCTGGGGACGGCCAGCGCTCCGGAGCCCGCGCCCGTGTTGCGGGTGGAGCCTCCCCCGCGCCGCGCGCTCAGCAGGCTCGCGGGGATCGCCCCCGGCCGGCCCCCGGGGGCTCCGCACCTGCTCGCCCCGCACCCCACCCCGCGGCTCCGCCCGCGCGCACTGCGGGACTCCGGGGGCCGGGCAGCCCCTTCCTCCCCGCAACTCCTTGGGGTCAACACTCTTCCTCCAGGGGACCCGGGCAGCGCTCCCTCCCCGGGCCTGGGCGCCGGCCGGGAAGCGCGCTGCGCCCGGGGGTCCCCGCTCCCGCCCGCCGCTCTGCGCAGCGCAGGGATCGCCTCCGCGCGGCCGCCCCGCCGGGGTTCCCCGAGCCGCGGGCATTGTGCCGCCTCCTCGCAGCCGCCACCGCCCGCGGCACCGACACCAGCCCAGCCCCCGGCCGCGCAGCGCGGGACTCCCGGCGTCTCCACGGAGCGCGAGCCCCGGGCCTGCCTTCGCATTCACCAAACCGCCCCTCCGGCCTCCTGCCCGGCCAGACCCCGGCCCGGACCCCGCCGGAGGGACGCGGGGAGTCCCGACCCCACGCAGGGACCCCTGACCCAGCGGGCACCACCCTTCGGCTGCCCCCTGCAGCCCCGCGCGCCCACCAGCCCCGCCTCCCCCCGCGGGGTCCTGCGGGCCCCTCCCAGGACGCGCCACCCCACCCCCACCCCCGCCCCGGGATGGGAACGACGCCCGCGCGCCTGGCGCGGCGGGGCCGGTACTCACGGGCTCAGCGCTCCGGGCAGGTGACGGTGCGGCGGCCATGCCCCGGCCGCATCCCGGCCGCCGAGCGGGCAGCGCGTCCCGGGGCCGCGCGGGCGCGGGCGAGCCGGCGCGAGGGGCGCGCGGGCTGGGCTCCGGCGGCGGCCGCGTCTCCTCCGACCGCGCGAGGGGCCGGCGCCGGGGCCGGGCCGCTGTCCTGGGAGCTGGGCTGCGGGCTCCGCGCTCCGCACTCGCTCCTCCCGGCGCCGCGCCGCCGCCTCTCCGCCCGCCTCTTTCTCTGCGCGCTCCTCTCCCTCCCCCTCGCCTCCCCCCTCTCCCCGGTCCCTCCGGCTCGCGCGGCGGGAGCCTGGAGCGCGGGGACGGCCGGGCCGTGCGCGCCGCGCGCGAGGGGGGGCTCCGAGGCCGCGCAGCCGGGAGGGCGGCCGCCCGCGCCCGACGCACCCGCGCGCCCGCAGCGCCGGCCCCGCGGACCCCCCGCGCCAGGGCGGTGGGCACGGCGCTCGCTCGGTCCCCGCGAGCGCCACCCTCCGGCCCAGAGCCCGCCTCGGCTCCCTTCCTCCAGACCCGGGAGCCAGCGGCCCCTGGCAGGACCCCTGCCCGCCCTGGCCCTGGCCCTGGCCCAGAAAGGACACCGCCAGGGATCCCCATAAAAGGGACTCCGGACAGGCGGGTGGAGCCCCCCACACTCCTCCGCCGGCCACTCTTGCACTTTGCCCACATTCCCCCCTCCTTTATGAGGGCCTGAAACGGGGTGCCTGCCTTCCCCAGGGTGGGGAGCCGCCGCCCAGGGCCCACCGCTGGGGCGTTTGTCCAGGTCACCGACTCAATGGATTTAAGCGTTTCTACGCTGGTGGAAGAACAGGGACCGTCACTGTCTGGGGTCAGTTCAGGATTTGCCTAAAATCAGAAGAGCAGGTCATCCCTGTCCCCTCTCCCAGGCTCCCCTAACCTAGGGGAAGGGTCCCTGGTGCAGGGTCTGGGAGGGTCTCTAGCCTTGGGAAGGGGGGGCAGAAAGAAAGCCAAGGTCAAGGGCCAGTGGAATGGGGACCCCCTGGGCTGACAGGGCCCTTGGAGGGCAAGGGCTGGCACCCAGCGCCAAGGGCAGGCCAGAAGGCCCAGACTGGCCCAAACAGAACGGCAGGTTGGACAGGGCCTCCATCCTGTGTCCAAACAAAAGACAGACAGACAGACATAGTGCCCAGAGACTGCCACCAATGGACAGGGCCGGGGGCAGGGCTGGGGGTGGGCTGCACCCTCGAAGACATTCTCAGTCTAAAAGCAAGTGAAAAACTGGTCCCAGTTTGGTTTTCCTTTCTGGAGCAATGATGTTCCTCCCGGTACCTGACTGTCCTTCCTGCTTTTCCATATGAGGCAAAAAGCTTGACATGGGATCTGGGGTTTGGCGAGGCCTGGAAGAGTCACAGGCAGCAAGGAGAGGGTCGCAGTCCCAGCTCCTGGGCACCAGGCCTCTGCCCGCCGGCTGCCTTCCCTGCAGAGCCAACGACAATGGACGGGGCCCGAGACAGTGGCTACTGTTCACTTAGTAGCTTCTGGCCCTCCGGCCTGTCTGGGTCGTTGATCTGTCTTGGCCAGTGGGGACCGTGCGGTATAATTTGGAGTTAGCCGCTGGGCCCTGCCGCTGAACAACAGATAAATGCCTGTCTCGGAGCAAGGCAGCTGCCTGGCTGATTGGGCTTTCTGCAGCCCCCATATTCGAAATGGCACATCCCTGCTCAAAAGGCCTAATTGGCTCTCTCTGTCCTCTGCTGTCAGATGGTCCGGGCATTCGTGGCCTTGACACATGGCCGAGTCCACCCACTCCCCACCACCCAGCTGTCTCCCGCCAGGCTGGCCTCCTGCTCACAGGTAAAGGCAGAGGTCCTTACGGGCCACTTCCCTGGATCATCCCAGCAAAGCTCCCTGAGACAGCACCAAATCTTGTAGCCAGTACTCAGCACACAGTAGGTCCACTCAGATTTCTTTCAGGTGGATTGAAGTTGGCATCTGAGGCCTCAGGACCTGCAGATCAGGTCCCTCAGGGGACAGGCCTCATTACAAGCCCCAAAGAATGTGCCCTTCTAGCCAGAAAGGGGGGGTCAAGGCTATGTCTTCATATTAGTACCAATGAAATTCATTGATTTGGAATCTTTAAAGAAAAAAAAAAAAGCAAGAACATGGAAGAAGAATTGGGAATGGTCCCTTGCAATAATTAGGAAAGAAACAAAAGGAGATTTAGTTCCTAAAATGACAACTGAACACCCACAGCTAATTTTGCTCCCTCTGAAAAGCCCACTCAAACTAGCAAAAAAAAGGGGGGAGGGGTGTTTTAAAGCTATAAACCCACTAGGGCCTGGAGAGCAGGGAAGGGAAACAACATGCCACACAATGTGGACCCAGGGGGCAAAGAGACATCTGGGCGGGGCCTGGCAGAGCTGAGTGCTGAGCCCTCCGTGGGGGAGGCTGAGAAACAGAACCTGCAGAGGCTCAGACTAGGTGGGGTGTGGAGGTGGGGCAGGCAGCTCAGAGCAGCTCCTGCTTAAGAGCCCCCAGATCCTAGATGCTGCCCACCCCAGGTCGCTGCACGGGGCCACCCTGGAGGGGCATTCCCAGGGAAGGCGACACAGGGGCTGCGGGCCTGGGGGACTTCATGCATGAGACAGAGGGCTATCCCTCACTCTCAAGGCTGAGACCCACTCAGCCCCCAAGAGCCTCCCCCTGCAGGTTTTAGGAAAAAACTTAAGGATGTAACTTTGCTGGTTCCCAGTGGACGGTGGAGACTATCTCCCTTCAGGGAAGCCCCAGGGGACAAGCCCACCCAGGCCTCAGGGTCTGGGGTCAGCTCTGCATGGCCTCCCCATCGATGTGCGTAAACAGCCAGGATTACCAGACGCCTGAGGAACGCCTGTAAGGGAAAGAGCTGCCACACAACCCAGGGCAGGGGGCACAGGAAGGAGAAAGCGTCAGAAATAGCCATTTTTAATATCCTCCGAAACAGCGGCAAAGACACTGCCTCCATGAACCAGGAGCGAGATGCTATTTTAAGGAGAACATTTAGAGAACAAAAAGCGGCTGGAAGATTAAAAGCATGAGAACAGAAAGAAAAGCCTCAACAGAGAGGAAGACAGAAGCGGGGGAACATCCCAGAATGCAAAGCCAAGAGACAAGTGGAGAAAAGGGGGGGGAAGCATGAAGGGATTAGAGGACAAGTTCGTGGGGGAGGGGGGAGGTCATCAATTATTTAACTCAAGAAATTTTCCCAAATGTGAGTTTCCAAGCTCTCCTCACAATGGATGGACATCAACCACCCCTATTATCACGGAAAACAAAATCCTGAGGACCAAGAACAGTTGCCACACGTTTCCAGGTCCATAGATAAAAAGGGCAGGAGTGAGAAGGGATTTCAGAACTCTCAAAAGCGACAGGGGAGTCTCACAGACAGTGGAGCGGTGCCTTCCAAGTGCTGATGGGAAGTGCTTTCTGGCCTAGACCCCCTTACGGAGCCAAATTAACAATCAAATGTGAGGTAAACATAAAGGCATATCCATGGGCAAGGGCTCAAAAAAAAAAAAAACGTATTTCCCATGCACCGTTTCTCAGAAAGCTACCAGAGGATGTGCACCAGCACAACAAGGGAGTAAAGAGGCCAACAGGGGAGAGACGAAACACTGTATCCAGTAAGAGAGGAAGAGGGGGGAGAATCCACAGGGTGGGAGAAGGGAGATCACAGAGGGCAGCAGTCCAGATTAGTCCCGGTTAGAGCAGGGCGGTAACACATCCAACGGTCCAACACACAGACGTGTCGGGGGCTGTCACCCCCACGGTACCTCCTGTTGTACTACCTGTTTAACACCCGATGAACCAGGCCCGGGTTCTTATCTGTACTTGGCCTGCTTGGACCAGGTCCTGATGGACGGCCTGCTTTCCTCTCCACACACGGCCACCTGTGTAAGCTGAAGATGCTCATTTCACCTCCCAGAAGCACCCTACTTTGTCCTCTTACGAAGAGGAGGGTGACCATGGGGAGCTAAGGACCAGAAAACACAAACCAGGCCGCTCTCCCCACCACCACCACCAAGCTACTGGACATCCCAGCTGGGGTGGGACCTCAGTTCTCCAGGAAGCTCTCGTGGCCTCACCAACAGCCTCTGAGAACAAGGGCCACGGTCCACTCAGAGCCAGTGGGTTCACTAACTCCCTAAACTCTCAGGCAGCTGAGTTAGACGGCGACCCCAAGACTATCCACTTTGCCTGCTCCCGGGTTCCTCCATCTAGGCCCAAAGAAGCCACAGACAGAAAGGATACCGTATCATAGATGAGAAAATCGACGCCCGGAGCGTCCGGTGCCTGCCTGGGTCCCCTGCGCATGGTCGGCCCCTCCAGGCCTGGACCCCGCCCCTCACTGGGCACAGGGGCTGGGCCTGGTGCACCCTCATCTCACCTGCAGGGCAGCAGGCCCGTGTGTCTGCAGCGTCACACACACACTTGCAGACGCGATATTTTATTTAAGAACGTGCAGCTCTGTATCGGTCCCCAGTTGCTTACAGCCCTGACATTTATCTTCTCGCGAGGGGGGTGAATCACGCGCGAAGCGTCCCATCTCCCCTCCCACGTGGATGGGAAATGTCAGAGGGAGACCAGGCTGCTCAGGGTCCCGCATCCACATGGCGCGAACTTCGCTCTCTTTGGGCTGCCTGATTAGCAGCGGCTGTGGAGAGCCCAGGTGGCCTGGGAATGTGCCAGGGGAGCCAGGGGAGCCAGGGGAGCAAGCACCTTCTGGGCACCTTCTGGCTTCTATGACCAAGGGCAACCGCTGGAGCCCCGAGGCTCCTACAACAGGGCCGGCGGGTTCCTCCCCAGCTTCTCAGACCCACTTGCTTCGAGCGGGACAGGCGCCATATCTTTCAGCTCAGCCTGCGATTGCACAATAATACCCGCCCAGAAAACAAATTAAAAATAGGAAAAATCCATCCAAGTCGTGCGTCTGCCGAGGCAGAGTGCAGTCGGATTGCTAGGCAACCCCAGGCGATCCTGTGGGAAGGTCTGTGCGGAGCTCGTTCCGCAGAAGTAGCTCCCCGGCCTTTGTGTGGATGCGCTCAGCTGACTCCGAGGGAAGTCGAGAACCCTGGGAGGCGCCTCCTCGGGAGGAGCACACACCGCCGAGGCGGACGGACGGATGGACGGACGGACTTTCCAGAGCACAGAGAGGACGCTGAGGTGTCCACAGGACGAGCTGTCCAGACACACACAGAAAAAGGCACCCCATTTCTCCGTGTTTCCAACATCCAGGCGTTCAGAATCATGTGGGCAAAACGCCTGGATTTTCACGGATTTCCCCCCGTTTTCTTTAGGAAGCTGGAGACAGGAGAAATGAGAGACGGGCGTGTGGCAAGAGGCGAGGGGCGGGGGGTGGAGGGGTGGAGGACCCGCTGGGCTGGGCGGGTGCTGTGCTCCTGGGCTGATGGACGCACCTGCTTGACTCTCCCAGCTCCGTCCAAGCAGGACCCACAGGAGAATGCTGTGGGTGTCGAAACATTGGCTGTGACCATGAAATGCTTTTAAAAGGAGACGACAGGGGACGTGGCCTCAGAAACCATCACAAGGATTTTCCATTTGACTTTAGGGTCTTCAGAGGGGAGAGGGTGAGGGTGGGCGCAGTCCCCCCCTGCCGTGATGCGCAGAAGCACCCCCGCCGGCCTAGGCGCTGGCGTCCCCTGGGGCTGCCGTGACCCGGAACCGCACTTACAACAGCCGAAATGCGTTCTCTGGCCGTCCTGGAGGCCGGGAGTCCAAAATCAGGGGGTCAGCAGGACGCGCTGCCTCCGAAGGCTCTCGGGGAGTAAGCGTCCAGGCCTCTCCCGCTGCTGGGGGCTCTGGCGTCCTTAGCGATCAATCACTCCCGTCTCCGCTCCACCTCCACGTGGCTTCTGCTCTGTGCGGGTCTGTGTCCAAGTCCCCCAGTTCCTTCAAGGACACCACGGATTCCCCCCGTGATAGATATGAAAGTGGAATGGGACTCGCTGACTCGCGGGGCCTGTCCCAAGCATGGGGACACGGGCCTCACCCAGCCGGCTGGTTCCTGGTCCCCGGGGGGGGGACGTCCAAGGCCGGGGGCGGAGGGCCTGAGCCACACCAGCCAGGGCTAGAACGAACCGTTTCAAAGTGTGCAAGTCAGTGGCATGCGGTGCCCTCGTGTTCCTGGGTGGCCACCCACCGTCTAGTCCCGAAATACTCCCGCCATCCCAGAAGGAGGCCCTGCGCCCCCCGAGCAGCCGCTCCGCACCCCACTCTGCTTTTTGATGTTAAACAAATAAAATGCAGTTGCCCTCGCGGTCCTTGCTCCAAAGCCCAGCGCTTTTTGCACAGGACTGTCGCCCTGACCACCCCTGTCCTCTTGGCTTTGTCCACTTAGCCCATCGGCACGCGGGGACGGTCCACGGGTGTCACAGGAAGAGCGGACAAAGCCCTTCGCTGCCTTCGTGAGCAACTCTGCCGTTTGCCCAAAGAGAGCCGTTCCCAGTGCGGGGCCTTCGTTCATCCTTCTATTCGACAGATATTCTCTGAGCGCCTTCTCCGTGCCCGGCCCCGGGTCAGGAGGGTGCCCACAGGCACGAAAAAGGTGGGGTCCTGCCCTCCAGGTACCAGGTGCCCGGCTGGGGAGGCAGATGGGCAAACGGCTAAGTGACCAGGCGGCCGGGTAGGTGCTTCGAGAGAAACATGAAGAGGCTGCCCCCGTGGAGAGGCCTTGCTGCTTTCATTCCCCCCTGGGGATGTTTTTCCATCGATCTTTAGAGAGAGTGGGGGGGGGGGAGAAACGTCGATGTGAGAGACACGTCACGTGGATTGGTGGCCTCCCGCACACGCCCCGACCGGGGCTGGGAATCGCCCCAGGGACCAGGAATCAAAGCTGAGGCCGTTTGGTGTGCGGGCCGACGCTCTAACCACTGAGCCACACCGCCCGGGGCTGAGCCGTGGTTTCTATTCGTCGCTCAGGAGCCAGACTCAAAACACACTACCTGAGAGCGACAGGGCGGCTTTCTCGATCCTGGGACAAGACGCCTGGAGCGTGTCACGGGGCCCAACCTCGCGCCGCGCCTCCTGGGGTTGCGTGTTCCGGGCCTCGCGGGCACCGTGCGGTGTGGGCTCTCCCCGCGACACCGGAGCTCGGGGGCTGGCGCGGGGACGGCCCAGCCCTCCCGAAGGTGTTCAGGAGAGGGGCCCAGGCCAGGGTTATTATTTTAAACTCAAGTTCTGGAAATTTCATCATTACAAAGTGAGTAGTCCTGGACGTCGTGACGCGTGAGAGGACTGGAAGGAAACAAGCACTGTTTCTAGAATTCCCTCCGTGGGCAGGTGCTCGAAGTGCGCTCTCTCACTGAACCTCCCGAGCGTCTCCGTGGGGCTGAGCAAGGCGGGCGGGCGGGCTCAGGGGCAGGGCCCGCGACCCCAGAGGACGAGGCCTCTGGGACCCCATAGCCGGTGAGGGCCCCGATTTCCACTGGGACCCCAGGGCGAATGCTCGCAGGAGGCGGGAGGCGGAGCCGGGTCTCCTGGCCGCCCGAGGAGCAGGCCCGGCCCAGCCACACGCCCCGCAGGAATCTCAGCCGCCTCCTCTCGCGAATACATTTCTGAAACCGGCAGACAACTCTATCGGGAGAACTGGCGCTAATTAAATTTACTGGGATCACTGAAGAGGAAATTATTTAATATTCTGAACAGATTTAATATCTGAAACCATGGAGGCCCGGATTCGTCACGGACGGGCTCCCGGCCGTCGGGTTACGTCTGGGTGGGATCCGCACCCAGGCTGGGCTTTGGGGGGCCCGCCGGGGGCAGGGAGGGGCCCCCGCCTGCAGCCCCGGAGTCCCGAACACCGAGGGCCTCTGGGTGCTCCCCTGAAACTGCCCTGGATGGCGGGTCAGCCCCACCCACCTTGGCCCTGGAGCCGGGTGAGCAGCTGCGAGTGCCGCCCCTCCCCGCCCTGCGGGTCCTCAGGGGCAAGTCACGGGGGGGCCCAGCCCCTACCCTGTACCCCGGGAAAGACGGTCCGCCTCGCTCGCAAAGCAATTCAACTAGCACGATACCGTTAAACACCGAAAAGGCCCAGCATTCAACAAGGAATGAATCAGACGACCCCCCGATACACAGCAGATGGGACTAAGCTGGCAAAACCTTTTGGAAGGGTTATTTGACGATATTTATTAATTTCTGAACACGCGTGCCTGGGATCAAACGGTTCCACCCCGGGGAGCCTGTCCCACCGACCTGCCCCCCTACGTAAGCCCAGGTGCAGCGTTGCTGCGGGAAGCCTCCTGGGGGTGCCACGCGCTAGGAAGTAAATTAGGGGACACCCCTATGAGGGCATAATCTTTTTTTCATTTTTAATTATTTTTTATAATGTTTTTATTTATTTGAGAGAGAGAGAACCATCGATGAGAGAGAAATACCCAACAGCTGCCTCCCGCCTGCCCCCTACCGGGGGTCGATCCCTCAACCCAGGCGCGGGCCCTGACCGGAGTCGAACCCGCAACCTCTGGGGGCATCCAGCCCGGCCAGGGCAACAATCTTCTTTTTAAAAAAACAAGGGACAGCTCTATGTGCTGGTAGATCACCGCCTCCAAGAAAAATTGCCACTGGGAGAGTAAATTCGAGAACATGCACCCAGTCCTACTGACGCGGGGAAAGGTGTTTTTCATATAAGACATTTTCCTGGCGCGTGAACCGGCCGCCTCGCCGCCCGGCCGCGGGAATGGCGAGCTCAAGGCGGAGCGTCACCGGGAGCTTGTAGCCCCCACTTCTGAACTTCCTACCTGGTTTTCATGTTTTTGCCACGAGCAAACCTACCTTCCCCCCCTCCCCCCAAAGAAAACGGGCTTTAAAAGAGACGAGAAACCCAAGCGTCTGGTTTCCTCGTGATTTAATTATCTCGCTCGCTCCCGTCTTTTATGTTAATGTCCTAGGAGCCTATTGTAGCGGAAAAAGGATAAAGCACAGGTTTTTCGAATCGAGACCAAAATTCTAAAAACCTTCGCAGTCCCGTAATCAGGCGAATGTGGGGGGTTCACGTGCCCAAACTCGGCGTGCGCGTGGAAACACGTGTGTGGATGGGCACGGCGGGTGTATTTGGTGGGCGTGTTTCTCCTCGGACCCGAGTCTCCCCGTTAGGAGACAGACACGCCCCGACACCTCAAAACAACACCCCCCCCCAGTCTGCAGACACCGGGCCGCCCTCTGCTCCCCTTTGCGGGGAAATTCCCCCCAAGAGTGGTCTGCTCCCACCTCGACCCTCCCTCCGGCCCCCGGAGTAACTCTAAGCGAGTTTTGTCTCACTTTCCCCGGAAAAGGCCTCTGCCAGGGTCACCCCTGACCCCTCAGCGCGCCGACCAGCGGGCAGTCCCAGCCCTCGCCTCGCCCGCCCGCCGGGCAGCCACCAGCCGCCTCCCTCTGCGAGGGCCCCTCCGGGCCGCGGGGACGCCGCCTTCCCCCCGGGGCCTGCTCGCCTGAGCCAGGCCCCTTCCCGGCCACCTTTGCCCGCTTCTCCATCTCCCCAAACCCCGGGCATTAACGAGCTCGAAGGCTCCACCCTAGGACCCTGTCCCCTCCTTACGGGAAAGATGCCGCATCTCACATTCAGCCTCGTGGCTTTAAAACTCACTCCAGGGCCCTGGCCGGGTTGGCTCGGCGGTGAGAGCGTCGGCCTGCGGACTGAAGGGTCCCGGGTTCGAATGCGCCATACAAGGGTCGAACGGTGGCCGCGGTCAGCGCCCCTCGGAGGGCCAACCCCGGCCGCGGCCCTGGCTCTCGCCCTGAAAGGAGACGGGGTCCCCGGGACACGGCTCAGGGCCCTGCCCGCCCCTCTCCCGTCCCCGCGTCTGTGGGGAAAGCGGGACGGGCCCGACAGCCGTCAGGGCCGCGGGTCAGCGATGCCTCGGCGGGTGTCTGCGCTGCCGGGGAGGACTCCCCGACGTCTCTGCACAAGACGGGGCCATTATTTCCAAACATAGCCGCCCCCCCAGTCACTGTCAGATGCCAGCAAGTCTCCGTCCAGAGTTAGCCCCCCGCCCCCCACCAGGCTCAGGGCCCGGGTGCGGGGGCCCGAGGCGGGCCAGGCGCAGGAGGCCTGCCAGACGGCCCCCGGCTGTCCCGAGGGGCACGGGGCGGGCTCTCCCCGTGGCCGGGGGGCCCGGCACACACAGTGCCCGCTGGAGGGGTTTGAGAATCACAGGCAGCGACGGGGACCTTGTCCGTAGCCCAGGTGGGCACAGTGAGGACTCACCGAGTGTCCCTGGTCCCTCGGAGGCAGGTCACCCGAGACGGCGCAGCGGGGCAGCCACCCCCGCGGGCGTCTCCAATCCCCGGGCAGCGAGGCGGGCAGTGCAGCCGCTGGAGAGGCCGCGTGTGCGAAACGCCAGGAGCCCCGCAAACGGCCCCCCGGCCGCCCCACGGGGCCACCCCCTGCCACCTGGGGCAGGAGCCCCGCCCGCGCTTCCTGCTTCCAGCTCTCCTCACGTCGCTTCCGCAGCGTCCAGGCGGCTCCCCCGCAGGAGGTCGGAGCCACGTGGACAACGGGTTGGGGACAGAAGTGACACCGGCCATTTCCAGGCCTGGCCCTCTGCTCAGAGAGCCCGGACGGACCCACCACGGCCACCGCGGAGTCACCCTCCACGTGGCAAAGCAGCAGGACCGAGCGCCGGGCGGCAGCCTGGGCCGAGGGGGAACAAGCGTCTTGCTGGGCGCCCGGCGCGCTCGTTGGGGGGCCCGGGCCGCTCCGTGGGGACCGGTGGGCAGCTCCTCCGCGCCCGACGGAAGCCGCCTCCCGACGGGGAGCGTGCCTGCAGCTCCCAGGCGCGGGTTCGAGGGGCGGCCGTGAGCGGTCTCAGTTTGAGATGCCGGTTCCCATCCCTTCCCTTCTCAACAGTCCCCAAAACAAGTAGCTGGAGGACCCCGGGGTCCTGACGAGCACCGGCCGCGATCTCCCGGGGCCAGGCTCAGGGGCCCAGCCCCTCCTGGGGACACACAGGCCACGCTTTCTGGACGGGGCCCCCCAGGGCCACGGGCGCCTGCGCCCAGGGGAGCGAGACAGGGTGCGGACGTCCTGCTCTTCCGTAAGAATGAGGAACGGGGCCTTCTGGCCTGCGGGGCCCCAGCTGGGGCAGTGTGGGGGGGCTCCCTTGGCTCACAGCTTTTTTAAGTTGAGAATTTACTGCCATAAAAGGGAAGGGCTCAGGGCACCCACAAAAGAAAGACGACCGAGAGGGGGCTTGACGGCAGCCGGGGGCGGCTCTGTTCTCCATTTCCCGACTTACACGCGGGCGCGATGCCCATCCTTCCCCGGCCCCCGTGCCCCGTGCCCCGTGCCCCGTCCCAGCACCCTGGCTGCTTTTCCGACACCTGCCCGCACCCCTCAGTCACCCGCCCCGGGTCCCAGGCACCCCCACCCGTGGGCGAGGGAGGCACAGGCGGGGAGCTCAGACACCCACACACGTGACGCCTGAAACTGTCCCCGCCACTTGGCGACCCCTCCAAGGTGGGGACACGAGGCTGGCGCCCTGGGTCCCTGACCCCGGGCCCTGTGCCCCGAGGTCTCCCCGCCCCTCCTGTAACTCCAGCCCCGCTCACCCCTCTATCAGCCCCTCAGGGGCTCCCGACCGTCCCACACGGTGTGTGCACGCGGCACACGGGTCCCCAGGGTCGGGCAAGTGCGGACGGGCCTCCTGAGCCAGCCTCCGCCCCGCCCTGGGCCCCGAGAGGAAAGCCACAGGCAGACAGGACCGTCCCCTCGCGGCAGGGCCCCGGGCGGCACACCCAGCCTGCTGCCCCTCACCTCACAGCCGCCGGTGTGGGTCGCTGGGGTTTCTTTCAGTTTTTGTTTTTTAAATTTATCTTTATTGTTGAGGGTGTTACGGGTGCCCCCGTTTGGTCGGTGGTTTTGGGGTGTTTTTTTAAATATGTTTGTATTGATGTCAGAGAGAGGAAGGGGGAGGGACAGAGAGAGAAACATCAATGGCTCAAGAGGGTCGATGCTCGGGGACCGAGCCTGAAACCCGGGCCCGGGCCCTGACCGGGAGCCGAACCAGCGGCCCCCTGGCTCGTGGGCCGAGGCTCGGCCGCGGAGCCGCGCCAGTCGGGCGGCCCGCACACATCGTGGGATACGACTAGCCTGGGCCCTTGTTTCTACGGGAGGGTGGTTCTGGGCGAAGCGCTCGTCAGGCCTCTCTCCCGGTTTCCCGTGAGCCCTTTCCCGGTCGCAGGCTGGGACACGCCTCCTGCGGTGCCCGCGACGAGCAGGGGCTCTCGGCTCCGCGTGGCCCAGGTGCCCACCTCCACGGCTCCTGCGCCGCGCCCAGGAAGACGCTCTGCACGCCCCCCCCCCCCCCCCCCCGTGCTGAGCGGCGTGAGCGCGATGCTGAGGACAGAACTCGGTTCACCCGCGACGCGTTCCCCAAGCCCGGGCAGGACCTGCAGCCGCCGGAGGACAGCTTCCTCTTGGGCCACAGCCACGCCCAGGGACACGGACGCCCTGCAGCCCCGGTCCCTTCCCGGCGGCCACGGCGCCTCCCGTAAGCAGTGGTTCGGCTTTAATGAAACACTGATGGGCGCTAATTAGCCTAAGGGTTAGTCTCGGGGAGGAGCCAGGCCGTCAGGCCCCCGCGAGGGCCCCGGGGGGATCGTGGGGGGTCGTGGCTCGGGCCGCACTCCTGTGGTTCCCGTCTGTTCTACAGGATGTCCCCAGCGTGAACTTCCCCAGCGGCTCTGAGGGTGACGGGCGCCAGGAAGACCGAGCCCATTCGCCCTGCATCAGGTTTCAGCCCCTCGATGCAGCCGAAGAGCCTGTGTCCACAGCGGGGTCACCCTGGGCGCCCTGTCCCCTCCAGGGGGCTGGGCTCAGACCCGGCGGAAGGAGCAGAGCCCGGCTTTCCTCCCCGAGCACCTTTTACCCACCGCGCCGAGCGGCTTTCGCTCGACTCTGGACGCGGAAGGCCATTCGCGAGTGACCCGCTCCCCTTAGAGGGGCCCCGGCCCCCGGAGCACACGAGGGGCTGCACGTGGGCCCCGCTCGGGGCGCGGGGCGTTGGAAGGGGACCCGTTACCCGCCGGCGTGGCCCGGTGGCCGGGCATCTACGTAGGACCCAGGAGGTGACGGTTTGATCGGGGCACGGGCCCGGCGGCGGGCTCCGTCCCCAGCAGGGCCCGCAGGCGGCAGCCGGTCAGTGACTCTCCTCATTGATGTTTCTCTCTCCCCCTCTCCCTTCCTCGCTCTGAAGTCCATAAAAGCAAATTTTTAAAAAAAGAAAAAGAAAGGTAGACACAGGAAGGCACAGCATCCTGTCCCCTCCAACGCACGCGGCCCCTCCGGGGACCGGCCCACGGGCCCTGCTGTGACCGGAGCGCCGCCCGAGCAGCCTGGCACCCCGATTCCTTACCGCCGCTGTGTGGCGCCCGCGTCAGACCCAGCGCGGACGGAAACCCAGCCACCCAGGCGCCGAGGGCGGGAAGGAAGGGCGAGTGGGCAGTGGGGGCAGAGGCCGGCGCCCGGGTCGCCTGGGGCACACGGAAGCTTCTGGAGCCGTCCACCAGCGGCGGCCGGGCTCGTTGGCAGTTAATGAGCCCTAATTAACACACCGATGGGCTGAGCGCGGCTGATATTTAGAACGTTTTTTACTGCAGGGCTTCTGGCTTTTGTTGGGTTGACGATGCTCAGGTTGGATCCGGGCCTCAGGAGACCCGCAGTAAACGGAGCTGCGGCCCTCCCCGCGGATGGACGGTGCCCCAGCCTCTTCCCCGCCGATGGACGGTGCCCCAGCCTCCTCCCCGCCGATGGACGGTGCCCCAGCCTCTTCCCCGCCGATGGACGGTGCCCCAGCCTCTTCCCCGCGGATGGACGGTGCCCCAGCCTCTTCCCCGCGGATGGACGGTGCCCCAGCCTCTTCCCCGCGGATGGACGGTGCCCCAGCCTCCTCCCCGCCGATGGACGGTGCCCCAGCCTCTTCCCCGCCGATGGACGGTGCCCCAGCCTCTTCCCCGCCGATGGACGGTGCCCCAGCCTCTTCCTCGCCGATGGACGGTGCCCCAGCCTCTTCCTCGCCGATGGACGGTGCCCCAGCCTCTTCCCCGCGGATGGACGGTGCCCCAGCCTCCTCCCCGGGGATGGACGGTGCCCCAGCCTCTTCCCCGCGGATGGACGGTGCCCCAGCCTCCTCCCCGGGGATGGACGGTGCCCCAGCCTCCTCCCCGCCGATGGACGGTGCCCCAGCCTCCTCCCCGCCGATGGACGGTGCCCCAGCCTCTTCCCCGCCGATGGACGGTGCCCCAGCCTCTTCCTCGCCGATGGACGGTGCCCCAGCCTCTTCCCCGCCGATGGACGGTGCCCCAGCCTCTTCCTCGCCGATGGACGGTGCGACCGCAGGGTGGGCCTCCCGCCCCAGCCTCCGGCCCTGGGCCGGTCCTCGGACCCCGATCACTTTCCGGAGGAGCCGTGGCTCAGACGCATCCCTCAGGGGCTCGCCCGCCACGTGCCAGGGTCCCCAGCCTGCCCTGTTTCCCTCCAGGTGACCCCTCGGTCCTGGCACCTGCCCCCGCGTTCACCACCCTTTCAGAGGGGCCCGGGAAAGGGGTCCTAAGGGACCAACCGTGTGAAGGAGTCCCCCGCAGAGGAGCCGAGGGTGGGGGCACCGGAACCCCCATGTTAAAGCCGGAGCCCGGACCTGCTGAGAGTATCCCCAGGGGTCGAGGTCCCCGCCGGGACACCACAGGCGTCTTGGGGAAACGTAGGCACCTGCGGTCGCCCCAGAGCAACGGAAGGACGCCTGTGTTTCTCGGCAGGGCATCTTTTCATTGCCGTTGCTTTTTTAATTTCCTGCTTTTTCGGAGGAAGCCCGTGTGCCCACCATCTGGGAAACGTCCCCGAGGCCCAAGGACACTTGGCCTTGACAGTCGGGGCTGGGAGTGTCCCTGGGTTTGCAGCCAAACCAGGAGGCTGCCCTCCCTCCAGGAGGCGGCGGGCGCAGCCGGGGGAGCCCGCCTCCTTCCTCTCAACGAGACGCGGCTTTCCCATTAAAACGCAAATCTTTTTTCCAAAAAAGTTGAATAGAATTCGACTTTTGAAAGATTTCCAGCTGGTTAAGTTTCGGACAGGGAAGAGATCCGACCCAGAGCTCCCAGTGGCGGCCGCAGAGCCGCACGAGCGTCACTTTCTCACTTTCGGCACCTGCATCCCGGGTTTCCCTTCCCCGAGTCGGGCAAAGCAACGCCGATAGGGGCCGAGTGGCCACAGCTGTGCTTCCTTAAAATACGCACCGAGGCGATGGCCAGTTTGACACGGGCTTGTCCCAGACGACACCCTCCGCATGGTGGGCAGGGAGCGTCCGTCGTAGCCCCTCTGTCCCCCCACCCTTCACGCACCGGTTCCCCGCAGCCCGGGGTTCCTGTTCACAGTCACATGTGCCTGTCCCTCTATACCCCCCACCTGCCCATCAGGGAGTTAAAAAGCTGCACTTGGACCCAGAGCCCCAGCACCACAGGTCCGGTGACCTTGGGCAAGTCACTTGGTCACAGGGATCTCGGTGACCTAGCCTGACAGCAAGGGGCCTGGATGACCCCCTCTCCGAGGTGGCGTCCAGCTCGAGGCCAACCCGAATGCGGAGGCAAACCCCAGGGTAGGGGGCGGCACCCTAGGCCCCTGAGCTGGCCCTGGGAGGACCTCGCTCCCTGGAGCCACAGGCGGGGAGAGCAGGCGGCTCCTTGAGCCACACTCTGCCTGGTGTCCTGAGTGACCTTCTAAAAGGCAGCCTTGACCCTGTCACACCCCTCCTTCCCCCTGACACCCCCACCCCCGCCCGGTCCCTGCCCCCCGGCCTTGCTCCCAGGACGGTGGAAAGACCACGTCGGTCGGGATCCAGGACCTGCTCCCTGGAAACGGCAGCCACTGGCACCCGGCGGCTGCAAAGGTTTTCTTTGTAAATGGTTAAAAAGAAGGTATTTTTGGATTCTCATGATCAACATAAGAATACACCGCGATACATTCACCCAGAATCCTCAGGCCTCAGGACACCGCTGTGGCCCCACAGGGGACCCTCGGCCTCAGCAGGACCTCCGGAGCCTCTCACATTGCCCCCCATCCCACGACCCCCTCCACTGCCCCACAGCGGGGCGCAGGTTCCACTCGTCAGATGCCTGTCCCAGGAGCCTCCCAGTGTCACCTTGTCTGCGCGTGTGGCTTTGTTCCTGGGGTGTGCCATGCACCCTGCCCGGGCACCTGGGACCTGGGGGATCCCTCCAGCTCTGTGATCAGAGGCCACGTGCAGGCTGCCAAGAGGGAGCGGCCAGACCCCAGACCAGTACCAGGCCCTGAGCCCCAGGGCCAGAAAGGAGCCAGCAGGACACAAGCAGGCCTGGGCCAAAGCCACCCCTCGGCCTCATCCCAGTTCAGCCCCAGGTGGGTGAGGGAAGTCCCACCGGGGGCCTGGAGCAGATGGGGCGGGCTCCGGACCCCTGCGCGGCCCACCATCTGCTCCGACAGTCAGCCCGTCTGCCCTGGAGGCCCCTCCTCCGGGCCCACCATCTGCCACAGGCCTGGCCCTCCTCCTGGCTCCACCAGGGCCCTCGGGAGGGGATGGGGCAGGAGCCAGAGCCAGACCTGGCTGCCTTGGACAGGCCCCATCTGGCACCCCTGCAGGGAAGGGGACAGGAGGAGCCTGGCCAGGGCACCTCCAAGGGCAGGAGGCACCTCCTCTTGCCCAGGAGAGCAGAGGAAGGCCTCCGGAGGGAGGGGTCCAACCGTGTTGGGCGTCCCTGCTGCAAAGGCCCTCACTTGGAACTCAGCTCGCTCCTCCCTAGCTGGCAGCCCCTCCGGGCCCCTGGGTGCTGGTCTGTACCTTCCCCCAACATGGGACCCCCGGGGCCTGAAAAGAGAGAATTGTTACGTCCACCCAGGGCCCCAGGGCAGCCTGGCGAGGGAGCAGGACACCAGGGGCCCAGCTCAGCCTCAGAGGCCCAGCAGCCACGTCCAGGCCCTGTACTGGCACCCCAAGTCCCCCCCCCAATTTGCTCAGAAGGGCACTGATGCTGAGGGCCGGGCCTGTCTTTGGGAGCCCACCTCGGGCACAACACAGCACGAGCCCTAGGGAGACAGCAGGGGAGCGGGAGCGAGCTGGGAAATGCACCCCCGGGCGGGAGCGGCCAGGTGCAGAGCCCACGTCCTGTCCCAGGTCAGCAGGTGGGAGCAGAGGGGGCCCCGGAGCCAAGCCAGCTTTAGCTGGTGTCATTGCCTGCACGAGCTCGTGGGGGTCGGGGACAGCACCCCCAAACCCAGCTCCGCACACCCGGGCTGGAGGGAGTGGACAGTGGAGCTGAGCGTGGCCAGTGCGGGGGACGCCCGGCTGGAGGGAGTGGACAGAGGAGCTGAGCGTGGCCAGTGCGGGGGACCCCGGCCTGGCCCCGGAGACCGGAGCTGGCGGATCCGCGGCTGGGCGGCGCCACCTGGTGGACACGCTGGAGACCGCAGCCAGGCCTGGCTTTGATTCCCATCCTGGGATTTGGGGGCCTGGGTTTCTCCCCCTTTTCCCAGCAGGGCTCTGTGACCGTTAGAACCCCCCTGACCTCTAATCAGATCCTGCTCAGATTCGGCGGGTTGTCAGAGGGCCCAACCCAGGCAGGAAAATAACCCCCCGAGAAAGAGCCCCTCTTCCACAGGCCACCACCTCCGTCACCCACTGTCCCGGGGAGTCACCCTCCCTCCCACCGCCCGCGACGGGCACCCCTGCCGGCCACCTTTGAGGGGAGAACTCAGAAGTCCCTGGCTGAAACATACGGAAAACATAAAATAGGTAAATATATTTAAAGAGAGAAAAAAACAAACCAAACCTCATTGCAAGGAATTAGGGCCTCAACTCTGTACTTTGAAAATTGTTGATTAAAATAAAATAATTGGGGTTGGGGGGAGGGGGGTAAAAATGGGGGGATATCTGTAAGACTGACAATAAAATAAAAAAAATTAAGGCTTCCCTTTCTGAACCGTTTCAGGTCAACAGGGCCGGTTTTCCTTCCACAGGAGAATTCTAGCTACTCCCCGGACAGGCAAGGTGACCATTGATTAAAGACATTAGAAAGCGGGGGGGGGGGGGGGGCTGTGGCCACCTGGGCCCACTGGGCAGCTCTTACTTGGTGGTAACAGGGATCTGGGGACTTGGCCTCCTCTTATCTTCCCAGAAACCAGCTCACACGCGGCGGGCAAACCCCATTCTCAGTTGACAAAGCGCCTTCTCCAGTCACCAAGGGCCCATCCTTTCAGCACAGTCGACATCCCGAGAGCTAAGACTTGCCCCCTTCTCACGGTCAGGGGGGCCCTCGGCCCTGCCCTCAGGGTCCCCTCCCTGGCACTGCGAGGATATGGTGGTTAGAGCTCTGCCCCCATCCCTGACCCTGTAGACAGCAGCTCCTGGGCCGGCGGCTTTCACACAGTAGGTGCCTAATAAGTGTCAGCTGAGCAGAGCCGCCCCCAGGGCCTCGAAGGCCGAGACAGGAGGATCTCGGGCTGCACGCCGACCAGTGGTGGCGCTGTGGCCGGGCTAACGAGGCTGAGCTGTGTGGACACTCCTCGCTGGGGCACCGGGAGGGCCTCCGCACTCTCGCCCCGCACTTTCCATCGGACCCAGGTGGGTCCTGGTGGCCTGGAGGGCACGTCCTTTTGTCCGTCTGCAGCCCCAGCTCACCCCACGCACCCACAATGGGCACCACCCTGCGACGACCACAAAGGTGACCACCCGGCCCGGGACCTTCGCTGCGTGAAGGGCACCATCCCTGTGCCCAGATGGCAGTGATGTGTTGGGAGGAGCGGGCCTAGCAGGGACATGCTGGCCATCCCTTATCCACTTATCATGGCCAAAGGTAGCCCCTTATCTGTATCCCTGTGTCCCCTCATTATCAAGGGGTGAACATGTGCAAGTAGCTATAAAACAGACAGTTCTGGAGATAGTAGCTCCTCAGCTTGTGGGGGAAGATGCTGTGATAACAGCCCCAATAAACAGAGATGTCACCTGTCATCTGTCATTGGGCAAAGTCAGCACCCCCCACCCTACCCCCCACCACCTTTGTACCTCCTAGAGCCGCTGTCCCCACCCCATTGAGCGGTCAGTGGAAAGACCGAAGACAGACCCCAGGCACTGCCCTGTGGCCCGGACCCTGGACAGCGGCAGCCCCCTCTCTCCTGCCCATCAGAGCTCAGCGGCTCATTTACCCCAACACACGCAGGGAAAACCCTTCTGGAAGGTTCCAGGCCTGAGCTCCGAATGCCCCTGGAGGACCTGGCGGGTGGTGAGGACCAGACCCAGGCTCTGCTCTCCAGGACTGTGAGAGTGCCTGCTGCTGAGGCCCTCAGTCTGCGGCGATTCCTTACAGCAGGCTCAGGACACTGCCCCAGGTGTGCACACACCAGCACAACCCAAGCACACACCTGTGCACACGCGATTGTACACCCAGGCACACACCCGTGCAACCCAGGCACACACAGGGCCTCTCCTCACTCCCCTCTACCCCCACTGTCACCGAGGCCCTGGCCCCTCATTCAGGGAGCCCACCTGCCTCCCCCCCCCCCATTCATTCACTCCTCTTTCCGCACACACCGCTTCAGTATAGCCGTGTCCTTTCAGGGCCCCCCCCCCGGGGGGTGAGGGAGGCAGAGAAGGTGACAAGTGGTCCAACAGAAGAAATGGAACAGTGGGGACCGGCTCCTCGGGTGGGGGCGGGGTGAGGGGCTGGCCCTGCACAGAAAGGAGGCCCTCTCTCCCCTCTGTGGATGGGCAGGGGCAGGGGCACACAGGTGCTGGAGGCCCCTGAAACCCGGGCTTGATCTTCTACATGATGCAGTGGGACAGGGACAGGAACAAGCTGCTTTCATAAAACTTTGGTAGCAACAGAAATATTTTTCTAGGTGAGAGATCAAGATGTGATGCTGGCAGATTTAGAGGCTGTGGCACTCAGGGGCTGGGGGGCCAGGCCAAGGCAGCCTCCCAAAAGCAGCCCCTCCTGTCCCCTCTCCCCCTCTCTCCCCCATCTCTCTTCCCTCTCTCTATCGCCCCCCGTTCTGGCTCCACCTTCCTCCTTTCTCCCCAGTGGTAGTCAAGCCCGCTGACCCCAGGAAACAGTCCGCAGTATCCACAGGGACCTCACCCCGCAGGGCTGCCCCTACCCTAGGACACACCTGCTCTTCGAAACAAACCATCCCCACCACCCAGAGCCCAGGTCCCCAGCCCTCCCACCCACCCCCATCCCAGAGCCTGGAACAAGGCGGCCCCAGCCCCTAGGACCCCCACCTCCCTGCACCGCGGGGAAGGCTGAGGGAGGGGACAAGCTATTCGGGAGGAGAGGGCCGGGAGTCCCCGGAGGGCACAGTGACCCACAGCACGTAATCCTGTTAAAATATTAATCCCCATTTAGCGGAGGCCAGGCGGCCACTGAGATAAAGCCCCTGAGAAGTAATAAAAGTTCAGGGCAATTGATAACTCGAACTTTGCGCTAATAAAACCCGCTGTGGCGAAGGTCGAGTCAGGCCCTTCAGGCCTCCCATGAGGACAGCCACGAGCGGGCCGTCCCAGCCCAGCAGAGGAGGAGGGAGGGGATTCTGGGGGGGGGGTCTCTTAATCTCTCCAGGACAGGGAGCAGGGAAGCTGACTTCCTCAGCTCCCCCCACCCACAGGTAGGGACAGCCATCCCTGGGGCAGCCCCTGGCTGGAGCCCCCTCCCTGCCCTGTTCCCCTCGCCAGGGCATCCGGCCCAGCTGCACGGTGGCCACCAGGGCATCCAGGCCAGCTGCACGGTGGCCGCCCCGGCATCCGGCCCAGCTGCACGGTGGCCGCCCGGGCATCCAGGCCAGCTGCACGGTGGCCGCCAGGGCATCCAGGCCAGCTGCACGGTGGCCGCCAGGGCATCCGGCCCAGCTGCACGGTGGCCGCCAGGGCATCCAGGCCAGCGGCACGGTGGCCGCCAGGGCATCCGGCCCAGCTGCACGGTGGCCGCCAGGGCATCCGGCCCAGCTGCACGGTGGCCGGGGAGGGCGAGTGATGCTGCTGCACCGACGTGAGAGGCAGGGCCCTCGGGGCATGAGCGGGGCGCTGCTCGTTTCGCCCAGGTGTTCTGCATTCGCGCGCTCAAGGGCCTTCATTGCATGCTTAGTTGCAGGCCTACTGAGTGTCGGCAGGGCCAGAAGGTGGAGACAGCGCCCGGCACCGCCCAGCGGGGAGGCGCCCGGAAAACCCCATGGGGGTTCCCTCTCCTACCAGGCTGTGCCCGGGACCCGGCGGCGCTGACCGGTAAGCGGGCCCATGGGCGACGAGCCGGCAGGTCCGAGCCCAGGGCCGGGCGGGCTGACCCTTCCCAAGCCGGGCCCCCCACGGCTCGGCCGCTCGGGGCCCAGGGGCGCCCGTGCGCGTGGCAGACCCGCCGGCTCCCCAGGGCTCCGCGCCGGGTGCTGCAGGGCCCGAGGCCCCGCGCTGCAGGCTCCCCCCGCGTCCTGGAGGCGTGGCCTTCAGGACCCCCCCTCCCCAGGGAGCTGGTCCCCGGGGAGCCCCTGAGCTCAGCGCCCACGACGGAGCAAGAATCCGAGAGAAGAGGCGCCAACCTGCGGTGGCAGAGGCCGGGCGGTCACGTGGTGTATTTTCTTTGGTCCCATTGGCCAGCGTGTAGTCACATGGCCACGGCGCGCTGCGGGGAATGCTGGGAAATGTAGTCTTTCTTCTTTGAGGCCCTCTTCCTGCAAAGAGTAGATTTCACATTCGATTAAATTTCATATTAGATATTAGATTGTTTTAGCATAAAGCCCAGGCGCCCCTGAGGCCCGAGCACTGCCTTCCTCCATCTCGCTTCAGGCCCCTGCTCCTCCCGCGACCTCCCTCTGACCTCCCTCTGACCTCCCTCTGACCTCCCTCTGACCTCCGACCTCCCTCTGACCTCCCTCTGACCTCCCTCTGACCTCCGACCACAGGTGACACCAATACCCCAGCTGCCCAGGCGGGACCTGGACGTTCCCCCCCCCAGATTGCTCCCTTTCCTTCACCCCCCAGGAGCAACCGAGGAGAGGACTCCAAGCTCCCTCTGCACGTGGGGCTCCCACAGCCCCTCCTGCAGGGACAGCACCACCCCCTCCCCACCCAGCACCCAGCACCCAGCACCCACTCCTCCCTCACGCCCACCCCCTCACCCTGCAAATGCGGACGCTCGTGTTTTACATGTGCGACCACCTGGTGCCCCTGCCTTGCTTAACTGCTCCCGGCTACGTATTCAGGGCTGCACAGCACGGGCGGGGGGCCCCCAACACGCCCCGCCGGGTGCCCCAGCCTCAAGCCCAGGATCACCCTCTCAGGAGGCCCCCCCGACCTGTTGGCCAGCTGGGACCCCTGGCCTGGTCTCCCCGCTTTGTTTCCTTTGGGTGACTCTATTTGTCTGTCTTGTTCACTCGCTCTCTTGTGCGCGGCCCCGGCAAGGATGGGAGAAGCCAGGAACACGCCTGTGTCCTGCGCTGGGGTGTCCCCAGAACGTGGGGCAGTGTCCGGTACAGAGACCGGCTTCATAGGCAGGTGGGGAGAGTTATTAACCAACGTCACCCCGATAAATTCAACTTAAAAAGGTTGGTAGGGAGACAGAGACACAGAGACAGAAATGGAGAGAGATAGGGAGACAGAGAGATGTAGTGAGATAGACAGAGATAGTAACAGAGAGCACTGTGCCCTGAGCTCAGGGTCCCCCTCACATGCTCTCCCCGTCCCTGTGAGCACAGGTGACAAGGGAGCCCCCTCTTCTGACCGCCTTGTTGACAAAGCCCGTCAAAGGAACCTGCCCACGCACCTGCGCCTCCGAGGATCCACGGGGCCCAAGAAGGAAGGCGTGGCGGTGCTGACCTGGCTCATTGGGGTGGCCCAGCCCACCCCAGCCCAGGAACCTTATCCCGGGCCAGGAGGGGAAGAGCCACTCCCCAAGGCTGGGCATCCCTGTGGACAAGGCCAGCCTCGGGCTGAGCTGCTGGCCCTGGGCTCCCAGACCCTGGGAAGCCAACCCCACGGCCCTGACCCCGACAGGCCCGAGGCCCACATGCCCCAAAGGCCTCCCGGAATTATGGGCTGTGGGGTCAGAGTGAGCTGGGCACGGGGACTGAGGGTTGCCACGAGAGCTGGGGTGGAGACCAGGCCCCCCCGATGGAGAGGCCCTCCCTTCTGCCCTCCGAGACTTCAGACTGGACCCACCCTTCAGGTGAGGTTAGGACACACCTGAGTGAGGGGGAGGAGCATGGGTAATAAAGGCAGGTAGGGAGAGGGCCAGGCCAGCAGTGGCACCGACACGGGCGACCAGGGGCCTCCTTCTGAGGCACAGGTGACCCTGGGACTTTGCTCTGCTCTGTCCACGTGCAGGAGTGCTGCAGGAGCCCGCCTGGCATCAGTGGGTCCAGACCACCCATCATGAGACAGGCTGTCCTCCTGGCTGTGGCTCTGGCCGCCCTCCTGGCCCCAGCGGCCGGGGTGCCCATCCACCAGCGGGGCTCTCGGAACAAGCTGCTCCTGGTGTCCTTCGACGGCTTCCGCTGGAACTATGACCAGGACGTGAACACCCCCAACCTGGACGCCATGGCACGCGAAGGCGTGAAGGCCCGCTACATGACCCCCCCCTTCGCCACCATGACCAGCCCCTGCCACTTCACCCTGGTCACTGGTGAGTGTGGACCTTGGGTGGGGCCTGGAGGTGGTGGGGGGCCCGAGAAACCAGGGGAACCAGGGCATGCACACAGCCCTGAGCCACAGGGCACCTCGTGGGGACAAAGGTGAGACAGGAGAGGACACTCTCACTGGGGAGAGACAGCTTGGTCAGCGGCCCTCAGCATTGGTAGCAACTGATAGAGGGGCAGGGACATACTTGTCCCAGTCCCTCTCCTTTGCCTTCTGAGCTCAGGCGTATGCATTTCCATGCAAAAAATAAAAATAAGAAGAAGATACCCCATGGGTCTCCACCTGCTTTATTTAAACGCCTGCCAGGGTCTCTACTTTATGGCTGGATCGTAATTTATCTCATTAGTTCCCTTCCGAGAGCCGCCCAGGTCTCCCCAGATCTTTTGCAAAAACCACTGAGACTGCGGGCGATCGCGCCTGCGTCCCTGCACATGCGGGTGACTGCGGTGACAGCGCCCGCCCCGCGCCCCCTCTGCGCCTCCTCCCCGCAGGCAAGTACATCGAGAACCACGGCGTGGTGCACAACATGTTCTACGACACCAAGACCAAGGTGAAGCTGCCCTACCACGCCACCCTGGGCATCCAGCGGTGGTGGGACAACGGCAGCCTGCCCATCTGGATCACCGCCCAGAGGCAGGTAAAGCTGCCCCAGGCCCCTGGACGGGGAGGGTGGGCGATGTGACCACGGGAGCCCCGTGGCAGGCCCCTCGCCCGCCCTGGGATTCCCGGGGCTCCGGGCAGAGGGGTGTGGGTGCCCAGCAGTCATCAGGATCTGCCAGGGGCTGCACAGCCCTGCAAGGTCCTCCCTGGGACCCCGGGCACCAAGAGGGTTGCGCCATCGTCCCTGTCGGACAGAAACTACACCTTTGGGTCCTTCGGCACTTGGCGGCGGTGGGGGGCTGTCACACAGGGAAAAGTACCCCACTCAACAAAAAGGCATATAACAATAAAATGGCTTTGTCCCTCCCCCTGCCACACCCCCTCAGGGCTGGGCAGCTGAATTTTAAGGGTGGAGATACCGTAAGGGCTGGGCTGTAGTGTCAGCCCAAGAATCCCAGCAACCCGCAATATTCTGGACCTTCCCGGCCCCGGGGGAATGGCTTCCAGTCAGCGAGGCGGAGGCGCTACTCAAGTCCGAGACCCCCGGCTCCGAAAGGAGCTGCCCAGATGCCAGGCTCAGCCTCGGGAAGCCGGAGCTGACAGCTTGGGCTGGGGGACTGGACGGGCAGGGGGCACGTGTGGACAGGTGGCTGGGAGGACAGGTGGAGCAATAACTGAAGCAACAGGTGGTCAAGGGAAAGACAGGCGGAGGGGTGCCCAGGGTGCTGGAAGGGCCGACGCACGCCGGGATGGGCATGCGGCAGGGAGAGGCCGGGCTGCCGGCTGCGCAGGGGGGCTCCAGGCACCTCGGCCTCGGGGCGTTGGCCTGGGCCCCACAGTGGCGAGGACACTGCACATCCAGGGACACTTGTCCGTCCATTATCTCATTAGTGCCGAGTCCACTGCGCACCTGCTCTCTTCCTCTATAAAATCATTATCGGCCGCAGATAAGCGCGGCGAGAGGCCTTCAGAAGACGAAAGGGCTCAGGGGCAGCGAGCGGGCAGGCACACGGGCCGGGCAGGAGCCGCGGGTCGGCGGGCGGGCGGCCGGGCCTGCGTCAGCGCTGCCGTCCCCGCAGGGCCTAAAGACCGGCTCCTTCTTCTACCCCGGCGGGAACGTCACCTACCAAGGCGCGGCCGTGACGCTGAGCCGGAAGGAGGGCATCCTGCACAACTACAAAAACGAGAAGGAGTGGCGGGCCAACGTGGACACGGTGATGAAGTGGTTCACAGAGGACGGCCTGGACCTGGTCACTCTCTACTTCGGGGAGCCAGACTCCACGGGCCACAAGTTCGGCCCCGAGTCCCAGCAGAGGAAGGACATGGTGCAGCAGGTGGACAGGACGGTGGGGTACCTGCGGGACAGCATCCGGCGCAGCGGCCTCGAGAGCAGCCTCAACCTGATCATGACGTCCGACCATGGCATGACCACTGTCCTCAAGAAAGCCAGCGACCTGGTGGAGCTCCACAGCTTCCCCAATTTCACCTTCAAGGACGTCGACTTTGAGCTGCTGGACTACGGGCCCAACGGGATGCTGGTCCCCAAGGCAGGGAAGCTGGAGGCGGTGTATCAGGCCCTCAAGGATGCGCACCCCAAGCTCCACGTCTACAAGAAGGAGTCCTTCCCCAAGTCGTTCCACTACGCCAATAACTCCCGGGTCACGCCGCTGCTCATGTACAGTGACCTTGGCTACGTCATCCATGGGGTGAGTCCCGCAGTGGGAGCGGGGCGGGCGCCTTCACAGGGCTGCTGGGTCGTCTCTTTCCACCCCTACGAAAAGCACCCCCTATTTCCAGCTAGTCTCCAATCTGAGAGTCACTGACCACCAAAGGGACACAGTCATCACTGTGCAATGGGTGTGTATGTGCATGTGTACATGTGTGTACAAGCCTTGTCTGTATACATGTACATGTGTGTTCGTGTGTGCACTTGTGCTTGTGTGTGCATGCTTCTGTGTGTTTACATGTGCATGTGTGTGCTTGTGTGCACATGCATGTAGGGTAACGTGTGGGGAGGTCAGCCATAAGAGCAACAGGGACCAGGCCGAGGGAGGAGCCCGATCCCGTCAGCAGAGGGCTGAGGGGGTGCTCGAGGGGAAGCGAGACGCCCAGAAGGGAGAGGGAACCAGGGAAGCCTTGCCGAGGCACGTGGTCACGTAGGAGCCCCTGGGTGTGGCCTGGGGGTGACAGCTCCACTGTTTACTGGGGTCCCCATTTATGTCCCGGGGTCTTTGCAGAGGCTCTCTCTTGGGGCCACTGATCTTCTAAGGCTCAGAATCCTTCCTGCCCCCACACTTGACCCCCTTTGGGGCTCCTCTGCCGCCCTGCAGGGGGTGCTCTGGGGGCCTGGGGAGCGGGCGGTGGCCAGGGGCCCCAGCAAGCACTCAGGATGCCCCCCCGCAGAGGGTGAATGTGCAGTTCAACAACGGGGAGCACGGCTTCAACAACTCGGCCATGGACATGAAGACCATCTTCCGGGCGGTGGGCCCCAGCTTCCGGAGGGGCCTGCAGGTGGAGCCCTTCGAGAGCGTCCACGTGTACGAGCTGCTGTGCAAGCTGCTGGGCATCGTGCCCGAGGCCAACGACGGGCACCTCAGCACCCTGCTGCCCATGCTCACGTCCGAGGCCGTCGATGGGGGCCCCAGCACCTCGATGCCCACAACCACATCAGGTGAGGCCCTCCGCCTGCACCCTCGCTGCCACCAGGCGGCTGCTGGTGGGCGTGCCCGCCCCGTGAACAGGGTGCCCACCAGCTGCGTGGGCCGCCTCTCCTTCCCTGTCCCCGACATTCCCACGACACCTGGCGTTGCAGGGCATGCCCCGCACCTCAGCAGTGCAGGGGATGAGCCGGTGGGACGCGCCTCTTGAAGGGGAGACTGAGGACCGGAGGGGTGGCCTGCCCAGGACAGGCCCTGCAGACTCCTGGTCCCACGGAGCCCACCCTCCCACAGCCCCACTTGAGGGCTTCCTTCCTGGAGCCACCCTCGGCTAGCCTCCCACCCCCACCCCACCCTTCCCCGTCTCAGGGGCCAGGGTCACCTGGGAGCGGGACCACAGTGGGGGCCTGGCTGGAGGAGAGCAGGGAGGTGCGCTGGGGCAGGTGCACAAAGAGGGGCGCTGAGAGGTGAATTCAGGGGGCTCGTGAGGGCAGTTTAGGTACCTCGCCTGCCCACTAGGGACAATCCCACTTCCCTCGCTCACTGGGTCCTCCATCTTCCCTTAGGGTCCACCCTCCTGCCTGCCCACCGCCCCCCTATGATGACATGGCTGCTGGCTGTTGCGGTTCTTCTTGCCAAGGTCGCCTAATGCCCCATCGCTCAAGGTCATAGGCGCAGGAGGTGGAGAGAGGGTTGAGAAGAGATGGGTCCTCACAGGGCAGACTCCCCACCACTCCCCCCGTCCCCGAGTCCCTTCATCTCCTCCAGCGGACCCCACGCTCTCTCCTCAACCCATCTCGCCAGGATGCCTCCAGAAGCTGCCCGCAAGGCCCTGAGCCCGCCCGCTCGCCGGGATGGACAGGACATAATGGACCTTGTCTCCCCAGCTGACCTGGGACCCTGCACCGCGTGCCTCAGTGTCCCTCCCCACAGCCCCAGCCCACGCTTGGTCGTTAGGTGCCAGCAATCTGGCCCCCGCCCAGGTTTAGGCTCTGACAACGCACAGGCCCTTCCCGCCCGCGCCCTCCTCGCTCCTCCGGCCGGTCCCAGAAGCAGTGCCGCCGTCTGCGGCCACACGGGGGAGCGCCGGAGCCCCACTCGGGAAGGTGCCCTGGGCAGGCCGGTGGCGGGGGTGGGGCACCGGCACCACCCTGGGCGCCCTGGGACCAAGGCCTCCAGATCCGGGGGGAAGGCTTTGCCCCTGAAGCTCCTGGCCCGGGGCCCACCCCATCCAGGCTGGCCGGCTCCTGCTCCTGCTCCTGGGTCAAGAAGTCACCCTGGCCAACGTGGGCGGGTGCGACTCTTTCTTTAAAGCCTGCGGGTTCCGTGCAGTCTTACCAGTTGGCTCAGTGGATAATAAACTCCTAGTTCCCTGGGAGGATAACCCACACAGGGGAGCCCATTCTTTCTGGCTGGGGGGAGGGCGAGGCTCTGGTTGGACCGCCAGGGGGAGGTAATGAAAGGTGGGCTCCATCCAGTCTCTGGATCCGTCCCCGCCTGCCCTCAGCAGCTGCCTGACCAGCAGCCCCAGCCGGGCTCCCGCGGCCTGAATGGCCTGTGGCTCCCTCGCCCTCACCCTGGAAGGGCCGCTGCTCCACACCCACTGCTAACCCCAGACACCCAGGCCACCTGCTCGGCACCCTCCTGACTGTAGATGGGGCCCTCCTCTCAGCCTTACCTGGTCGGAGTGGCCCAGGTGAGGTCGATAAGTGCACCCACCTCCCACCTCCCAGGTGCAGTGAGTGCTCACAGGTGCGGGAGTAGCCGAAATGATCCCCAGGTCTCCAAAAGGCGCCCAACCTTACGCTGAGAGCCCTCAGTTATGGTGTCTGCTTGGCCTGGTCTCTCGACTGGCTTTTTCAGACGGAAAAGAGAACCTGGTCAGACCCACTCTGCCAGCCCAGACATCTGACCCCAAAAAAAGTCCCGTTGGTTGACTGACTCACTGGCAGGAGCATGGGGGCTGAGGCGGAGTGTGGGCTCTGTGCTGTGGGGCTGTTTCCCGTCTGTGAAGCTGCAGGGGCGGGATGTGTGCGGGGCACCACCCTGAGCCGCGTGGCCAGGCTCAAACCCAGCTCCGCACTCCAACATTCAGTAGCTCAACCAAGGCTCCGTGGCCTTCAGCAATTCGCTGACCTCTCTGGGCCTCTAGAGTGGGGAAGGCAAGAGGACCTGGCTCAGTGCCCGGGCCTAAGGGGTAAAGGAGTGAAGTCTCAGCCGGCGTAGAGCAGGGCGGGCCCAGAGCCGCGTGTTCCGTTCCGGAGTTACCTTTAGGAGTCACCCAGGGCCCGGGTCCTGAGTAGCAGGAAAGTCACACCAGCTCCCTTTTCCATCCGCCTCGAAGGCCGTTTCTCCAGCAGAGCGCAGCTGGCCGGCGGCCCCTCCCTCCCACAGCGTGGAGAGGTCCGGGGCTGGGCGCTGGCGGGCAGCGGTGCCAGGACACCATGTCACGTCAGGGTGTCATTTGCATCCTGTGTTTCTATAATCACCTTCAGGTTTGGGCCAGTGCTACTGATTTTCCATGTACCTGTGTGTCGTAAACTTTTGCCCTTTAAACGTAAGTAAAAAAGGAGTCGAGTAAAAGAAAAATGTTGACTAATCGTAGTGCAGGTATCAAGTGGCCGTGACAAAACTATACAAAGGGGTCGGGCAGTGACCTGCGGGGAGCTGGCCGCGCTCGGCCTGCCTGTCCCTTCCAAGCACGTGGCCACCCGGGGGAGCTTCTGGAGGGCAGCGCTTGGCCTCCCACGGCCAGTGTCCGAGGCTCCCCCGGAATGACACTGTTTCCCAGGTGCCTGCACCCGCCGGCCGCGGGTCAGGCGTCAGGACACCGCTGAAGCCAGGCTGCAACTCACAAAGGCGGTTTCCCTCGCGGCGGGGCTGAGACGGAGCCTGGGGAAAAGCCCCGCGACGCACAGCGTGGGCTGCACGCCGCGGCCCCGCGGAGATGACGCGGGTCCCCACTCGTGCCCCCGCACACGCGCCGCCTGTCAGCCCGAGCCTCGCCTGCCGCTGGCCAGTGCGCGTGCCCGCAGGAAGGGGGGAACCACCGCCCGCCGGCTGGGCCCTTCGCGCGTGGCAGGGTGTGGCCGGGCCCTGCGGGCCCCTTTGGTCGGGCGGCCCTGTCCCCTTCCAGCCGGCCCGGCACGCTGTCCCCAGGAGGCGGCGCCCTTGGGCTCCTCGTGCCCGCCCCGCCCCCACGCCCGCGGTGGGGGGGGGGGACACCGCGCGCACCCCCACCCACCCCCACGCCCGCGGTCGGGGGGGGGGACACCGCGCGCACCCCCACCCACCCCCACGCCCGCGGTCGGGGGGGGACACCGCGCGCACCCCCACCCACCCCCACGCCCGCGGTCGGGGGGGGACACCGCGCGCACCCCCACCCACCCCCACGCCCGCGGTCGGGGGGGGACACCGCGCGCACCCCCACCCACCCCCACGCCCGCGGTCGGGGGGGGGGACACCGCGCGCACCCCCACCCACCCCGCCTCTCCAGCGGCGGGAGCACCCGTTGCCATGGTTACCCGCACTGTCCGGTGGGGCAGGTGGCCTGAGGTTCCCCCGCTGGCTGCCGGCACCGCGTCCTCTGGGCGCTGAGCTGGGGGCTCGGGACGGACGGGACACGGACCCCAGCGCGTGGGCAGCACACGCACCTATCACATCCGCCCACACCCCCTACACTCACCATACACCCCAAACACGCAGCGCCCCCCCCACGCGCGCGCATAACACACGCGCCACCCCAGGTCCCCGCCCCGACGCCACAAACGCGCGGACGGCACACGCGCGCCCCACCCTCACGCGGGACCGCGACGCGGGAGGATGCGCGCGCGGAACGGGCGCCCAGCGGCCACACTCGCGGTGGCGCAGGCGCAGGAGGCCGGCGCGCCCTCCCCCTCGCGCTCCGCAGGCCGACCCTCCCCTCGGAGTCGCTTCAGCAGCGGGAGGGGGGCCTGGGGCGCGCACCCCTGGACTGGACCGTCGGCGTGGCCTCTGGAGGCCCCCACCCCGCCTCCCGCGGGGAAGCGCCGGCACCCGCACCCCCAGGCCCCCGGCGCGCGCGGGGCGGGCTGGGCGCGAGGCTGTCCCCCGGGGCGGGGGCCGCGCTCCTGGAAAGGTTGGGAGGGGCTGAAGCCCGGACCCCGACCTCGGGGCGCCGCCGCCTGCGGGAGGGGGTGGGGTGGGCACCTCGGGGCGCGGGAAGGACCCCGCGGCTCGCGCTCCCTGAGCGCCCGGGTGAGCGGCAGAAGCGGGACCCTTCCCGCCCCAGGAGAACCTCATCGGCTCAGTTATTTGTTTTGTTTGGTGATCAGTCACGGTGTGGCTTTTGGCTTAAATCTCCGAAGATGTTCAAAAAGTGGGGTGACGCGGTGTTAACAGAGCCACCCCGCTGCCCTGGATGAACTTCTGTAAACGCCCCAATGCAGGCGAAAGGCGCGGACGGAGGCCACAGGAGCCACGTCTCAGATGATCGGCGACGTCCGCCGAGGACACAGGAGCCACCTGGAAACGTGCAACCCGGGTCGTCTCGCTGGGCGGCAGTCCAACAACAGTTTACCTTTTACACGTCCGTGAAATCAATACACACCATCCCTTTCAGGTACTGACGCTGACCCGATCAATCAATCGTGTAAGCCATTCAATCCAGAACAATTCTTTAACACTGAGTCTCAGAGCCACAAGAAATAAAACTCTTTAAATTTAAATTATAGACATGCTTTTGTTGCAGGCCCGTGCTTGGGCGATCAGTGAATTACTTTCAAGCATTTAAAAAAAGTTTTATTACAATAAAATCAAGTAGAAGAAATGAAACAGGACCCCTGGGGGGAGGAGCGAAGAATGAAGAAGAATTTGTCCAGGTCTTTGGTCTTGTGGGGAGGGGGGAGGGTCGTCACATTGCTGCATTTTTTACATTTCATTGGATATCTTTTAAAGAATCGCCCGAGGAAAATCTGGAGACAGATGCGTTTAAAACAAGAGTTTTCTTGCAGAGAGCAGGGGGGTGGACTGAAGGGCAGGCTCGCCAAGTGCAAAGAGCCATCCAGTACTTAAAGGGGGAAAAAACCACAAAAACCAAGGTGGCCACACGTCCATTCATCTGTCCCAGGTCCTAGAGGTCAGAAATAGGGTCTTATTATTTGGGGGCTTTGTGGGGTTGGCTTTTCTCGGGGTGCTGAGTGGTCTGCTGGCTTGGTTCGTTTTGACTGAGGAATGTGACTTGTTCCAAGACGCTGGAAACGGGACAAAAGATCAGGATTTTCTTCTTCAGAGTGAGGAACCGTTGTGTTTTTCGAACGTCGAATTTTACAACACTCTGGAAATCACACCCTTCGCAACCTTGTCAACTTAGTGATAAAAACAGTAGATACCAGCCTGAAAAGGTGCCAAAGGGGCATGATTTCCCCCAGTTCTTTTGGGGCCACGTGGACGAAGCCGCTTGAGCGCCGTGGACCTAGTTCAAACCCCTGAGGGACAGGTGAGGAAACTGAGGCTTCAAGGAGGAGACAGACTTGTCCACTGCTGCACAGTGTTGGTTAAGACACGAGGGAGGCCTTACAAACAGCCGCTGGGCCCGGGAGAGATGCTGACCGTCATTAACTATTGGGAGATGCAAACCCAAACCACCAGGAGATGCCACTTCCCCGTAGCGTGACTGTAATAATTTTTTTACGTGAAATAAGTGTTGGGAGGATGTGGAAAAGCTGGAACCCTCATATATTTCTGGCGGGGATGTAAAATGGTGCCGCCCTGTGGAAGACAGCTTGGTGGTTCCTTCACAAGTTATAGAGCTACGATGGGACCCAGCAATTCTGTTCCCGGGTATAGACCCAAAAGCGTTGAAAACAGGTGTTCGAACAAAGACTCGTACACGCACCTGCTGCCGTGAATTGCCAAAAGGTGGAGGCAGCCCAAGTTTCCATCAGCAGGAGAACAGAAACAACAGGCGGTCCGTCCACGCGGTGGAATATTACTCAGCTGTGAAGAGGAGCGAAGCCTCGGCACCTGCCGCAACGGGGACGCACCTGGGCCGCGCGGTGCTGCGTGAGGGGGGCCGCCCCGAAAGGCCCGGCAGCACATGATCCCGTTTGCGTGAAATGCCCCAGACACGGAGCAGCTGGCGGCCGGGGCTGGCGGAGGAGGAGCCTGGGTGATGCCGAATGGGTCGGGTTTCCTTCGGGCACGAAAATGTGCTGGAACTGGATAGCGGCGATGACTACCCGACACTGTGAATGTGCTTAAGATTGTTGAAAGGGTAGGTTTTACGTTACGTATATTTTAGCACAATTTTGAAAAACAGATTCTGCCCCCCCCCCCCCACACACACACACGAGCAGGGAGGTGGCACAGCGGCCATGCTTCAGGCCATGCGGTCTCGAGGGCAGGACCCCTTTTGCTTGGCTGGCTTCCCACGGGGCTGTCCCATTCTCTGTCTTGTTGGCTGATAAGTGCTGCTGGTGGGGACCCAACGGGATGGGCTGGGTGAGGGGAGCCAGGAGCAGCAGCTGGAGTGTGTCCACCCGACTCCCCCCAGAGCCTGGCTGGAGCCCCAATTCCTCCAACAGAGAAGCTTGGGGAAGGCGGACAGGGACCCCCCGGGAACCACTAGGCACCGTCTGAGGCTTCTCCGGGTGAACTGACTCCCCGGCGGCTCGTGGGAAAGGCGCCTCCCCATCATCAGAGTCGAGCCCTCGTCGGGTCGCTGTGTTTTCAGACCACACCTTGACGGATGCCTCCCGCCCTGCTGGTGAAATAACCGGCTCGAATGTGTGCCGCATCTGGATGTAATTAGAAAGCGGTCCTGTCGCCCAGCCGCTCCCTGGGACACTCATGCTGGAAGAAAATGCCGGAACCCGCCTTTCTGAACAGACCACACGGCTGAGCACAGGGTTCGGGGAGCCCTGCGTCCTTCCCGAAAACTCCAGCCAAACGCACAGGTGAGGGGCAGCTCCACACACTTTGTAACCCTGACGACGGGAAGGAAGGAGCGTGTGTGTGTCCAGGACAGGTCACCCCTCCCGAGCTGCACCCCTGGGGGAGGATCTGGCCTGAGAAGTCTGACACACACACACACACACCCCGTTTGCTTTTGGTCGTCTAGTGGGGTTTTTTTTTTTAACCCTCAAGGATACTTTTCCCAGTGCTTTTTCAGAGAGAGTGGAAGAGAGAGACACATCGATCAGTGGCCTCCCGCATACCCCCGACCCGGGCTGGGGACCGAGCCTGCAACCGAGGCACATGCCCCTGGCTGGAATCGAACCCTGGACCCTTCAGTCCGCAGGCTGACGCTCCAACCACGGAGCCACACCGGCCAGGGCAGGTCGTCTGGTTCTTAACGTGGCTGCTTTTAGGACTTGACTAGCCCTCGCTGGTTTGGCTCAGCAGTTTAGGCGTTGGGGGCTTCTCGGGTTCGATTCCCACTCAAGGGCAGGTACCTGGGTTGTGGGTTCGCTTCCCGCCCCCCGGTCGGGACACATGAGGGAGGCAACCAGTTGACGTGTCTCTCCCACGGACGTTCCCCTCTCCCTTCCACGCTCTCTGAAAAGCAATGGAAAAAACACCCTCAGGTGAAGATTAACAGCAACAAAGTTGTTTCCCGTTCATGTCATTTTGCAAACGAGGTTTGCTCCTTCCACGGGAAAAACGGCGAAGTCGGTTCTGCAGAGAAAGCCGGAGGGCGGCGAGCTCCCCCCCCCCAAGGCTGCTCGGCCTTCCTCCCCGAAGGCCAGTTCCCGCAGCGAAGAGGTGCTCTTTGGGCCCAACAGTCATCCCTAAAGATGAGGCGCACAGCGAGGTCCCTGTGCGTTGGTCGCTGGCGCCCAGGCTGTGCCTTTTCCCTCCGCTCCGTGTACCGCGCTGGCCCGGTCATGCCCGAGCCCTGTCTGTGCCCAGCGTCCTCTCTGGTAACGTGGCTTCCTCGGGGTTCGGCACCTTTAGGGAGCGGGAGCCTGTCGAGGGGGGAGGCCGCAAGGGGTGTTTCGGGGGCGAGACCCCCAGCGGAAGGGCGGCCCCGGAGCCCATGGGGCAGGGCGCCTGTTGCACAGACCTCGGCAGGCGGGCGAGGCGGCGGGCACAGGGGCACTCTGCAGGGTCGCCGCTACAGAAGGTCACAGCACGCGCACCTGCAGGAGGGGCGGGGGGGGACCCCGAGGCCTGTCAGCCCTTACCCCACACACCCGACGGAGCCCCGCTGCTCTCAGAGACCGAGTACGGCCTCTCTGTCCGTCCGTCCTGCTGGCCACGCAGGCCACGGGCCCCCCAGAGGCTGTGTCCGCTGAAGCCGCACCTTGAAGGTTCAGACACCACGGTTCCCTTTCATCCGGCCCCCCCCCCCCCCCCCCCCCGCCCCAGCCAGCGACCGGCTGTGCCGGCTTCCCCTCGCGTCACAAGGAAGCGTCACAAATTGGACCTAAAACGAGCCAGACTCACTCCCAGCCCTGGGGGCCAGAAGCTAAGCTCCGGGTGGGGGCAGGGCCCTGCTCCCTCTGGAGGCGGCTGGGGAGGGTCCTTCCTGCCTCTTCCTGCTGCCCCGTGGCCTCCTGCATTGGGGGGCTTGCGGCTGCCCGCGTGCCCTTCCCGTCTGTCTGTCTGTCCTCTCCCGTCTTGCGAGGACGCTTGTCGTTGGATTCAGGACGCGCTCGGTTAATCCAGGGTGATCTCCTCTTTGGATCCTTAATTGCATCTGCAAACACCTTCTCCATAAAAGGTCATGTTCCGAGGCCCCAGGGTCAAGACCCGAGCATCTTCTGGGGGTGACCGTCTAACCTGCCGCAGCTGCTGACTTAATAGCCTAATAACCTTGCAGCGGGGACGTTGGGGTAGCCCCGTCTAGGTGATTTAACCACTAATAGGAACCGAGCTACACCTGGAACCCAGGACGCCTGAACGCCCGGCCAGCAGGGAGCAGAAGCAGAAGCAGGTGGAGGGCTGGTTCTTTCCCAGCACGAAACCAGCCTCTGCCCACAGACCCCGTCACCAGGCAGGGATCCTCTCCCCCCGAAACGCGGACACCTCGCCACTGTTTTCACTTTCTACCTTTGATAGAGACACGGGTAACAGGATTGTCATCGTAACTACAGCAAATCAAACCAGAGTGAGATGAGAAAAAGATTAAACATTTTTTTAAAGTAAATGAACAGTCCTGGCCGGTGTGGCTCAGTTGGCTGAGTGTCCTCACAGGCACGGAGAGGTCGCGGGTTCGATTCCAGGTCAGGGCACGTGCCGGGGTTTCAGGCTCGATCCCCAGTAGGGGGCGTGCAGGGGGCAGCCCATCCATGTTTCTCTCTCCCCCTCTCCCTTCCTCTCTCCATAAATAAAAATATACATAAGCTATTTTTAGTGTGAGCATGTTACTTCATATATACATGAAAAACACAATATAGAAAAAAATCAAAAAAGAAACTATAAATACATTTTTACCATAAGCATATATTCCAGATATATATGGAAAACACAATATATAAAAATGCACTTTAAAATATCTCTAATGTACATTAAAAACACAAAATATAAATATTTTCATAGTGAGCATATGTAACTTTTACGTATATCAGGAAAATATAAGACAAGATTCCTGAAAGAGGAAACCTCTCCCCCACACGCACATGCAAACTGGTCCCTCGCTTGGGCCCGGCCTCAGGAAGAATCCACACCCCTCCCCGGCCCCCTCCACTCCTCAGGGCCACCTTTCGGGCGCCTGGCCACCAGCTTCAAGGCCAGCGACATCTCTAAAGACTTACACCCGAGAAATTATAGAATCAAAAGGAATCCTCGCCTGTGTTTCTAGAGACCTCGCCCAGGGCCAGCCTACCCTGGGTGTGACCGCGTCTCCAGCCCCACAGCCCCGGGTAGCCGCAGCCCGAGGACAGGGCTCCGGGGGCTCCCAGGCGAGGCCAGGTTTCCTGCGGCTGACCACAGCGGGAAGGGCAGGGGGCCTGAGACAGCCAGGCAAGGCCCCAGCTGTGTCAGGACACAAACGGTTTTTCCGGCTGTTGAGTTGACAGCTGCAGAGTCAGTGCCCTCGGGGCCGGGGAAGGAGGCGCCCACAGCTGTGCTCCAGGCAACTGCTGCAGCCCCGGGAGCCTGTGTGGGTGACCGGGATGGGGGTGACCGGGATGGGGGTGACCGGGATGGGGTCCAGGAGGCAGAGGGCGGATGTGCTCTTCCCCGCGTCTCTCTGGTTAGCCCGTCGGTACGTCGACAGGTTGGATCCAGGAGGAAACTGGGGAGCGAAGGAGACGGACACAAGCGGATACTCTCCACGGGGATCACGAGGCCCCTTCCCGGGATGGGCAGGGTGGGCTGCTGGGCTCCTGCCCCCCAGATGCTGGCTGCCTCTTTCCTAAGTGAAACCACCAGGATCTGGGGCCCCGAACAAGCGCGGGGAGGGTAAGGACCACTTGGCAGGTTGTCATCCGGGCTGCCTGGCTCAGCTGCGAGCCAGACCCTCGCCGTAACCCTTTGAGGGCCAGGGCGCCAGCGTCTCCTGTCCTCGAGGAGGGGCAGCTGAGAAGGCCAAGGGCAGCCCTGCCAGTGCCTGCGCGCTGCGGCCCGTGGCCAGCCTGGACGGCCCCAAGCACCACACAAAGCTGGGCACCAGAGGGACACACAGAAAGGGGGTGGTGTCAGGAAAGTGACCGGCCACGGTCCGAGGGAGCCAGCCTTCTCTCTGTTTCACGGGCCAAGGTGGCCAACGGCCCCGTTTTCCTAGGCTTCTTTCACTTCCACCGGGAAGCCCTCCTGCTGGGTGGCACCTTCTCAGACGGGCGCCGTGTGGGCGGCTCAACCTGACGGGAGCAGGTCCTCTCAGCTCTGGGGGCCGGGAGTCTGAAGGCCGGGGGTCGGCCGGGCCGGGCTCCCTCTGAAGACTCCAGAGATGGGCCTTCTGCTCCCTCCCCGAAGGCTGACGTCCTTCATGACAAGAGCCCGAGGTCACCGCCACGGCGCGGACACGGCGCATCCCACGCGGCTTACTCACGTCTCGCCAGCTTCCGCAGTTCTCTGCTTTTGGGGGGTGTAGCTTACCCACAATTCAGTGCACCGTTTTAGTTTTAGTTTTATATGTTTTTATTGATGTTTAGTGAGAGAGGAAGGGAGAGGGAGAGAGAAACATCAATGATGCGAGAGAGTCAGCGACGGGCTGCCTCCTGGGGATCGAGCCCCCAGCCCGTGCACGCGCCCTGACGGGGAACCCGACCTTGACCTCGGGGTTCCTGGGTCGACGGCCAACCACCGGGCCACGCTGGCCGAGCTAAGGTGCACCCCTTTTAAACACTGGTCCCCTCGCTTTGGTAAATGTACACAGTCGCACAACCGCCGCCGCGACTGGGTATTAGGACACCGGAGACGGCGCGGGAAGGCCGGAGGGACGCGCCCCGGGCTCTTTACAGTTACCGTTCGTAGTTTTAACTCGTGTAACCGATACACATGCAGTGAGCAGGCACAATTTTTTAAAAAATAAGCAAAAATTAGACAAAGGTATTTCCAGACTTTCGTATTTCCAGACACAGACGTCGTTCACAAATGCAGCACCATCCTGCGCATACGGCTTTATAAGCCACTTCTTCTTAACGTCACAGACCTGTCTGCCGAGACGAGAGAGAACAGTCCGCGTTTTTACGGCCACGAGGCATCTGCCATCGGGCTGTCCCAGGAGCAGAGCGAAGGAAGCCCCAGGGACGGTGAAGGAAATTGCTAGTGCCGCCCAGAGAGTATCCTGCCAGGAGGCCCCCAGGTGGCCTTTCTCTGTCGGTCCCCACAGCGCCCCCGGCGCAGGCAACCACGGACCTGCTCCCTGGGTCTGCCCTTTCCTAGAATTGCACAGAAATGGAAGCCTTGTGCCTGGCCGCTGGCCCCGAGCGTGGTGCGTGGAGACGTGTCTTCACGGGCGTCCCATCAGTAATCGTTTCCTTTCTGCCGCTGAGCCATGTCCCTGCGCCGCTGCTCCGAACCTCGCGGGTCCGTGGGCCAGCTGACGAGCGCCGGGTCGCCTCCGCTTTTTGGCTGTTACGAACGAGGCTGCCGTGAGCGAGCATGTACGAGATCTGCGGGGACACGTGTTTTCAATTCCCTCGGATGGAGACCTGGGGGGTCGGGGCCGTAGGGTGAGTGTGCTTGTCGCTTTAAGAAACTGACAAATTCCCAAAGCGGCGGGGCCTGCGGGTTCCCATCTCCCCACAGCCGCCCGGGCCTATCTGCTCCTGCGAAGTGTGCTTTTTCGTTTCAATAAGTTTCTTAATAAGTTTTAAACATCAGTGATGAGAGTCATTGATCGATGCCTCCTGCACGCCCCCTACTGGGGATTGAGCTGCAACCCCATGTGCCCTGACCGGGAATCAAACCGGTGACCTCTTGGTTCCTGGGTCGATGCTCAACCACTGAGCCACACTGACCGGGCCAGAGGTGTGCTTTGCTTTTTTTTTTTTTAATCCTTACTTGATATTTTTTTTCCATTGCTTTTCAGAGAGAGAGAGAGGAACATTGATGTGAGAGAGACACACCAGTTGGTTGCCTCCTACAGGAGCCCCGATCAGGGATCAAGCCTGCAGCCGAGGTAAGCACCCTTGACCGGAATCGAACCCAGGACCCTTCAGTTCGAAGGCCAACGCTCTAACCACTGAGCAAACTGGCCAGGGCCGGAGGTGTGTTTTTTTAAAAAATCCTCACCCAAGGATACGTTTAGAGAGAGGAAGAGAGAGAGAGAACCATGGATGGGTTGCCCCACGGTACGTGCCCCAACCGGGGCTCAAACTGCAACCTAGGTGTGTGCCCTGACCAGGAATCGAACCCGAGACCACTCTGGTGTATGGGGTGATGCTCTCAACCAACGGAGTCACCCGGCGAGGGCAGTGCGGTCTGCTTTCCATTTGCATTTCACTCATGAGCAGTGAGGTTGAGCGTCTTCTGAGGGACAGGGTGACATTCTCACATCTGCTTCTGGGCTGCGTCTATTTCGATTCTTTCCCCACCACACGCCCTTGGCCTCCAGTCTCCTATGTCATTGCATCGTGATCAGACAACGGGGCCTCTATAGTTTCCACTTTTGGAATTTGATATTCTTCGTGGCCTCGAAGTCCGAATTGGGGCCCGGGCCTTTCCCTCAACTACAGGTTGTTTAAAGGTAGGCATGGGCCAAATTCCTCCCGAGAGAGAGCGTGTGTGTGATTTTAAACCCTCAAGCCCTCAAGTAAATTAAAAATCGGTTTAGAGGCCCAGGCAAGAGCTGGGTGAGCGCGCAGGGAAGCCGGTGCTCTCGCTCCGTGGGTGGGGATGGAAGTGGTTTGGTGACTCGGGAAAGCAGTTTGCCATGAAGTCCAGATTCTCCGCACCACTTGTGCCCTGTTGTAGGTCATTCCACACCTGAGAAATCTCTTAGGAAATAAAATGAGAGTCAGATGCCCGGCTGGGCGTGGCTCGGCGGTTGAGCATCCACCTATGAACCAGGAGATCGCCGCTCAACTCCCGGCCAGGGCACATGCCCAGGTTGCCGCTCGATCCCCAGCCGGGGGCGTGCAGGAGGCAGCCGATCAATGACTCTCCTCATTGATGTTCCTCTCTCTCCCTCTCCTTTCCTCTCTGAAATCAATAAAGATATTTAAAAAAAAAAAAAAAAGACGGTCAGAGATGCACAGAAAGACTTCTTTACGTACCGATTCTTCTCTAAGCGGAAAAACTGGAAGCCGCGGGCAGCTGGCTTCAATGAAGCGTGGTGCGTTCAGACCGGCGAATCCTGGGCCGTCCTTAAAGCTCAAGTTCGTAAAGTCTTTTCAGTGACGGAGGAAACCAGGTATCCTGTTAAACAAATAAAGCAGCTGGAGATACACACACAGGGTCATGTCAATATTATAAAAATACCTGAATGCATGTCTGTGCAGGGAGAAAACGGGGGGGAGACTAAAACTACCGCAGTGTTAGCGCCGGGATGTGAGATTAAAATTAAATTTTCTCTCATTCTTACACGTGTGTGTATTTGGCAAAATTTCTGTGATGAGCACACGTTGCTCTGTAGTCAGCACATCTGAACCCAGACCTGGAAATCAGACAGGTGGGTGAGGGCAGAGGGGTGGGGGCCCACCTGTGGGGAACAGGCTTTTTTTTTAAGCAATTTTAAAATTATTATTGGTTTTGAGAGAGAGAGGAAGGGAAAGGGAGAGAGAGAAACAGCGACGTGAGAGCAAAACATCGATCGGCTGCCTCCTGCAGGGCCCAGGCTCCGAGGCGGCAGCCTGGACACCCGTCCGGTGCTCTGGCTGCCCTACGCTCACCCGCAAGGTGAGGTCATTCCCTGACCCCAAACGCAATTCCTCTGAATGTCACCGAAATTCCTGCCAACCAGAAGCAGGAAAAGGAACTTTGAAAAACATACATCCTTTCGATTTAACTTCACGCTGTCTCGGCCAGAAGCCTCAGGATTAAACAGGAAACAAAAAACTCTTGTTTTGGGCGCCCTGAGTGACATTTCTTTGTTTGGGTTCTTTGATCTAAGACAGAACCAGCTAAGGAAGGGAGTGAAGCAGAACTTGCACTTGACTCAAAGGGGATTTGCCGCGCAGCTCCCAGAGCCAGGCCGCTCCCTCCCGCAGCCCCTGGGTTTATCCACGGTGCCCGGGGAGCCACAGAGGCCACGTGAGAGGGCCTCCAGCGTGGAGCAGCAACCGACAAAACCGTGAACGTGGACTCGTTTGCTACTTTGAATCCCCAGACCGAGGACTGGCGTTTAAGCAAGGGCTTCACTCCGGATTTCAGAACTTGGTTTTACGTGAGTTCTGTTTAAGTTCGTGAAAATAACGCATTTCACGCCATCCTGCAGCCGGCGAAGGTCTTGAAGAAACGCAGCTGTGGGGTGGGGAACAGACGCGACCCGCCTGGGTTTGAACACCACCGAGACCGGCTCGGTGCCCAGCACGCTCGGAGATGCCCTCCGTGAACCTGAAATTCTAGGGTGGCCAAGCATGTGGGGACAGAGGCAACCCCACGTGTCCGGGGTGAGAGCGTAGCTCAGGGCAGCTCCTGGGGGACGGTTGGCAACAGGTCACAGAGCGAGCAGACCCACGTCCCCTCTAACGGCACCTGGGGGCTGTCCCACAGGCGTGGGGCGCGGGGTGTGTGCAGAGGGAAGACGTTCGTCCCTGCATTGTTTCTGCTGGAAAACACCTGCCACCAGGGACTGATAGGACTGCAAAATTAACAAACAACACCCTTGAAATTTAAAGCCTTATGCAATGGAGCCCTGGCCAGTTTTGTTCAGTGGCTAGAGCATCGGACTGTAGACTGAAGGGTCCCGGGTTCGAGTCCAGCCAAGGGCACGTACCTCGGTTGCAGGCTTGATCTCCAGTCCTGGTCGGGGCGCGTGCGGGGGGCAACCGATGTGAGGATGTTTCTCTCTCTGTCTCTCCCTTCCACTCTCTCCGAAAATCAATGGAAAAAGTATCATCAGGTGAGAATTTAAGAAGAAAAAAAAAAAGAAAGCCTTCTGCAATCGTGATCTCCCACAGAGGGCTCTGGTCTGGTCTCCAAAGCAGCACTGTAACGGGCTAGGTTAATTGTCGGTTTCCCACCTCCTATTAACAACATTCCTAACCTTCCCTGCCCCCAGGACGCAAGGGGGCCAGTCCGTGCAGGTCTGAAGGGCCGGGCGCTAGGCCAGGCAGCTGGTCCCGGGAGCCCAGAAGGCTGCCGACCCCTCGTTCCCCCGGAGGGCCTGCTGAGCGCCGGACCCTGACCCCGCCAGGCACACGTGGGAAACGCCAGGAGCAGGCTCCACGACCTGAAGCCACGGAGGGCCCCTTCTCCTCATCTGCAAAATGAGGCTGGGACAGGCTGCCCTTTGTAACAAGTGTCACAAACAGCGTCTGCCGAGCTCGGGCTCCTGGGTCAGGCTCCCCGGGTGGGGCCCGGGGAGGCCTCAGGCAAACTGGAAGCTTGAGAACTTCGGCGCGCACCTGACGGTGCTTATTTTTACTTGGGTTCTGATACATAAACACCGCGTGTCCCCTGCGGATAATATTTATCAGTTACATGCACAGAAGCAGCGTCAGGTGGCCCGGTGAGCCTGCAGTTCGCACCTCCGTCTAGCGAACGTGAGGGGACCTGGGCGGGGACAGATCACGGCATTCAATACTAAAAGGCCCCGCATGTATCATACGTGCCGTTTATCCCAGGCGGTCCTTGCAGGGTGAGGCTGGCGGCGACGGAGCTGGTGGCCCCTTTTGGCCAACCCCGCAATCACCATCACCAGGCGGCATTTGCAGAAACACTAAGGGCCGTCCTGAGACGGTGTGTAAGACGTAACTAATGTTACCCGGCTCTGCTGCGAACGTGGACAGATGGAGGGGTTGGCGCCATCTCAACTCCCGACTCTCCCCGTGACTTGGGAGGGATGCTATCATGCCACTTTTTGCCTCGGTGTATTTTCTTCGATTTTCAGGCCACAGGAGCAGCGTGGAAACGCTCACCTTTCCTTAGCCGTATTTCAGACATTGACGAGCTCATGGCTGCACAGAAAGCGGCCTTAAATGACGTATTTAGCCTGAATACGCTCCTGTATGCCTTTACAATGAATCATTTTGGGACGTTTTTAATATTTGCACACATAATGAAGCACAAATGGAAGCGTAGGCAAACTTTTCATGTTCCGGGGTCAATTTAAGTAACTGTGTGACTTCTGCCTAAAGTAAAGGGTGGATCTCCCTTGAATTCTCACAAACCTATACTGGCTGGTACGTGACCACCAGCTACAAGCGGCTATTTCCACGTAAAATTAAATTTAAAATTCTGTTCCTCAGCAGCACTGGCCGCAGATGGCTGGTAGGTAAGGGACTGAAGGGCGCAGCTGGAAGGACACCGCATCGCCTCGGGAAGTCCTGGCAGACCTGGCGGCCCACACTCCTCACCGGTCTATCCAGGGTGCCTGGGTGACAGCAAACGCTTGTTGACTGAGTAAGAAAGTCGTTGTTCTAACTTGTCTTAAATCGTCCTTCCAGGTGACAATCAAAACAGAAGAATTTCTCTGCTTTAGCCCAATCCCGTGTTTCCACACGATTGTTTAGCTGGAATTATTCCTCCCTTCTGCCTACTTCCCGGTTTGTTTGGTTTTTAATTTTCTAAATTGATTTTAGAGGGGTGGGGGGAGAGAGAAACATTGATGGGTTACCTCCCGAACACACATGGGCCGGTGATTGAAGCTGCACCTGGACATGGGCCCTGGCTGGGAACAGAACCCACGCTTTTTGGTGGATGGGGCGTAGGACCCTCCAACCAACCGAGGCATGCCGGCCGGGCTCCAGTTTTGTTTTTAAGGCATGCCTCACAAGTCTTGGGTCATAATCCTCACTCACCCTGTTTATCTGATCATTTAATTCTACTCAAATCAGTCACATTTGTTTCTCCAAATAAATTATCTAAACATTATTTCACCCAAACTGAGTGTTCAGAGTTGGAGATGGCAATGTGTTAAACCTCCCAAGAAATTGATATTTTTCCCCCCAATGGGTTAGAACCAACTTCTAGACAAGCTTATTTCTTAGGGGAAGAGAGAATTCCGTTTTTAAAGCTTTCTTTTCTAGAAAGAAAAAAGAAAGAACAAAAAAAGAAAGTTAGTTTGTTTCCAGGATGCCATATATCACCAAGAGGAAACGAACCTTCCAGGGCAAAAGCCTCAGACCCACAAGGAAACGTGAGCTGAAGCTGACCAACCTATTTGTTGGATTACAGTGGACACACCTCTGGCCTGGGCCCCACAACTGACCGCCCGGCGCGACAAGATGGGGCCACAGAAAGAACTGGAGAGAGATTGTAACCGGCTCTCTCCACCCCAGGACTGCAATTTTTATGCCAAAACAAGGGTCCTGGGCTGGCGGCCCCTCCCAAGCGAGCCCTTTCCCCCCCACCCCACCCCAAGCAAATCTTCCTTCCTCCCGCCCCCCTTTGCAAACAGGTTACCCAAGTTCTCTCCAGGATATCGAATGAATGTAACCTATTTAACCAAATAAACCAATAAACATGCCAGAAATGGAAAGACGGGCTCCTGCGGTCCCGAATTCCCCACAGCAGGCCCTTGTGTTAAAACACAAGGTTTCTCCTGCAGAATCCTTTATATGAGGGTGGTTTGAACCATCAAAATTACAGAGACGCAGCTCCCAGAAACGACGCTTCGATCTGCTCAACAGAGAGTGTCTGCAGCTGCGTTCAAGGAAGACACAAGCCCGAAAGGTGAACTTTATTGAGTTAAACTGCACTGATGCGGAAAAAAAAGGAAAAGCTAATGTTTCTCTCCTTCGTGCTGCGTTTGGCTCCCTCCGACTCAAGAGCTAATTGACTTAAGGGGGACTTGCTCATGGACTACGGACCTTCACAGCAGGAAATAAAAGGGTAGCCTCCCCCGAGGACCCCCAAAGGGGACTCCAGGTCACCCCACGTCTGAACGCCACCCAGTCTTCTTTCTACCGCGTGCAATTGATCCAAAGGATACACATTTCCAAACCCTGGCGGGCCTGGGAAGAACGCAGCCCCGGGTCAGACCCACCGCCTGAAACCTCGCTCCCGCCTCCCACGTTCGTTTCAGCAAAATCGTGGAACAAATTAAGAAAACGTGCGCCTCCGGTACGCCCTTCGTGTGCGCCCTAAAACTCGGGGCTGGGTTCCCCTCCGCGCGGCCGGGAGCAACGCCGAGCAGCTCGCGTTTTCAGCCGACGCATCTTCCTCTCTCGCCTTTGGGGGTAAAAAAAAAAAAAAAGCCGGGCTGCTCCGTTTTTGCAGCCTCCCCGCGCCCCCCGCCCCCCGTCCTTGGTCGCCCATTCCTTCCCCCGCCCTTTCGCTCGCGCGCAAAATAGGACGCGTGCCCGAGACCGAGGGAGACCGGGTTCAAACAGGCGGCGGACGGCCGAGCCCCGCGCGCCCCGCAGCAGCGCCCCTCGGAGGCGGGGGCAGGAAGCGGCCGCGCGCCCCGGCCCCACCTCCCCTTCAGGCCAGAACAATGGCTTTTCTCCTGCAAAACGGAGTCGGGAGGAGGCCGGCCCCGCGCGCCCCGGGGGCCACTCCCCGGGTCCGAGGACACGCAGCGCGCGCCCCCCCGCCCCCCACCCGAGCGCGGGCCCCCGGCCGCGCCCAGGGCCCCGGGCGCGCGGGGTCGGTTCGGCTCCAGCCCAGCGCAGCGCAGCGCAGCGCGCGCGGACCCCAGCGGCCCGCACGAGGCCGAGCTCGCCGCGAACAATGCGCGCCCCGCCCCCGCCCCGCCCCCGCGTGCCCATTGGCCGGCGCGGGATTGGCCGGCCCGCGGGGCGGGGCGCGGCGGCAGCGCGCGTGCGCGGGGCGGGCCCTGCGCGGGCGGGGGCGGTGCTTTGTGTGCGGCGGCGGGCGCGCGGCGGAGGCGGAGGCGGCGGCGCGGGGAGCGGCGGGCGCCGCGGCGGGCGGGCGGCGGCAGCATGGAGGAGCTGAGCAGCGTGGGCGAGCAGGTCTTCGCCGCCGAGTGCATCCTGAGCAAGCGGCTCCGCAAGGTGCGTACGCACGGGCGGCTGCCGCGCGCCCCGCGCCCGCCCGCCGCCGGGCTCACGCGCCCCTCTCTCCCTGCAGGGCAAGCTGGAATACCTGGTCAAGTGGCGCGGCTGGTCCTCCAAGTGAGCCCCCCCGTGCGGCGCCCCCTCCCCGCCCGCGCCCCCGGCCCCGGGAGAGGGGGACCCTCGGCCGCGCCGTGGCCCCGGGGGGTGGGGGTGCCGGCGCACAGCGCGGGAAGTTCGCGGGGTCCCCGCGGGCGCCTCCGGCCCTGCAGGGAGGGGGCGCCCAGGCTGCGCGGGGCCGCCTTTTGTTTACAAGCCCGGGAAGTGCGGGGCTGGCGGCTTCCCGCCGGGTCCCCCCTCGGGGGGCGGCCGGGCCCGGCTCCGTGCGCCCGGCCCGCTTCCCTCCCGCCGGCGCGCTCCGCCCGCGCCCATTTGTTGCATGCGCCCCGCCCGCCTCTCCCGCCCCGCGGACGCGAGCCCCCCTCCTCTCGTCCGTATTTCCCCCGCTGTAACCTGAGCTGTCTATTGATGAATGTAGGGCTTTCTTTTTCTTTTTTTTTTCCTTTTAATGGAAGGGAGGGGACTTGGCGTTCCCGGAGGGGGCTCTGTTTACAGTCGTTCTCGCAGACCCGTTTCCCCTTTCTTCCCGGACCCCACTTTCCTTTCTTTGCTTTCCCCTCCCGGTGCCCCGGCCGGCGCTCGCTTGGGCGCCAGCCACGTCGTTGTTGCTCTTCGGGCTGCGCTGCTGTGCCCCTGGGCCGCCCCTCCCTGCATCCTGGACGGCCTTCCCTTCCCTCTCTGGCTCCCGGCCAGGGTTTGGGGGCTTCCCTCTGCCACTTTCCTTCTTGTTGGGATTTGTTTTCCTCCCAGGGGGGAGACTGTGAGTCCTCTTGGGGCCTGGTGTTAATTGGGGGGGGTTGAAGGAGCAGTTTCCTTTGGAGTTTAAAGCTAAGGTGCTGGCTTACCGAGCCCCAGTCTCCAGGAGCCCATCTGGGCGCGAGTGGGACCTTTCGGGACTCTGCCGTCAGCAGGGATTGGCTTCTTTTTTTTGAAGTGGCTGCTGTTTTACTATGGCCTGCTCTTTGCTTTTCCAGACACAACAGCTGGGAGCCAGAGGAAAATATCCTGGACCCGCGGCTACTCCTGGCCTTCCAGAAGAAGTGAGAAAGTGATAGCAGTGTGGGAAGGGGAGGATGTTGGCCTGTCACTCAGTTAAACCGGGCAATGCTGGCCCTCCAGGGGTCCTGAGCTTGGGCTGTGGTCTGAGGTCCCATAGCAGCTGTCACCAGGGCCTGTGCGGCCAACTCCAAGGCTGTCTGTAAAGGTGGAGTGAACTTTGAGGTCCCGTAGGAGTCCCTCCTCCTTCCCTCGGCCAGCCTGTGCTGTGTCTAGACCTAAGGAGTCCCTGAGTAAGGGCTGCTTTTGGTGTTTGTGAGAGCCAGACTTGCCGAAATGAACCTTCTTGATTCCTTCACGAAAAGTTCTGGTTTCTCTTTGCCTTTTCTGTTGGTAATTTGCAAACAGGACTGACAAAATCTAGGGCAACAGGTTTGCCATTGAAGTACAGACCTGGCCTCCCCACCCTGCACCAGGGTGCCATTGAGCAAGAGAAGGCTCAGAGAGGGAACTGGAACACACAGCACAGTGCTGGGCATGTTACGGTGTATCTGCAACAAGAACGTTTGTTTTTCTCTGGGCTGCAAAACACATGGTACCAAGTGAGCACCATGGTGCCCCCCTGGCCAGTCTCAGGGACCAAATTTGTAGACGTAATTGCTTCCGTAATTGTAGACGCTGTATCTGTTTTTAGGTAGGGGACTTGGGTTAAGAGAGAGGCCTTGAGATGCTTGAGGAAAGGGGTGGTGAGAGGTGGGCCGTAATGGATGGGCCACCCCATCTGGGCACGGGAGTCCAGAGGTGCTGTTCCAGAGCACGCTTGGGGGAAGGTATGGGCACTTTTCTGGGGGTTGCCCTGTCCATAGAGGCAGATCAGTTAGTCACTCACAAGCTGTTCCTGCCCGGGTCAGTCTGGCCATCTAGTTCTTTGGTAGCTCAAACTGTGTCGAAGCTTTTTAGGACATTTTGGGTTTTCTCAGAGGGGCTGCAGCAGTGGAGTGAAAATAAAGATGGCCTTTTGGCAAGGTGAGAAAGCGAGGTGAGCACAGGCTCGCCCCGTGCCTTCAGGAAAGTTCAGCGGCCTCACTGTCTCCTGCTTTGTTCATAGCTCAGGTCCTGTGAGCCTCGAGGGGAGGGGAGCCAGAGTGTTTCTCTCCAAGGCATTGTCCTGACTGTCTAGAGAGCGTGTTTCTGACTGCACTTCTGGTGGTCACAGCGCAAGGGACAAGATCTGGTTTTGGCAAATACTAAGAGGCAGGAGAGCTAAAGCCATGGGGTGGGCTGGATTACATCCTGGGGGGGGAGAGAGCTGGGATGGTGGATGCCCTGCTTTCTCCCGTAAACCAGAAAGATCCCACTGGAAACTGGGAGCTGGCAGTTACGTGCTTGGTGTGGAGCTTAGTGTAAGGAAAAGTCTCGATTCCTGGAGGAGACCCACAAGGCACTCCTGTTCTCTTAGACAGGTCAGGGCTGCTGTGGAGTGTCAGCTCTGTCTGGTTGTACTCATGGGATTCTTTCAGGGATCACCTGCCCGGCCTCAATGAGATGAGGTTCTCCTGTTTTAATTACTGGGAAACTTCTCCAAATAGAGCCTCTTCCCCCCAGGGGTAGCCTGAAACACAGGCTTTCTCTAGGGTGGGCTGGAGGCCATCTCTTGGTTTCATGGCCCTGAGTCACGGGCCTGGTTGCTGATTAAAAGTGTCCTGCAGGCTTTGAGCCCTGCCCATGGAATCTGCCTTCAGTCCTTAGTCCAGAGCAGAGTCCAGGAACCAGAGGGGTCTTAGAAAAGGTTAACCGTGCAGACTGTGAGCCAGGGCACTGGCTCCAGGAAGACCAAGTGCGGAACTAGACTGGAGCTGTTGGTTTCCTGTGCTCCTCGAACCAGTGAGACTTTGTGCCGGTGACAGAAGGGGGGACACTGGGGGTAGATCCTCGCTGCCTGCCTTGGACTCCGGTTTGAAATGAGGGGATTGGACCACATGGCCACAAAGCCTCCTCGTGGCATTCTAGGATTCCCACAAAACATTCTTCCTGCGGTACGTGGCCTGGATTCGCACGGGGTTGTTTTAAGTAGGGTCGGAGAAACCGGGAGAACTGGTCATTTCCTGGGTTTGCTCGGGTTTCTCTGACTTGTCCTTACCCAGTGCAAATGGAGCAGATGGAGGTACAAATGTCACCGACCCTGCAGAGACAGGTGTGGGCCTCCACCCGGTGAAACCCATGATGAGCACTGGGCTGGGCCAGGTGTCGGGTGTTTGGCGCCCTGGGGATCCGCGTGGCGGGAGGCCTGTGGCCTGACTGCTGACTCTCTCCAGGGAGCAGGAGAAGGAGGTGCAGAACCGCAAGAGGGGCAAGCGGCCCCGGGGCCGGCCGAGGAAGCTCACGGTCATGTCCTCCTGTAGCCGGCACGCCAAGCTCAAGGTGGGTGTCTGGGGGCCCCGATTCGGCTGCTTACCTTCCGGGCACGCAGGGCAGGTGCAAGGTGGGGGTCGGAGGGTTGAGGGCGTTGGGGAATGAGCTCTGCCTTCCTCCCTGCTGCCACTCGGGCCTCTGCCAGTGGGGCCCACGGCAAGCACAGGCTCCTGCCCCTCCTGAGCTGGCGTCCTGTTCCTTCGCCATCCGTTCTACGCTGCTTTCTGCTGGATAGCAGAACCATACTTGGCTGCTGACCGTTGTTCTTTGTCACCCCCAGTGGCTTATGGGGAACAGAAGAGAACAGGAAGCATGCACACAGTAGGTGCTCATAGGTTTGTCAGGTAGGTGCAGGTAATGGGACAGACCACAGGTACACACACCTGGAACCCGTGGCTCCGCCTCTTCCTCCAACAGTTCAGAGGCCAAAGGGGGCCTGGGGGCCTGGCCTCCGGCTTGGATGTGTCTTGGATTCCTTCCTCTAGGGCACTGCCCCTGGTCCCTGAAACCACACACTGGCCAAGAGCCTGGTCATTTCTTACGTAAAACTTGCCTCCCAGGAGGTTGTGGGAACCCGCCTAAAGTGGCGTTGGCTGGGCCACAGCGCCTGCAGCACAGGGACCTGGGAGGTGGGACGGTGCACTTAGTATCCCGGGTGACGCCTGGGAGCGGGGAGGACAGTGGTTGGTTTTTCGGTGTGTGGAAGCTTCCAGAGGGGTCAGATTTGGATGTGGAGAGATGGAAACAGGATGCCCGCTTGCTGTAGGTTACGACGCCCTCAGGCAGGCCTCCATTTGACTCTGAATTCCCTTCCGGAATTCTCGGCTAGGAAGCCAGAGATGGGCTGTGTCCCCTCTGAAAACTAAAGGTCCAGATGTCATGTGTGTTGCTGTCTCTGTTGCTGTGACTTTTTTTCATGAACCACCGGTGGTTCTTTTTCCTATTTTTTACTGCATTTCATGGGGTCTCGTTAGGGACCTCAGACATCTTTCCTGCAACACTGGGGAGCAGTCTCCCTCCTGGCTGCCTCTAGTTTGGACACGATAGGAGGCGCTGGCTTCAGGGTGTCTGGCACCCCTGGGAAATGTGCATTCCCAACCCTGGGGACAAGGCCACAGAAGGGGTGACACCTCCGTGTTGTCTTGGCAGGAACCCGACACCACCTCCAAATGCAAGTCCAGCAGCAGCTCCTCCTCCTCGTCTTCGTCTTCATCGTCCTCCGATGAAGAGGAGGACAGCGACCTGGATGCCAAGAGGGGCCCCCGGGGCCGCGAGACCCACCCGGTGCCCCAGAAGAAGGCTCAGATCCTGGTGGCCAAGCCCGAACTGAAGGACCCCATCCGCAAGAAGCGGGGCCGCAAGCCCCTGCCCCCGGAGCAGAAGGCGGCCCGGAGACCCGTGAACCTGGCCAGGGTCCTGAAGACCGCCAGGAAGGACCTGGGCGTGCCGGCCGGCAAGCTGCCCCCTCCGCTCAGTGCCCCCGTGGCCGGCCTGGCGGCCCTGAAGGCCCACGCCAAGGAGGCCTGCGGCGGCCCCAGCACCATGGCCACCCCCGAGAACCTGGCCAGCCTGATGAAGGGCATGGCCAGCAGCCCCAGCCGCGGTGGCATCAGCTGGCAGAGCTCCATCGTGCACTACATGAACCGCGTGAGCCAGAGCCAGGCCCAGGCTGCCAGCAGGCTGGCACTCAAGGCCCAGACCTCCAGCAAGTGTGGCCTCGGGCTGGACCTCAAGGTGAGGACGCAGAAGGGGGAGCTGGGGTTCAGTCCCCCGGGAAGCAAACTTACAAAGGCCCCCAGCAGCGGGGCCATGGAGCAGAAAGGAGCCGGTATAGGGGGCTCCCTACACAGCCACAGCGGCAGCAAGGGCCCTGCCGGTTGCCTGGGCCCCCAGCCTGCACCCACCCAGGAGCTGAGCCTCCAGGTCTTGGACTTACAGAGTGTCAAGAATGGCACACCTGGGGTGGGCATGGTCGCCCGCCATGCCTCAGCCACCAAGGGTGTCCCTGCCGCCGTGCCAGGCGCTGGGAAGGGTGCTGGGGCTGGCCTCACCTCGGGGAATGGGGCTGGCATGCCAGCCGACACCGGCAAGAGTGAGAAGCTGGCCTCCAGGGCTGCGGCTCTGCCCACCCCTGCAGGCAAGAGGGACTGTGCCAAGGGTGGTGCGGCCCCAGGAGGGCAGGAGGGGCCGGGGGCCCTGGGAGACTCGCGCAAGGCAGCTGCACTGTCGGAGATGAGCACTGGTGAAGAGAACAGCAGCTCCGACTCGGACCCTGACTCAACCTCACCGCCTGGCGCCGAGCAGAACCTGTCTGTGTCGGTGCAGACCAGCCAGGACTGGAAGCCCACCCGCAGCCTCATTGAGCACGTCTTTGTCACCGATGTCACTGCCAACCTCATCACGGTCACCGTGAAGGAGTCCCCCACCAGCGTGGGCTTCTTCAACCTGAGGCATTACTGACACCGTGACTGCCACTGCCAGGGCCTCCCCTGCCCTTTTCTGGCCTCTGGTTTTGCTCTAGTAAGTGACTTGTACCCCAAACCCTCTCCAGGGGCCAGGTGGCCCCCTTCAAGGGCAGGCTTGGAAGGCCTCCTGGATCCCGGCCCTGCCTTTGATGTCGGGTCAGGGTGGTGCCTTGATGCCTTGCCGGGGCCTGGCCAGGCCCCATTCCTACCTCTGGGTCTTCGCTTCCCATTGGCCTCAGGAAGTCTGGGCCCCCACCTGCGCTCGAGCCAAACCTCTGCAGTGCCCTCCCCGCCTGCGCCTGCGCCTGCGCCTGCGGTGGCCGTGCTGGTCAGCTCTCCCAGTTCCCCAGGGCACAGGTGTTTGAGGAGGGAGCTTCCCCGGGCCAGCTTGGCTGTTCTGCCCACTGGCACACACGGATGTGTTGGGGGTGGGCAGGAGGCTAGGCCTGGAGGACTGTGCCAGGGAGGGCTGACTGTGCCTAGAAGATGAAGTGGGGGGAGCACAGCAGGAGCCTCACTGGTCAGAATTTCCCCCCAGAACTGTGCCTGAGGTGTCAGAGGTGAGGAGACTTCACCTCCCTGTCCCTGTCCCCTTCCCTGACAGCTGAGGGCTATGGCCTTAATGTAAAAGGATAGGTCTTAGAGTAGGGGTGGGGGGTGGCCGGGAACCCTAGAGAGGGTGGTTCTGATGTCATCCAACCCTGGTTCAGACAACTGCAGCCCCCAAACCTTGACCCAGAAGCCCTGCTGGGCTGGGAGGGGCCGAGAGCCAGCCTCTGAGTTTAGGGAACAGAGGAGCAGTGCTGCTGCTGCCTGCCTGCCCGCCGACCTGTGTGAGGACCACCGGTCCTAACCTGGGCCCCACAAACTGCCCCCAGCCTGCTGGCCGCGCTGGGGCCTTGCCATGGTTCCCACCCGTGGAGAAGCACCACCACCCCTGACAATCCCCCCACCTCTGGGGGTTCCACCTCCTTCCCAACTGAGAAGCTATCTCCCTGTACCATTTGGGAAGTGGCACAAAATTAGAGTGGCCCACCTGGCAGAGCGCCCCCAGGTGGCTGTGTTGGGAGCTGCCCTGTATGGTGTCTGACCAGCATCAGGATTGCTGTCACCAGGGAGGGAGAGGTGGGTCAGCCTATGGCAATGTTGGGTCTATGATGCCAAAAAGAAAAGTGGGGCTTTGGGGGCTCCCTTTTTGTTTCAGTTATTGGTTAAAGTCAGCAGGTGTGGTGTGGGGCACTTCTTTTATCCTCACAGCCTTGCCTGCAGGGGAGAAAGAGCCTGGACTTACACAGTGGGCTGTGGTTTCTGAGGGGTGGGCCTGCTACAGCTCTAGTCCCCACCCCCTGCCCCATCCCTCACCTTCCATGCCAAATAGGAAACGTGGCTCTTGTGTAGCCAAATCTCTTTCAATAGTGTGCCTTTGGGGACAGCCTGTGTCTGGAACCTCACCGAGGGGCATCTGCGTGAAGCTGTGTCTCACGTGGTGGCCGTGCTGGCTGCGGTAGGGATGCGCCCACCTTGGCAGACGACCTTGGAGCACCCAGTGACCAGGCTGGAACTGGGAGGTGGGCAGTAAAGGGGGAGTTGCCCCTTCCACTGCCCAGGCAGGGAGGAAGGGGTCCGAGCATACTGGTCCTCTGACTCCAGCCTCCTCTCCTGTCCCCTGGGTGTGGTTAAAGGGGCTCCTCTGAGTTCTCTGCCAAGTTCTGCAGCTCCTTTCCTGCCTGGTACCCTGGTACCCCGCTGCCTTAGAGGCTGCAGAGCCAGGCCAACAGCAGCTCCCTCCAAGCCCGTGGGGTGGCCCTGGCTTCTGGGGACTGCAGGCTGACGTGACAGCCCCAGCAGCCAGGTCTCCCGACCCGACTTGGTGCCTTTCTGTTTACCAGCTATTTCAATCCCAAAGTTTGAACCTGCAAACACCTTGCTCCCGGCCACTTTGCCTTCTTGCTGTTTTTTTTTCTCTTGGTGCTATGACTCCAAGCCCTTTGTGTTCAGCGGGGCGCCTGTGTGCACTCACGCGTGCAGGTGGGACCTTCGCAGGAGTTGGCCCAGGTGCTCTGAGCTGGTCGTCATGTTTACCAATAAATAAAAGTAGTCTTGTTTTATTTGCTGCTACTTGTGTGTGCGCGTGTGTGTCTAGGCATCGGTTATATGTCCAACTTGAGATTTTTTCGTTCCGCGGGAGTTCCCACCATGTGGATGGTCACTGTGTACATTGAGTGGGTGTTTCAGTCCTGCCTCATCTTTCCGTTTGCTTCTGTAATGGACAGGAAAAAGTGGCCCATCTGTCTCTCTTCTTCAGAGGGTTTGGCATATTTTTATATATATATATTTTTGGTACCAAAAAGAGTGTTCCTTGTTTTGGTTACACTCAAAATTCTCACCTGACTAAGAGAGCTCTGGGCCTGGCTACAGGCTTCATTAGGGGAAAACTTGGGGAAGGACCAGAGCTTTGGACCAGTGCCAATCACTGGCTTGATTTTTGTTTTTTTAATTAAAAAACAAAAAAGTTATTTGTGTATACCACTTCTAATTGCTTTAAACGATGGCTGTTTGCTTTCTTAAATAAAAGAGAACAAAAGTGAATATGTTACTGCCCTGGGAAACTTAAGGTCTTTGTTGAAACCCGACAGCAGCCCAGCCCCCATATTTAAACCGGACCAACCAGTTCAAGGAAATGCTTCCCCCAGGAAGCCCACCTAGGGGGGGAGGGGGAGAGGTAGTGCCTAGATGACCAGATTTCTGCTCACATGCATCTAAAAACTCTGCATTTTCTAGTATTTTGGGGAAACTAACACTAGCGATAGGTTGCAGGGGTTTGTTTAGGCTGATGTTAATTTATTTTGCAGGGAGAAGACATTAGCAAATGTGTCAGATCTTTGTCTTTCAACTTAGTGTACCAATAAATTTTTTTTACCTTGTCAGCCTGGTGTATGTCGTGAGTGGTTCCTGGAGACACAAGTCTCTTCACTTTCCCTTTCTTGAGGCAAAATACTTCTCCAACATGACTGAAGGGGGGGGGGGCAAGGACTTTGGGACAGCTCCCTTCCTGGGGTGCAGAAAAAGATTTTTTCTAAGCAGAAGTGTGGTGTTGATTATAAAAGGGAGCCCCTGTACCATCGTTTCACAAGAGGGTGGTCTGGCACCCCAGGGGACATTGGGCAACGTCTGGCTGATTCTGCTGGTCACAACTGGGGGGCAGGGGTGAGGCGATGCTACTGGCCTCGGTGGGTAGAGGCTGGGATGCTGTAATAAACACATCAGAAAACTCACTTTGAGACATCTCCCAGAAACTGATACTTAAGGTTAAAATAACCCCAAATTCCTCCCCTCCCCCCAGTATCCAAAGATACCGCGTTGGAAAGCCACTCAAGCCCCCGAATCCACCACATGTGGTAACACTTTAAAAGGACACAGCTATAAAATTCCGGGGGAGTTGCTGCAAAGCACATGAAGCTTTGTGTCAGCGGGGCTGCTGCCAGGCCTACCCCAGGCCCCTGATAGAGGTGATTTGCTTACTAAATAACCTTCCCTGGTCCTTTCAGTCTGCATCACCCTCTGCATGAATTTATTCATAAATTTCAGCCTCCAGGGAGAAGCAGCTCCCTTTGAAGTGATGAGAAGTTGGGCCTAGATGTTGGCCGCCACTGGTTGGAGGGCTAGTTGGGGCAAAGGCCTGAATGTTTTAGTTCAGGAGGAGGTTCCCGCTGCAGCTAGAAATGCAACCCCAGGTCTGAAACTTTAAAATCAGATTCTGCTGGCTTATTTTCTTTCGTTGCACCTTCAGAGGCTGGAGCTGTTTTGTTTTGGAGAATGTGGGTAGGGACAACCCTAGCCGCCCTGTCCTGGGGTGCTTTGAGAGCTGCAGAAAGGGGTTGGGGATGGCCAGGAAGGGGCAGGCGGGCAGATTTGGAGCCGGCTCTGCCCCCCGGTGGCGAGCCAGGCTTTCCTGGGAGTAATTTATGCAGAGCCTTGGACGGACAGACGGGTGTGGGCCCTGGTCCGCACCGGCCTTTGTTAGTTTTATGCGCTGCTGAGCTGACTGCCTAACCCACCGCCTTCCTAGAGGAACGGGGTGGGTCGCCCAGGGGGCCCGACTCGGCCCGAGGGCTCAGCCCAGTCCCCGCGCCCCTGGGTCCAGTCCGAAGGCGCCTGGCATGATCCAAGACGGGGATCCGGCCGGCTGGACACCGCCTTCCCTCCACCCTCCCGGCTCGAGGGCCTGGCTGCAGGAAGGGCGCAGAGGGGACGCGCAGGGTGCCCACCCCTGGGTGGAGGAGAGGTGGCGTTCCCTGCTCCTTTCGGGACCCCGAGAGGCCAGGGCGGCCCCGGGAGGGGGTGGGTACCCAGGAGAGGGGCTGAGACCATCGCCTCTAGAGGGCGCGCGCGCCCCGCCAAGTGCGGGCCGCTGGCGCTTGGGACGCGCTGGGGAAGCTCCCAGCTCCGGGCTCCGAGCCGCCCGCGGGAACCGAATTACAGGACCCGTACCCCGACCGCCCGAGCGGCCCCCATCAGCCCCCGTTTTCGAAGTCTCTGGGAGAGAACCCGGGGCACAGCCCACGGCGCCTTTCCCGGCATCCAAGCCCTCGAGGCTGGACGCCCGCGGCGGAGCCCCGACAGGCACTGAACGTCCCCGTCTGGGATTCCAGCCGGGCCCGAGGCCCCCTGTGAGCCTGGAGGACTTTCCAGTGAGAGGAAACCAGAGTTCGCGCTCCCAAAGTGCTGGGGCAGGACTGCTGGCCGTCGGGTCTTCCGCGCACAGCACAGGGCCTCGGCTAGGATCCTAGCATCAAAGGAACAGGAAAAGGGACCCGACCCGACGCGCTCGGAAAAGCCATAAACATTCCAGTTCAACCAATGTGTGCGTGCTGGGCCGGGCCCCGCGAGCCAGCCCTGCCCCGGGGACGCGGGGAGGCGGGGGCGCGGTCTGGGTGGGAGGCGGCCCCGGCCTGGGGCCTCCGCACCTGGTCGCCTTCCCGGAGAATCTGCCCAGGGAACGGAAACCCGAGTTAGGAACTCTCGGTCAAGGCGAAGGTCGGTGGTGGCCAACCCACCCGGGAAAGGGGACAGTCAGCGCCGGTCCATCTCCCTAAGCGGGAGCCCACTGCGCCGCCCCAACACCCAGGAGCCCACGCGCGAGGGAACTTTGGAGGAGCCGCAGGGCCAAAGTTTGGGGGCTGACCGACCACTGCGACCCTCACCAAGCCACCCCACTCCACCCCGCCCACTGACTTTACCTGTGGCGGGCGGGGCCTCTCATGTCGGAAGGGTACTCAACGCTCGGAAACCCGCAGCCCGGAGCCCCGGCCGCTCCCTCTCTCCCGAGTCCTCCCACGCAGGTCACGGAACTGTGGGAAGGAGGCGGGGATAGTTCCGCTAAGGGCGGGACGTGCCTTGTTGGCCAGGGGTAGGAGATACCGGGGAGAACACGTGCCCATGCCCCTCCCTTCGAACCCAGGCGACGTCTACCGGGCGCTATGGGGATGGAATTGGGTTCCCGGCGATGGCCACTTTGGGGATCCTGAGCGCGGCCTTTCTGTGCCGGTTTCACGACCCCGCCGCCACTACGGCCAGGAAGGGCCCAGAATCCCCCACCCCACCCCGCGTTCTGGTCTCTCCCGGGTCCCGCTTCGCCCAGGGTTGGACGTTCCGCCCCCCCCCCCAAGACGCCGAGGGACGGAGAGGCTGTGGGGGCTCCCGGAGAGCGCGCGGCCGCGGCAGCGCCGGGTTCACTAATCACATCAGTTCGCTCCGCGCCGGCTTCGAGCAGCCAGTTGCCTAGCAATACCCGCGAATTCAATTCCTCAATCAATAGGCGCGAGGCGCTGCATTTCGGGGGGTGCTGGCGCGGCTGCGAGGGTCTGGGGCCGGGTCCCACGACCGCGCTGGGGAGCAGGCCGGAGCGCCCCGGAGCGCGGCGGCGGGGAGCTCGGGCCTGGAGGACCAGCAACGTGGTGCCTGGGGGTGGGGCTCGCTGGGGGAGGCCCGCCAGACGAAAAGGGGAACCCAAAGGTCGCGCCCATCCTCCTGGGGTGCGGTAGTTCTGCTCGGCCCCAGAAAAGTGCAGCCGGTAGGAGAGGAAAGCCAAGACCCCCTCCCAGGAGTTAAGGAGGGCCGTGCTCTGCGCCCTCCCAAGCCCACCTCTCTCCCCCTAGTTGGAGTTCCCCCAGTTGGGGAAGGACCTTTGGGGGCAGGAGCCTCCCAGGCCTTTGGGGGGGGCGAGAGTGGGAGGTGGGGCGGGTCATGAGAGAGGAGGGAAGGCCGCTGTCCTCTCGGGGCACCTCAACCGTCTGCTCCAGGGGGGGAGGGGGAGAGAAAAGGCATAAAACTGAGACTCACGTCTATTTACAAAGTATATATTTAAACACGTAAAAAGCGGTATTGGATACAGACATTCACGACCGCAGAAGATAGGTAACGAACCTTCACTCTTGAGCTGAGGCGGAGGTCGATTCAAGATTTGCACAAATCTTAGAATTAAATAAACCTAACTCGCGCACGCCCCGCGCGGTTGCAGACGACCAGCCACGCGTCCCGCCCCTGCCCACCCCCCTCCCCAGGTCAGCGTCGCCAGAGCGAGCGAAGGAGACACACACGGCCACGGACAGACGGCAGGACTCGGGGGCGGTGGGGGCAGAACCGGGCGAGCCCGAGGAAGGTCGGGGGGAAGAGGCAAAGCCGGCGGGGAGGGAGGGAGGGAGGAGAGGCGGCAGCCAGGTGAAAGACACGTGTCCCCGAGCTGCCGTCCACTCGGCCACGGTTGCCTTCCATGAAGTTTCCATCTGAAAATAGCGTCGACATTTAAATAGATACACTCAGTCAACGGCGCTTCTTTATACAAAGTCTAAAATACCAGTTTTACAAACGTGAGCAGATAAAAATCCCCATTCCAGGGGCTTCTCTTTATAGGCGCAGTTTAATAGTCAAAAACAAACAAAATCGGGTAGTACACCGTTCACTCTTTTCCACCCCCTCTCTATCAAGGCAAGAAAGTCTGGAGGGGAGCGGGGCTGGGAAGCGGGAGCTGGGGCGGCGGCCGTTCGGAGGCCGACGACGAGGCTGGGGTGCCCGCCCTGTCCCCCCAGCGAGAGCAGCTCCCCCTCAGGCCCGGCTCCCCGCCGCGCTCGCCCCGAGTCTGTGCTTCCTCCAGCGCGCTGGGCCCCCGCGCCCCTCCCTCGACGAGCACTGAAAACTTGGATCTCCGCTGGCCCTTTAAGGGCGGGGGAGGGCGGGAGGCTGCAGGATCAGTCATCGAAGGCAGGGAGGGAGGGGACAGATTTGTGCTTTTGAGTCGAGCGGGGCTCGCGTCCTGCGTCCTGGGAGCGCGGCGTGGTCGGGAGCCGGCCGGGGCGGGGGGCGTCCGGGACCTGTCCCGCGCGCGGCCTCCCCCGCCGCGGCCGTCTCTTCCCCAACCCCCGCTCCCCCCTCCCCCGTCGGCGGAGTTTGAATGTCGAGTTCAAATAGAGAACACCGCGAATCGGAAAGGCCTATAAATTATAGCTTTTGCTTTTAAGAAGGGGAGGGGGGATGGTAAAAGCAAAAGTTCTGATGCGCGCTCCGGGCTGGAAACCTCGCCCTGCCCCTCCTTCCCCTCGCGCCGCCGGGCCGCGGGGATGCGCGTCCTGCGCCGCCGCCCGCCGGGGCCCAGACCCTCCGCCGCGCGCGCAGCCAGGCCCAGGCCAGGGCCGTGGTGCGAAGCCCCACGCCGGCCGCGCCTCCCTCCGTGGGTCCGCAGGGTGGGCCGGCCCGGCCGTGCGTCCGTCCCCGAGCCGGCGGCCCGCCCTCGGCGAGGAGACGGAGGCGAGTCCAACTCTTCCTGGGAGATGGGGGCCACCGCCTCTCCTCCTGCGGAGCTAGCGGACGCGCAGGGAAAGGTCCACCCCCAGACACTTTTCTTGTGAAACAACTGTCTCCAACTCTGGGCACTGACATGCAATCCTCCCAATTTATCCTGGCATTTCGGGAATGTAAACAGATTCGCTGGGTTTCTTTTCTTGCTGTGGAGTAAGGAAAGGAATGGAGGGAACTGGGAGGTTTTATCCGCAAGACACACACACGATCTGATGACCTGCGTGTGTCACACACACATATCCCGTAAAGTGCATTTCCTGGTGTGGTCCTGGGGGGAAGCCTGCTGCTCCCCACCCACCCGCGACTTTTCACCTTCAAAATCACACACAAAAAAAGTGATTCAAGTCAATACTTCCCCCCCCAACAGACTTAATCTGAAAAAAAAAAAAAAAAAAATTGGAAAAACAGACTGACCCCACCCCCTTTTTTTCTGATTGGGAAGCCAACCTTTTGCTGGCCTGGCCGGCCAATGGGAAGAGAGAAAAAATCCGGGTCCTGCCTTGGTTCCAGGGGTCTGCCGTGGGGCTGTGGGAAAAGGGAGGAGGGGTGAGGTGGGACAGCTGAGTCGCTCCAGACACCACCAGAGGCCCAGTACCCAGGTCCCCAGCCTGCCTAGTTCCCTGGGTGGCTGAGTGGCCCCTCCTGCCCCAACTAAACCACACTGACTCTCTCTCTCCTTGTTAAATAAAACAACTTCAAGAGTTGAAATATATATATTTAGATATTTTTTCTTAAATAACATATTTACATCTAATAGAAAATATAACTCTAGAGATAATCTTCCAACCAAAACTGAGAGGGAGGAAGGAGGAATGAAGGGGCCGGCTGTGTGAAGTTAGGAAGGGGACCAGCCCGAAGGCCGCCTCCCACCCAGAAATAAAAAGCATCATTTATGCCAAGTTTGCACTCTCGCTCTCTCTCCTGCTCTCTTGTCCTGGGATCACCCACCCAGCAATTCATCTTTTCTCTTTAAAAAAGCCTTGGTCCGTGTTACTTTCCTTAATGGTGACGGTCAAAAAGTTTGAGGTCACATCGGTGACAACCACCTTCTCCAGGTTGGTCAGAGAAGGACTCCAGGACTCTTCCTCTGGGTCCCCCAGGATTCTGGCCACTGGGATCCTGGCGATGAGAGACGGCCTTCCCCCCTGAGCCCCCATGTCCCGATACAAGCCTCCCACAGAGCCAGGGGTGCCAGAGCCATGCCTGACCCGGGGGCCACCAGGGTCCAGGGCACTCTGGCCTTTGGCCTCCAGGAAAGCGGCCCTGTGCTTTATGACTCTGGCAGGAAAGGTGTCCACAGCCAGCTTGCCTGTGGCCTCCGCAGGGCTGGGGCTGGCCACACCACACTGGGCCAGGTCGGAGTCCTGCCTTCGGGCCAGCTGGATCACGCTGTGGCCAGCTGGGAACTTTCCTGCCCCGGAGGAGGCATCCTCCAGCTTCCTGTTCTTGAGGTAATCTCCCAGACCATCACTGGGTTCTCCCAAGGGCCTCTGCGAGGGGTCCAGGAGCTCCTTCCGGGGCTTGGGGCCTCTCTTCTTGGAGCTGTCCCCTGGTGAGCTGGGCTTGTCATCCACTCGGCTGGCGCCCCGCTCCCGCTCTCTCTCACGTTCCCTCTCCCTCTCTCGATCCCGGTCCCTGTCACGGTCCCGAGGGGGCTCCACTCGGCAGGTGCTGCTGGTGCTGCTGCTGCTCCCCGGCGGGGACAGACCCATGTTCCGAAGGCCCTCTCGGGCTCGGGAAGTAGAAGCCAGGTCCTGGGGTGAGCGGCCAGGGTAGGGGATCCGGATGCCCCGGGCAGAGTCACTTCGGAACTCGTAAGTTTTGGCCTTTGCCTTGGCCTGGGCCTGCAGGAGAGAGGTGATGTCAACAGTGGAACAGGGCCCTGCCCACTCCCACCCCCTAGGACCCCTCTTCCAGACAGCCTCTGGGTTTCACCCTCTGATGCCTCAGAATTCCTGTATGGGTGGGGGTGGGGCGTAGGGGGTGGCAGTCTGGGGGAAGGGCTAGAGGATTCATCTGGGAGCAGCCATTTGCAGCAAGCGCACTTCTTGTGTTTGATTATATCTCTATTTGGGATGGCTGGAGGGTAAGAATTCTAGAGTGGCTAAGGCCTTCCCCACAAGACACACCTTGGCACAGCCACTGACCTGGTCCACAGCCTGTCTGGGGATTCCCTCCTAGATTACACATAGGTGAAGTGTGTGGACACCCCACTGGTTCACAAGCCCTCAGGGTCCCTTTCACACAAAGTGACACAGCAACACAGATGTCCACCATTGGACAAGGCCATCCTACCTTGAGAAGGAAGGTTTTGGGTTTGGGTCCTCGCTTTTTCGGGCCATAGAGCTCCATCTCTCGTTCCCTGGAGGAAGGAAGTGGGAAAGGGGGTGTGTAAGTAATGAGGCTCCAGTCCAAGCTAGAGAGAAGCCACCCCCCCCACCCCACCCCACCCCCGCCCCCCGTGTTCCTAAGGCAGAAGCTGAGGCTTGGAAGGGCCTGTACCTTTCCTCAAAGGCAGCGAGCAAGCGAGCATCCAGGATGTTTTCTTCCGGCTCCCATGTGCTGTACCTATGGGGAATCAGGAAAAGTGGGCGTCAGTCCCAGGAACAGGGAAAGAGCGGCGGGTGTGTGTGTCTATCTATAACTTTTCTTGTTGCATTGTAGCGAATTTCAACATAAAGGGGGAAAAAGAGGAAGAAAGAAACCTCCCGAGTAACAGTCTGGGGCTGAGAATTGCATATAGCCTACTTACTTCTGCGACCAGCCCTTCCATTTCACGAGGTATTCCATGCGTCCCTGCGGATGCAAAGGGGAAAATATGCGTGTGCACGGGGAGAAATGCATGACGAGGACAGAAGAAATACATGCAAAAAATGCATGCACCAAATGAATGCGTGAAATCCTATCGAGAAAGGCACGCGTCCACTGCATCGCCCCCTGCACGAAGCGCTGCACAAAGTGCATGCACCGGCATTCATCCCCCCACCCCGCCCCCCACCCATGCAATCTGTGCATCGCTGCAAGTCTAAGGAAAGCGCTTGGGCTCAGAGCCGCCGCCGCCGCCGCCGCCGCCGCCACGGCCGCGGCCGCAGCCGCTGCTGGGACCTGGGGGAAGGGAAGCTGGGCTGCAGCAGGGGGAGGAACCTGGGCCGGGAGGGGAGGGCTCGGCCGGCCTCGGCCCGAGGCCCAGGGGCACCTACTTTTCGTATGCGCCGTTTCAGGAGGGCTTCGGCCGCGAACACCCGCTCCCCAACCGCTGAAAGCTCCATGTTGACTCGCCGCTTCCCCCCTTGGCTGCTTCCAGGAGCAGAAAAGCAGCAGCCAGCGCACGACAGACCATAATACTCTCCCGCTGACGTCAGTTCTCCTCCCCCTCCCGCTCTCGCTCCCTCCCCGCCCCCCTCCGGCCCTCCGCTCCCTCCTCCCCGGCGGCGCAGCGCTTCCTCCCGCCCCACGTGTTGCTAACGACGTTGCTAAAGCCGAGCGGACGGGTCTGCTCCCTCGCGCGCCGATTGGGCGAGCGCCGGGCCACGCCCCTCTCCCTTTCTCCCCCGCGTTGCTACGTGACCCGCGTTCCAATCGCCAGGGGGCGGAGTCGGCGGCGACTCCAGGGACCCAGCGCGAGGGGGTGGGGGCCGCCGCCGGAAGTGACGTCGCGGGGAAGGCGGCCCAGCCGCTGTCAGTCTGCAGGGCCGGCGACGGGGGCCATCCGCCCTGTGTCTCCGCCTGAGCCCCTGCCCCCGCCGCCTAGTCGTCCCTCCGGTGCTCCGCGTCCCCCACGGCTCTCGCTGGGACCCCCGCGGCGGTGTCAGCCGGGCCCCGCCCCCTCGGCAGACCCCCGCGCCGCCCCGCCCCCACGGCCCAGACTCGCGCCCTCCCCTCCCCCAGTCGCCGGCGCCGCACAATGCACAATGCACAGGTGCTGGGGCGCCGCGGGCCGCGCCCGAACCCCGGGAGCCGGCGGCGCGCCCCTCGCCCGCTTCTCCCTGCCCCCTCCCCCGGAGCAGCACACCCGACCTCTGGTCTCCATAGCAACGGCCTCCCCCGCCGCCGCCGCCAGCCCCATCCTGCTAACAAATCAATGTGCCTGTGTCTCTGTCTCCTGTCGCGCAGCCCTGCCCTCGGCCACCCTCCGGGCCCTGCGAGCCGGGCTGGGCTCGAGAGCTCGCCCCCAGCTCGGAAGCCGAATGCAGACCCCGCGGGGACCCGCCGTGCCTGCCCGAGCCTTCCCGCGCCCCGGGACCCCGCGGGGGACCTCGCGCGCCTTCCTCCTGCTTCCCGACCCGTGCCCGGTGCCCGCAGCCACCTGCCCCCGCCGCCAGCCCGCGCTGCTCGTCCCCGCCAGCCCCGGCGCCGCCGCCCCCTGCCCGGTGCCTGGAGGTGTTGGGGGAGGGCGTCGACCACCCAAGGCAGAGCCCGGAGCTTGGCTGGGGTTGGGGCGCGGGGCTGGGGGTGCGCCCCGCTTCCCCCTGGACCCTGGCGACCTGCGGGGCCTGAGCCACGCACTTCCTGTCCGCGGCTCTTCCCGACGTGAGCGACATTCACTCTGCGAGAAAACGCGGGGCGGGAAGTGGCGGGGGCGTGGCGGGGTCCGGGGCGCGTTGAGCGAGAGGGGCTCTGGAGCGAAGATGGCGGGGTCCCGGAAAGGGGGCCGCGGGTGTCTCCCGCGCGCACACCCGCGCTGGCTCAGCTTGCGGTGGCCCGTGGCCGGGGCGGCGGCGGCGACAGCAGCCCGAGCCTGGGCCCAGCCCTCCCCGACCCTTCTCCGTTACCGCCCAAGCTGCAAGTCCCAGCGCCCGCTCCCTGGAACCCACGATTTAGTTAAAGCACCGACGATAAACTTGAGTGAAAGCTGTTTCCTTTGGAGAGGGATGGGGTGGGGGGGAGAGAAACAGCGCAAAAAAGAGCCAAGAAGCCTGACTCCGAGGAGCAGGAAGCCCGGAGCGGAAAGCCCGACTCCCGTCCAAAGTTAGGTGCGCGGCGGGCGGGCGCGGGCCTGGACCCGAGGGACCGTCGCGGCCCCGAGCCCACCTTCTCTCTCACTCCTCGCCCTCTCCCCTGGAAACGCGGGGTTCCAGGCTTGGGTCTTGTTCCCAAACTTTACAAGGTGGGACCTGGGTCAACAGCCTCATCTCTCCGGGCAGTTCTGTCTTAACGAACAGCGAGCTGGCTGCGCCCAGATCGCCCCGGCGACCCGCGCGGGCCGCCCGCGAGAGGCCGCCGACGGCCGCGTCCTTAATCATAAAAAGTCATTCCCGGTAACAAATAGTTTCGTTGGCCGGTGCCAGCGATACAGCTGTTTCTGTTTAAGCTTAAATACTTTCCAACAGTTTGGGCAGTAAAAATAAAGTCGGTCTCAGCCGCCTATAAGTGTCTGGTTTCCCCGCCCAGAGAAAGCCCACCCTCCGCCCTGGGCCCGAGTCGTTTTGTGCACCCCGCTCGCCCCCTCTTGGAATCCTCTGCCCGTCGTGGGCGACGGCTCTCGGCGCTCGGGCCGCCCAGCACCGCACCGGCCGCCCGAGCCCCTCGGGCTGCCTCCAGGGCCCCCTCGGAGGCCGGAGGGAGGGCGCCGCCCCAGCGGGCCCAGGACCAGACCCGCTTCGCCTCGCGCCCTCCCCCCAGCCCCTCGCAAGCTCGCCCGCGCCCGCGGAGAGCGGTGGTTTCCCTTCAGATAGGGTTTCCGGAGCCCTGTCCCTGGGAGTGTGTTTGCGTTGGGTGCCTTTACAACTCCTGGGTTTGCAGGAGGCGTGCAGAGGTCGTCGGTTTCAGTTTCACCCTGAGAAAGTTAGCTCCCCTCCTCCCTCCCGGTGTTTCTCTCCTTCCCTTTTTCCCCTCCCTTCCTCCCTCCCTCTCTCTTTCCTGGTCTCTTCCTCTGCTTTGCCTAAATGCCTCGGAAGCCTCGAGTGGGGAAAAGGAAAACCCTGGCGCTGCTTTGCTGGGCTCCCTCCTCTGGACGGGTATTTAGTAATGTTTTTCGCTTTCCCGCCGCATTTTTCCGCCCGTCTTCATGCCTGGTGGCAAACACGCTTGTTCTGAACAAAATTATCGCTTGTGAGGTGTCTGAGTTTGCAGACGTCGGGGATTCCTGCAGAGCCCATAGCCAGGGTGGCTGGAACTCGATCCAGAGGGAACCCAGAGGCGCAGCATAATCGGAGAGCAATCAGACCAAGCCCTGTTCTTGTCCGCAGCAACCTCAGCCCTTCGGAGGAAAGCAACCCCTGACTGGGGGTGGAGGGTGGGAGTGGGGGGGACGTCTTCCCCCCGCCCCGACACACACACACCCGCACCCCACCCCCGCCAGCTGTGGGCGCGCGCGAGAGAGAGCGAGCGCGCGCAGGGTTGCAGAGAATGTGCACACAGGTCCCTGGGCGCCCTCGACTCCTTCTGCCAGTTTAGAGACTGAGAGGTAGCAATCTGAGAAATGGGTTTGTAGTCTAGAGCAACCCAGGGCTGGGACCTTCCTGCGGGGGGGGGGGGTGCGGGGTGCGGAAGGATGCCTGTACGTGCCAGGAGAGGGCGCTAGCGTGGGGGCGCGGAGCCAGTCCCTCCCGCGGAGTCTAGAAGGTCCTTTCAAACTTGTCAGCCCACGGCCCTGCCTTAAGAAACCAAAAAAAAAAAAAAGAGGAACCCGCTCCTCACCTTTCTTATAGAACCTCTTTTCCTCTACCACTGAATTCTCCACGCCTCCCTGCTTTGTCCCACACACCGCTTTTCTCCTTCGCGGGCGGACCACTGGCTTTCCCACGTGCTCCGCCGGGGAGTAAACGCAACAAAGTTTCCAAGCCCGAGAAGAAGCCCGGCCGCTAGTCCCACGGCTCCCGGGCCTCGGCGCGGGCGGCCAGGTTGGCGTGCGCCGCCTCTGCAGTAAATAAGGTAACTGCTTCCTATTACTTTAGCTCCATATGGCTGCAATTTGAGTGTCTTTGGAGACAGTGCGTGTGTTGGGGCAGGGGCGGGGGGAGTGAAAGTGGAAATCAAACGCTCTCAGATCGCGTTTTTTTGAAGGAAATTGCGGGCGATTCTCTTAGCCGCCTCCCTCCGCCCCCTGGTTCTCCCGCGGAGCTGCCCGGAGCCTTTGTTTACGGAAATGCGGGCGCTGGCCCACCTCGGGACACCTGCTTCCCCAGCCCCTGGGTCTCCTCTCCGACTCTGCACTCGTTTTGGAGACTTGGGCACACGCCTTCCACTTCCTTTCCCGACGGAGGACCTCCAACCTGGTACCCACGCCTGGGAGCCCGCCTGAGCCATCTGCCCCAGCCCCTGGAAGATGCCCCAGCCCCTGTGCTCCATGCTCCGGCCTCATTCGAACCAGGGGCCCTGTTAGGCCTCCCGGTACCGGCTGCCAGGACACTCAGCCCCTGGGAAGGAAGGCCAAAGGCTGGCCTCACCAGAGTGGAGGGGTGGGGAGGGGAGGGGAGGGGAGGGGAGGGAGAGGCGGCCCGGGTGAGGCGCTGGGCTCCTGGGTCGCCCGCCACCCCAGCAAGCCCCAGCGCATCCTCTAGCTCCAGGGTGAGGTCGGGCCTCAGCTCGCTCTTTGGGAGCGTTTCAACTCCGCGGCTTGGCGGGCGTCGGACCTGCTCGGTCTTGGCCGCAGACGCGGAGAGATCTGGAACCCAACCATTTGCCTCGGGCGCGTAGGCGGTGAGCCGCGAGGTGGCTCCAAGGCATCGCCGTGGGGGCCGTGGCCTCGCGTGCGGCCGCCGTGGCCCGTGACTTACTTTGAGCAGCTCTGGAGCGGGGCTGGCATTCTCCTGCCCGCCCCGGCGGAGCCAGGGCACCTGCGGGGCGCACATTGCCCACTACTGGGGGAAGTCGCAGGGGTGAGCCAACACCCTGCAGAGGTGCGGAGACCCGGCCTGGGCAGGCTGGCCAGTGACCGCAGTGAGGCTACCGGGCTTCCTGGTCGGGGCTCCAGCTACTCCTTCATCCCCAAGCAAGAAGCTCCCACCTCTCCGGCCCCACTCGCTCCTCCCAGGTAGACATTCAGACCGTCCTCGTTAGAGAAACACTAGGACACTCTGCAAAGTACAAGAAGGGGCTGGCTGCCTTGCAGTCATTCCCCACAAGCCTGCACTCGCTCTAGAAGTCACAACACCTCTAACTTCAGGCCCCCTGAAACCACAGGACCCAAAATCAAGCCCCTCTTAGGAATAGCGGCCCCTCCAAGGCAAGCACCGTTCCCTGAGCAGTTGTCCCGCGCCTGCATTGCCCCGCCCAAGAGTCACAACAACCAGGAAAGACCAATCCCATTAACCCCATTTTACAGATAAGCAAGCTCAAGGGTCAGTGAGACTAAATCACTTGCCCTCGGGCACACAGCAGGGGTTCTGCCCAAGAAGTTCCAAGTCTCTCTAACACTCTACAGCAGGGGCTCTGGACCCCACGGGCACTTCAGTTCTCCCCGGGGCTTACAGGAAGAAATCACGGTGAGAATCCCCGAAATGAAGGAAGCCCACGGTCCCTTTGCCACAACCAGCAACCTGGTCCTGCTAAGCAGAGATACTGTTCTGGGCCCTTGGCAAAAAAAGAGACTGGAGGAAGGGAGGTGGGGAGGAATTCTAGGAGCCCACTCAACCCAGCTGGGGGCCGGGTTGTATTTCCTTCATTACGGAGCTGAGTGGCTAAAATCGTGGGCTTTAGGACTAGCCTACCTGGGTTCGAATCTACTTAATAGCTGTGTGTCCCTGTGCAAGTTACTTACCCACTCTGTGCTTCAGGTCCCATGATTATTTGGAAATGGAATGTTAACGTGCTTACCCCACAGGTTGGACGGCGGGTTCAATGAGATGTCCGGTGAGCGGTCACACTGTCCAGCAGAGGCCAATGCTCAGGAAGTGATAGCTATTACTTTTACAGCAGTCGCTATCATTAGGGTTCTGGGACCAGGTTAGTGGGTCCCAGTAGGTCTGGTTTGGGTGACTCTCCCTGGGGAACCCAGGGTCACCCCGAGCTGTCCCTCCTTCCCATGAAGGGTCACCCTCGAAGAGGGAGCCGGGTGCTGACCGACCTTCACGGGGAAACCTCCCGTGTCCTCCTCAGACACAGTCTAGACTTGCCCCTTGGGGCGTCTACCCCAAGACGCGTCCCGCAGATGGGCTCTGTGCCAAGACGCTCCTGGGGACCCTGGCAGCCCCGAGGCCCAGGCGCTGCTCGCCCAGGGGCCCTGTGGCAGGAGCGCGCGCACGCGAGCTGCAGCGTGGGCCCCCCACCCAATCCCACCCGCGGGAAGGCCGCCTGGGGTGGCTTGTGAAATCCCGCTCCGAAATGAAGGAAGCAGGAGGGCACCCTCGCCATGGGGTGCAGGGGAGGCAGGCTCCCAGGTGGGCAGGAGAACCAAAGCGGCCGCACCCCGCCCGCGCCTGTCCCGCGCAGTGGATCCCGTGCGTGCGAGAGCGGATGGGTCTGGGCGCTCCGGCCCCTAGCCCCTGGACCTGGGGTTCAGACCCGACGGCCTGGGCGTAGCGGGCGGGGAAGGGGTTGGTACTGTGAGAGGCAAGTAGGAAGGGGGGGGGGTGAGCAGAGACAAGTGGGTGGCCAAGGGGTCAAGGCCTTGGAGCCCCATCAGAGACTCGGGCGTTATCAGAAGCCCTCTGGGCGGGACTCCCGACGCTCTGCTGCTGTCGGCGATGCTCCCACAGCTCGGTTTGACCGATTGACTGCAGCCTGTGACTCAAGATGCCCCTGGTGGAGAGTGTGACCCCGATTCTGTCTGCACGGAGAGACCCTCGGCCTCACGGTCATTCCGCGCGGTCCGTGTGCGCCCCTCCCCTCCCGTAACGTTGCCGACGGGGAAGGCAGGGAGGGGGCACCCTCCGCGGGAAGACTCCGGGCGCGGCTGGGCGAGGCGTGCCTTGGGGGCTGGTCCCGGAGCCTGCTGCGCTCGGCGAGGTCGCCTGGCTCCCTCGAACCCCAGTTCCGCCGGGGTTGGCGCTTCCCTCCCGTCCACTTCCCCAGGCTCTCCCCGCCGCAGGGAAGCTGCTGGGACGCCTCGGACTCGGACTCGGGCTGGCGCTTCGCTCTCACCCGCTACCCCGCCCCCAAGCGGAAGGAATTGAAGTGACTTCTCGCTAGGACTCCAGGGACCTCAAGGAAGTTCCAAGTGGAGGTCCCTCGCTAGCGCCCTTTCCTCGCGAGGATGTTCACGCGGAGAGGAGCAGTCTCCCCTTTTAGAGCCAGGGAAACCGAGGTGCAGGAGCCGAGGAGCCGGCCTGGCCGTTGGGGAAGTGGGGGAGGAGAGTCTGGGGGGCTCCAGGAGAGGGTCGGGGAGCAGAGGTGCCCGCCGCCGCGGCAATCCCTGGTGCAGACGGTGAGGATCCCACGGAGAAACCGCGACGGGCCCGAAGGGTTCGGCCTCCTCGCAGCTGGTGGACTTTGGGGGAACCCCGGCGTCCTTCTCGGCTCCGATCGGGCCCCGACGGTGCTTCCGCGGTGCGCGCCCGGTGCTCCCCCCAGGAGGGGGCGCTGTCTGGGGTCCGACGAGGCGGGGCGGGCGTCGAGGCTGCGCCACCCGAGCGAGCCAGCTCCGCGCACGCCCAGAAGCCGCGTTGCGGGTTCCGGGGCTGCCGGAAAGCGCGTGGCCAGCGGAGGCTCCGTCCGCGCGCAAGCGCCGCGCTGCCCCGGCCGGGCTCCAGCCTCTCCCGCCACCCTCGGGCGCGGGGTGGCTCAGCCCTAAGGGAAAGGGAGCCGAGGGCCACCGGGGCCGGGACACCCTCTCCGGGGGCCTTTTCTCGCGGCAGATGAAAGCCGCAGCTCGGCTTCCCTGCCCAGCTCCGGGAGCCCCAGCTCAGGCGGCGCGGTACCGTATTTACCCGCACAACTCCCCCCGTGGACGTCTGCAAGCTGGACGCTGGGGCTGAGTGATTAACCCAGACATCTGGGGCTGCCCAGCGCCCGACCCAGCCTCTCTGGTCCGGCTGGAAGGCGGCGCCTCATTTGCATAATAATAGCTTATCTAGACTAACAGCAACCAGGCAAAATTCATTGTCTTCAGCTGCGGCCGGAGACCCTGCAAACGGGCTGTGGCCAAAAACCCTGATTTTTCACAGCCGGGCTCTTGACCAGGCCCAGGGGGAGAGGAAGTTTGGAGCAGGGGGAGGGAGTGGGGCGTCCGCGCTGAGTTTCTGTGCTTTTCTAGTTTCAGCCTTGGAGTTTAGCTACTTTTTGGCCAAACGGGTGAAGGGCTGAGCCGTCCTGAGAGCCCCCCGCAGACACCCCATCTATCACCCCACCCGTCGTGGGAGGTTTGGTGGCCCCAGAAACCGGGCCAGCGCGCACTATGTCTGGGAGGCAGACTTTGGAGGTGGCGCAGGGCGGGCGGGGAGAGGGGGACCCGCTGGGATGGAGGAGGTGTCCGCCCGCGGCGCTGTGGGGCCCCGGTCTGGCCCCTCCAGGGTTCCAGTCCCCCACCCTGTGGACCCACCGAGAGGAGGCCCTTTCCTAGATGGTCGCCGCTCAGACTGGGGAGCAGAAGTTTCTGGACTCACCGCAGGAAAAAAGGGTGCGTGGGTGGTGGTGAGGGCATTATGTAAAGGAAACATCTTTTATACATTAACACATCTTTTTGATATTTTTTTAATATGAAGAGGAGTGGGAGGGAGAAATCCACAGATAAATAGGGTAAATGAATTTGGACCAGAATTGTACTCCAGGGCCACTGTCGGGGCGATTCGGGGCTCCAGAGGCATTTTGCAGCAGAATCGGCCCCCTCCAAAGCCACCGTCCCCCAGTAAGTAGTGCAGAGAGTGACCGAAAGGGTGGGAGATTTGCCCGGCACCCCAGGCCCGCTGTGGACAAGAATTCCCCATCGCTTCTGAAAAGATGCGAGTGTGGCATCTTTAATTAAGGAGGTGGTGGCAGCCTGAGCTGCCACCAAGCAGTCACCATGGCTGTCACTTCTTTTAAAAATCATTCTCCAGTTCCTTTAAAAATCAGGTTTGTGCGAAGGAGCCGCGTTAGTAATTGCTGCCTGCAGATGGATCTGCAGAGTTAGACGGGCAGGCAGGAGGGAGAATGGGTCCCAGCACCCAGGGACTGGCCGTTTCCAGGGGGAGGGAGGAGGGTGCCTAGGGGCTGGGGTACGGGAGAGGGTGTCTCCGGACAGTGAGGAGACAGGGTCGGGGCAGGGAGGCCCGGCTGCACCTCCCCTGTCCTCTGGGTTCATTCGTGCTCCCTGTGGGTGCAGTCTCCACCCACACTTCTTTACACCTCCCCGCCCCAGAGGGATTATCTTAGTTCTAGTGGTGGGTGGGACATCACCGCTTTTGGGGGGTGCTCTTGGGAAGGGCACCCCTGGAACACCCCAGCAAAGTCTTTTCCCGGCTGGAAAACACACGCAGGGTGTGTTGGGATTTGTGGCCTCATGGTCATAGCCCCAGGTTCCAGCCTCAGTTTCTCCCGCTGAAAGAGCAGGGAGGGCAGGGAATAAAATAAAGGGGCCAGCCCGGGCCTTGCCATTTTGTTTCCCAAAGCTCCTAAATCTGCGGGAGACGGTCTCCAGCCAACCCCGTTCTCCCGCCGGGATGTTCTAGCGGCTCCCAGGCTGTGGGTCCAGGAACTGTCCTCCCCACCCCACCCCACGCTCAGGCGAGGGGAGACCTCTGGAGCCCGCAGGCACCCTCTCCTCCTGAGGGGGGCGCCATCCAGTTTGCAGGGGCCCCGGCAATGGCATGGTGGGCCCCAGAGCCCAAGACAACTGGGCCAACCCTTGGAGAACAAAGAGCAGCCCCCAGGGAGAGGGGCGCTGCCACCCTCTGGAAGGGCACCTGCGGGCGTGGGGGGAGCCCGGGCTCCAGGCCCCAGTGCGGGGTGGCAGGGGGGCGCCATGGTGAGCATTCCTCCCAGGAGACAGGAACTTCTGAGTAAATTCCCAGCCCCGTCCAGCTTTGCACCAGTTGGGTCCAGGGTCTGAGGGAGGGGTGCTGCCCACCTGAATGGGGGAGGGTGAGCGCAGTGGGTAGGGGGGCTCCGCAGGGGTCTTAAAGGCGCCAGGACCACTCAGGAGCAGTCGCCTGTGGGATGCGCTGAGGGATGAGTGGGCAGCAGCCTCGGGACGAGAGCGGGGTGAGGGTTGCCTGGGCACGTGCAGGGAGGAGAAGGGTCGTGGCTGACACAAGTGGAGGAGAGGAGGCTTGGAGAGATGGCTGGAGCCTCAGGCAGGACCTCTCCCGCCCCCACCTGCACCCAGTTGGGTCCTCAGCCTAAGGCTGATCCCGAATCCCCCCAGCTGTGCTCAGCCCCGTCCTAGCTCGGCGAATGCAGGGAAGCACCCCAGAGCTTGCACTGCAAGGTCAGGCTCCTTCCCAGAAAATCAGCAGGTCAGCGTTCCCACCTGCCAGGTGGGCAGGTTCTTCCCATTTGGTTGTTGACGGGCGCCTGTAGTGGATCCACCTGGAAAGGACTTCGGATCCCAGGAAAGCAAGACTCCGTGTCTGTCTGTCTGTCTCTCTCTCTCTCACACACACACACACCCCACTGCTGTTTTCCCAAGCTGGGGAAAGGGGTGTGGGGTAAGACCGGCTTCTTTTAGCCCCTGTGGTTCAGGAAGGAAAGATCCTGGGGCTGTCTACACCGGCGCTCCCACGGATGCTCAGGGAGGCAACTGAGGATAGACAGCTGGGCCCTGGGTCCTGGCTGGGGTGGGGCAGGGCAGGGCAGAGGGTGGGGTCAGGCAAGGGTAGGGTGGGGCTGGAGCGACACTCAGCAGCCACCTGCCCGGGGCAGCCTGCTGGGGTGCCGGGAAGTACCTGCCCTACACTGGCTCGGGTGTGCCTGATGTTTTATGGCCATTTGATTCCCAGAGGCTGGTGGCCAGCCTGGCAGGACTGTGCGGGTGGTGGGCGTGGTAGGTGTAGCTGGCATCCCACTGAGCAGGGGCCACGCTCTGTACTGGGTGCTTCTTGAACTCCACCCCTTAGCACGGCTCCTAGGAGGCTTTATTAAACCACATTTAAAGACCAGGAAACACGCTCAGAGGGGTTAAGTAACGCGCTCGTGAGTAAGTTAAGCTTCAGGAGAGGGATTGACCCAGGTCTGGCGTCCAGGAGCTGAGGGGCCTAAGAGGAGGCGCCAGGGGAGGTCTGGCTGGTGTGCAAATGGGGTCTGCAGGGAGCCAGTCAGCCCTGCGGTTGCTTGAGTAGTGGGGTTTGGTGTGAGAGCCACCCCGAGTGTGTGTGTGTGTGTGGGGGTGACTCGTCCTTTGACTTCCCAGACTCTGGTGAAACCCAGCAGCCTGGGGCCAGAGTCCAACAGAGGACAGAGTTTTCCTGCCTCTTGCCCCCTCCTCCCCGGCGGCCGCGGCCGTCAGTTCCAAATGCCCGAATAACTAGTCACCGTGCCCGTGAGCCAGCTCCAGGGTCCCTGGACCGCCCGGCCGCACTGACCCGGCAGCCGTGCCCACGCCTGGCCTGCCGCGGACATGCGCCTGCAGAATGCACGGAGCAGCGGCTGGGGAGCGGAAAGGTGTGGGTGCAGACCTGAGCTGCTCTGCCCTGGCCCGCTCAGTTACCTCAGCCAAGTCATTTTCTTTCTTGCCCCCCGAGTTTCTCCCTGTAAAGCCATCATTGGGAGCACGCAGCCGGGGCCGCCCGCCTAGCCTCCACGGCCCATGCATCTGGGTTCATTCGGGCAGGTTTACGGAGATTCCAAAACCTTTAGAAAATACTGAACCAGCGCCAGCCAGCCGCGGGTACACTGCGCAGCCAGCGCACACAGCCCGGGAGCCTGCCACTGACAGCCGAGAGCGTGGGGACTCCTAGGAGAGCGGCGAGCTCCTGTCCCGGCTGCGCAGGTGGTGACGCCGGTGCAGAGCTACGCAGCACCCGGTCGGGAGGCCCGGGAACGCCCTGGGCGACCAGCCCACCCCTCCAGTCCTGACCTCACCTGCGGGCCACGCAGGGGGTGAGGAAGGGCGCGTTATCTTCCCTGGGCTCCGCAGCAGCACCGGGCTCACTGCTGGCGGCACATGGCAAGGGGACTAATTCCAGGCACTTTCTATAGGTGGCATCGTGCTCCTGGAAATGGCGGCCTCGGAAGGGAGAGGCTCTCTCAGAGGTATCTCCAGACACTGGGGAAGCCACGGCAAGGTCCACACGGCCCGGGTCCAATGGCCCAGAGAAGGGCACTAGAGGTGCCCGCGGAGTGTTGGGAGACGGTCCTCCCAGACTCGGGGGTCACTGGTCCAGGTGCTCCTGCTTCTCGGGGACCGCCTGCCTGCTGGAGAGCTGGGGGTCTCTGCGGGGCTCGCCCTCCCCTGCAAACGGTGGAGGGAGAGGCCTCACCCCACAGACAGCGGGGAGTGCTGGGTGGGCCACTCCGGGTCCACCCCAGCGTTCAGTGCAGCGCCAGGCTGTGCCACCCAGCACAGCCAGGCCCCAGCCTGCGGTCCTCCCCGCCCCAGGCCCTGGCCAGGGGCCACTCTGCATCCAGAACCCCGAGGGCAGGAGGCCAAAGCCCTGCCCCGGTAGGCAGGGGACGGCCAGAGCCGGGAGGGAGAAGGCCAGCGAGCGGCCCCCTGGACACAGGACTTGGAGGTTAGGCCCAGGCAGGGGCCCAGAGGGACGCGCTGACCGCACGTCTTGGGGCTCCGTCCTGGGGTCCTGGGGTCCTGGGGCTCCACCCTGCGCCAACTGCCCTCTGAAAGAGACCCCCGTGACCTCTCCTCCCTGCCCGGGCCTCGGGCGTCCGTGGGTCCAGTCCTGCAGCTGGGCCGCCGGCCGGTCACTGCGGGCAGCAAGCGGCCTGACCTCAGGGAGTGGCCGGCAGGGCGATGGCAGGGACGGAGGCGACAGCGACGCTGCTCACCGCTCCCTCTGCCGCGCGGCCGGCTCCAGGCTGCCCACGCGGGACCGGGCACCGCGCCCGCGGGCCCTCGCTGGCTGCCCGGGCGCACGCGGCGCCTGCCCCGGAGCCCCGCTGGGCCCTCGGCCAGGCCTGGCGCCGAGGCGGTGGGAGCCACGGGCAGCGGGTCTCAGATGCCCGCAGGACGGGCAGGCCTGGGAGACAGCTGGGGGGCACCCCGAACCCCCAAGTCACAGTCCAGGTCTCTTTCCTCCCCACCTTCCCCCCGCCAGGCGCCGGGCTCGGTTTCTCCAGATCCTGGGCCTTGGCTCAAACGCATCCCAGACTCGCTCACGTTATTATTATTATTGTTTTTAAACAAAAGCAATTAGATTTCCATCCCGGCTCATTTGCATTTTCACCTCGGAAACAGCTGCGGGGAGCGGCACGGAAAAGGGGGGGCGGGGAGCCGGGCAGAGGCGGGCGAACCCCTCGGAGCGCCACATCTGGCCGGGCCGCGCGGCCCCCGCCCCGCCCCCCGGCCCCCCCGCTCCCGGGCCCGCCCCGCCCGCTCCCGGGCCCGCGCGCCGCGGCCGGCTCGGCGGCGCGCTCATCGATCGGCGGGGCCGCGGCGCGCGGGCGGAGAACAAGGTATAGCCTGTATTTAGGCTCCTGCCCTTATATGGCGATGTGCGCGGGCGCCCGCCGCTCGGCCGCACCATATAAGGGCACGCGGAGGGCGCCGCGCTGAGCTGGTGCGCGCTCATTGGCCCGCGCGTCTCTGGGCAACCGGCTCTCACGAGTGGAAACCAGCCAGCCGCCCCCGCCCGCTCCCCGCCCCCTCCCTTTCTTTCTCCCGCGGCGCCCGCGTCTCCAGCCGTGGCACCCACCCACCCACCCTTGCCTACCCCCCTTTTTGCCTGCACCGGCGCCCCAAGTTTTCTTCCCGCGGCCGCCCCCTCCCCCTCGCTGTCATGCCTCCCGGTCGGCCTGTCTTCGATCCCTTCGCGCAGGCTCCCACTTCCACCCCACGCACCCCCCTCCCCGAACCCTGCGCGCGGCGGCGGCGGAGCGGGAAGGCCCGGATGCGGGAGCGGCGCTGGAGGCGGGGTGGGGGCGGCGCCTCGCTGCCGCAGTAGCCGCCGCAGCACCGGGTGCACCGCGCGAACGCAGGGGCTCTGGGAACCGTCCGAGTTTGCCCCGCGCCGGATCCCCTCACTCACCTCCCCCGCCCTAAAGAAATCAGAGCCATTCGCCGCCCAGGAAATGGGCTTTCGGGGCTGGAGACGCGCTAAGCGCCAAACGGCCTTGGGTACCCCCAAATGACCATCTCCCGAGGTGTCCCTTCGGGCTGGCTCTCTGAATGCAATCATCATAATGATAAATCGATGTCTCGTTTAAAGGTTGCTGTTTAAAAAAAAACAAACAAAACCAAACCCCAGCCAATTGTTGAGGGGAGGACCCTGAGCGCGAGGAGAAAAATGCACTGGAAGAGCCACCCTCGCAGAATGCGGTAGAGCGGCGGTTGCGGTTGGAGGGTCAGGTGCCCAGCGCCGGGCCCACCCGCGGGACGGGAACCCGCGGAGGGAGGAGACAGCGCTCTTCCCGCGGGGATTAGGCGCCTGTTAGCCTCAAGCTCACGCGGCAAAGGCGCTGCGGTTCAGGGGACTGCCCTCGCCCCTCTCACGCGCAGAGGCGCGGGCCCGCGCGCGCACGCGCACGCACGCACAGGTGTCCGTCTGACCCCTCCCCGGCTGCTGCCGGCGCCGAACCTGCTGTTCTCTTAGCGACGCCACGGCGGCTCGAGCCACCCCCTGGGTCACCTGCTCCAGTCCCCAGGGGACCTAAAGGGGACGGTTAAGACAATGGGTACCCCCAGCGCCTGGGGACTCTGCCTGTGACCGAGCTCGCCTCTGGGGCCGCCGCCTGGTGGGTGGAAAGCGCGGAACAATGCCCCCTACTGGGAAGCCTGCTCCCTGAGCACCGCGCAGGTGGGGGTCGCACCGGAGGCGGTCTCCGGTGGGGGATGGGGAACCGGGCGCGGTGACCCGCGTGACCTCCCTTCGGTCTCCGGTATCCTCCCCTCCGCCCTCACCCTTCTTCCCTTCCAAATCTCAAATTCCCCAATCGGGCCCCTCCTGGGGGAAGGTTCGGAAGCGGGCACTGCCAGGGAACGCGGGTGCGAAATCTGGGAGGGCGATGCCTGCTGGATCGAGTTAGCTTCGGCCGCCGCCTCCTCGCTGTTCTGCGGAAGGAAGCCCTGTGGCCGCGGCAGCCCTCGGTGCCAGCACGTATCCCTCGGTGACCTTGGCGAGACTTGCTGCCGCGGTGCTCAGCCTCGCAGGAAGCAGTTTTTCTCCTGCGCAGGGACTGGGAATGCCCTCGGGACAGAGTTTCCCTGGGTCTGCGCCCAGAGCCGGACTTCTGCCATGGAGCCTTCTCCGAGCCCTGGAAAATCAGTGGATGCCCGGCGCCCCCGCATAGCCCATCCCTGCCCAGTGCTTGCCCACGCCCATCTACCCAGGTCGTTTATATTAAATCCCCACCCCACCCCCAATTCCTGGGGGGTGGAAACCTTCGCCTAGCGGGGGTTGAGGGGACGCGGGCCCCGATGTCCTCCGACTTCCCGCACAGGGACGTGTCTCCTTCAGTGCGCCTCTTCTCTACTCTTCAACCCAAAGAGGGGAAGCTGCTCTCGAATCTGGAAGCCCCTTCCTCTGACCTGTTGGCTCCTGGTCCCTGCCCTCTTATCTATTAAATTTGAAATTTCCAGCCACTGGTGGTGACATCGCCGGAGTCGAGAACGCAGTTGGCGGGAGGGGCGAGAAACTTGCAGATGGGAAAAGAGTCAAGCTCCAAACTTAGCGACACCCCTCTCCCTGGGCAGCCGGGCCGCTCTGGGCCCAGGTTCCTCCGGGGCAGGGGGAGGGGGGGCTTCAGACCTCTCGACCTCGCCAAGGGGTCCCGACTCCAGGGCCCGACCCCACCCACGGGTCCTCAATTCGCACTTTTCGTTTCTTCCTCAGCAACCCTGGCCTGGGGCTTCGGGAGCGATCTTACCCCGCCCTGGAGCGGTGTGCCCCGAGGCCCCGTCCCGAGCGCGCGCCCCGGGCGGGGGTCTCCGGCTCACGCTGGGCGCCCCTCTCCAGAACCCCGGGCTCCCCTTGGAGCTCAGACAGGCGTCTCGGGCCGGGGTGCCAGGGAGCAGCAGGGTGGCCGCGGGCGCCCCCCGGGCGCGGGGGGCCGTGGGCTGGGCAGGGTCGGGGGTCGGGGAGCCGCTCCCTGCGGAGAGGGGGGTGGGCGCGCGGCACCTGCTGAGCCGCCGCCGCCGCCGCCGCGCTTCATGGCGCCGGAGGATCCACCCGGATCTTCTCGGCAAGTTCCGGGCTGGGGTCGTTCCGCAGCCCGCACGCACACAGCTTTTTAATCTCTTTTCTTTTCCTGCGGGGGCCGCAGGGCCGGCCAGCCCGCTGCCGGGCCGGGTGGGGGTGGGGACCACGGTATCTGTCTGGGTGGGGGGCACCCAGCCACCGAGGCCGACAGCCTATTAGCATTCCCCCACCCGGGCGCCGCGACCTCGCGAGGGCACGGGTCTTGCGGGTCGGGCACAGGCCACGAGCGCCCTCCTCGCGCCGTCCCCCGCCCGTCCCCCCGCGCGGCAGGTAGCGGCCCCTCCCCCGCGCCTCCCCGCGCCCCTGCTCCCCGCGCCCACGAGGGTCACGCGCCGGCGGCCAGGCCCCGCGCGGGGAGGGCGCGGGCGCGGGGGCTGCGGGTGGGCTCGGCGCCTCCCCCGGCAGCGTGGCGACGGCGCCGCTTGGCAGCCATTTTCTGCAGCTGCGCGGCCGGGGCTCCGCGGAGGGAGACGGAGGCTGCGGCCGCCGGGCGGGGCGCGGGGCGCGGGGCGCGGCGGGGGGCGACCGGCGGCCGGAGCGGCGGGGCGCCGCGGGGCCGGCGCCCTCCCGCCCGCGCTGCCTCCCTGCGCGGCGCGGGCAGCGGCCCCGCGTGGCGCCGGCTCCGTCCGCGCCGCTCCCGCCTCCCGCCTCCCGCCATCTTGGACCCGCCGGCGCCCTCCCAGCGCCGAGCGGCGCAGACAAAGCCCCCGGCCCCGGGCCCCGCAGCCGCCCGGCCCGCGCCCCGCCCCGCCCCGCACTCCCGGGCCGCGCGCCCCTCGCCCCGGGGGCTCTCCGCGCAGCAGGCGCGCGCCCAGCCCCGGCTCCGCGGGACGCGCTTCCACGCCGGCCGCCGGGCGGGACCCTCGCGCAGCCCACCCGGGGGCGGGAAGGGGGGCCCCGCGCGCGCAGCGGCGAGGAGAGCTGGGCGCTCGTTGGGCGAGGTCCTGACTCGGACGGGCTGGTCGGGGGTCCCCGGCCCCGCAGCCCCCCCCGTGTCCCTGGAGGAACCCTCGAGAAGCCCGCGGCGTGGGCGCTGCCCAGACCCCCTCGCTGCCCAGCAGCTGCCGCAAACGGGAAACCCGTTTGCTGGGGTGGCAGCGCTGTCGTCCCCCCCGTCCCCCATCTTGGTGGGCTCCTCCCCTCGAGGCCCCTTCTCAGGACCTCCAGACCCAGGGGGTGGGGTGCGGGGGAGGGGCAGGCACCCCTTCCTCAGCCCAGACGCCCCTGGAGGACCTGGCGCCGGCCAGCCCAGGCCGTCACGCGCCACGCTGCTCCTTGGGAGGGAACTTGCTCCCCGAAGTCTCCAAGGTCCCATCCCCAAGTCACCAGCGCCTGGGGGGGTGCCCACGGTCCCCAACAGCGAGTTAGGTTTCTTCCGGACCCAGCCCCGGGGAGCCCATTGCCACCGGCTCTGGCACAGCCCTTCCATGGGCCCCGGAGGGAGTCCCCATAAAGGGGTCCCCATGGCCCCGTCGACCAAGACTCCAGGGCGCGTCAGACGGGAGGGGACAGAGGTAGACTGAGACACCGGCTGGGAGGGGTGAGCGGTGCCAGGTCACGCAGAAGGTGAGCCGCGGAGCTGCGCTCCCTCCCGCACCCCACCCTGTTTCTCTCAAATACCAGGATCAAAGCCGGGCTCGCTGGTGGACGGAGTCACCGCTCCGAGCGCTCCTGGCCCACCCGGGGACCGGGCTGGAGGGGCAGGGCGCCCGGGTGGGGTGGGGGTGGGTGGAGAGCGGCCCGTCCGCTGGTTCACGTCTGAAAACCGGGTCTTCCCCGGCGGATTGCCTGCTGCCCCCGCACCCCACAGGGTCGCCTCGGAGGGTCTAAAACAAAGCCCTCCTGGGGTGGCCTGCCCGGCGCAGCCGGCGGGGTTCAGTGCCCCCCTCCCGACGCCTGCCAGCCCGCGTGGATCCCGAGCCCGGCTCCGGAAACCAGTCTGACCACTTCGCCCATTTCCCAAGGCTCCCCGGGCGGCGGGCGGCCGGCTCCCGGAGCGGGGTGAGCGGGCCGCGGCCTCGCCGCCCTCGCGGAGAATGGATTTGCCCCGAGGGAGGGTGGCAAAGGGACACCGCAGCCCTCGCGACGCGGGCCTCCGAGCGCTTCGCACCCCGCCTCCCTCCATCTCCAACACCGGCGGGTGGCGGCTCCGCCCGGGGCCGCGGCGCCCCTCTGCGGGGTCAGCTGCCCGGCCCACGACCCGCGCCGAGCGCCCTCCCGGCCTCGCCCCGTGCGCACCGTCCGAGACGCCGGCTGCCCTGGGGCGCTTACGGTCGGGCTGGGACACCGAGCCGAGCCCCAGAATCACGTGGCGACCGTGTGGGAGGCCGCGTGGGGTCACAGCGCATCGCTGCCCTAGAGGACCGAGGCCGCGGAGAAGCAGCCTCCTGCAGGGGACCGCGGGGCCGGGAGAGGCCGGACAGCCCCGCCCTGGTGGCAGAACCTTCGAAGGCTCCGCGAGCAATTCACCAGGGCGCCCCAAGAAAGGGACGGCGCCCCATGCCGAGCCCGGGCTGCCGTCGATGAGAACCCTCTAGAGGGCACGGCCGGCGGCTCCGGCCCCACCCGCCACGGGGCCACGGCGTGGGCGCGCGTCAGCTGGCCGCCGGTCCCGAGGCGGGGCTGGTGCGTGGCCCCGGAGCTGTGGCCTCGGCCGGGTGGGAGCGGCTCCGCCACGACGGGGGGAGGGCAGGCAGGCACGGGGGCAGATGGGGGGCAGGGCGCCTCCCCCTCACCCGCAGCTCCGTGGGGCCCCGCGACTGCTCCTGCGCGGCTGGGGCCGGCGGCGCCAGGTTTGCCAAGTCAGCAGGGCCGAGCTGCGGCCTCTGAGCTCCTTTTCCCGGCCTCGCCCCCTCCCCATCGCTCTCTTGGGGGGAGGCGAGGGCAGTCAGCACCCAGAGGCCGCGTGGGTGGGTGTCCTCCGCGACCGCCCACCCTCCCAGCTCCCGGAGGGCTCCCCTCCCCCGCGGCGCGGAGGCAGAACCGACTCCTGCGCGCTGAGCACCTCCCGGCCCCACGCGGAGCCTTAGCTCGCTCTCCCTTCCCTGCCAGGTTGAAAGGTTTAGGGAAAGCTGGGGGTGGGGAGAAAAGAGATCAACCCCGGATTGTGCTCCTCCCAGAAGTTCACGGGGATCCCTCCAGCCTGCTCCTCTGCGGCCCCCCACACCCCGTTACTGGGGTGCTCCGAAACCTCTCCCGAGCAGCAGGCACAGGAAGGAGCTGTGGACTCGGAAAGGGGAAGAGACAATGTCCAGCTTGGCCTGGAGCTGCAGGGGTTGGAGGGGCGTGGGCCCACTTACACACACATGATTTTCTTTTTTTAAAAAATTTTTTTTATTGATTTCAGAGAGAGGAAGGGAGAGGGAGAGAGAGACAGAAACATCAATGATGAGAATCGCTGATGGGCTACCTCCTGCAGGGCCCCAACCGGGACATGTGCCCTGACCTGGAATCGAACCCGTGACCTCCTGGTTCATACCACTGAGCCACGCGGGGGGGCTGCACACGTTTCCTTCAGTAAATACCTGGGTTGTTTGCCGTCTGTGGTTGGGAGTCTGCGGAGGCAGAGGGCTGTGTGCCTGGGTCTACACCATTTTATACGGGGGACTTGAGCATCTGCAGATTTTGGTATTGGGGGAGGGGTCCTGGAGCCAATTCCCCACAGATACTCAGGGACAACTTCAGTTTTGGGGGAGTCAAGTGATACTCGGGTTTTCGACTGAGTGGAGGGTCCGTGTCTCTAACGCCCATGTTCAAGCGTCACCTGCAGTATCGTTCACCAACCACCTGAGGTTGACATCCACCCCAGGGGCAGTCGGTTTCAGGGGAGAGCTTTCTGGGGCAGTTTTAGCAGGAGGCTTCCAGTGGTAACGGGAGGGACTGCAGGTGGGGAAGGAAGGTGGGAGGAATTGGGACACCCACCCTGGCCCCTCTTAGCCTCATTGTTTCTCATGGCAGGGCATCGTTCAGCTTCCAGTGTTTTTCTGGTCATCTGGCAGCCTAGAAAAATGTCCACTCATCCTCTCAGTATCCATCCACCTGCCTACGTATTCATCCAGCAGAGATTTCCTGGGCGCCTTCTGCATGCTGGCCAAGTAAAACAGGCCTGGCCCCGCCGGCATGACTCAGTGATTGAGCATCGACCTAGGATCCAGGAGTTCACCGTTCGATTCTGTCAGGGCACCTGCCCAGGTTGCAGGCTAGATCCCCAGTAGGTGGTGTTCGGGAAGCAGCCGATCAATGACTCATCATTGATGTTTCTCTCTCTCTCTCTATCCCTTCCTCTTTCTGAAATCAATAAAAATATATTGAATAAATAAAATATTGTAAAAAAAAACAGGCCTGAATTCTGGCCTGGAGGAGAGACTAAGAGGAAGGCCACATACCTTGTGTAATTTATAGCCTTGATCAGTGCGGGACCGGGAAGCGTGAGGTGCCACTGAGAGCACTTAACAAGGCTCACCTGGGCTGGGGCTGCAGGAAAAGCCAGGAAGCAAGTTGTCTGACCACCTTGGGCTGCTGGTTCAGGTTCTTGAGAGCTGGCAGCTGAGCCCATGAGACTGCGACCAAAGCTGGAGCATCAGTGGAGTAGCCATGGAAATAGAGCCCCCAGGAAGAGAAGACAGTTATTGAAAACACTGTCGCCAGCCCATGACCGCAGGAGAGGAGAGGCTGCAGAGAAACCAGGCTCAGGGAGGGGCGCTTCTTGGCGGCCCACAGTGCAGGTGTGGGGACCAGCTGACCCCTCTCAGAGGCCACTGCAGAGCCATGGTCAGCCTGAGAGGCGCCCAGAGGCCGGAGCGGAACTGGAGGGGGCCCACCCGTGTCAAGCCGACTCCTCTTGCCCCGTCTGCCTTGAGAGCAGACCACACGTGGGGGGCCACGTGCAGAAGGATTGTTGCCTCCTGGTCCTGGCAGCTGGTGTGGGGCCCAAGCAGCATTGTGTTCACCTGTGAGATGCGGGTGGGGCACTGGAGTCTCCTCCAGGCTCTGTCCAGCTCCATCCTTGTGGTGACTTGGGTGGCAGGAGCTGCTCACTTGGTGGGGTTATCTCAGGTCAAAACTGGTGCCTCTAATGGGTGGCTGGAGGTGACCATGCTGACACTCCTGGTGGGGGGCATCCTGGCCAGACACTCTTTGCATCCAGAGACCCCTGATAGCAGCAGTGTGGTGCCGTGGGTAGGAGCCCAGGCAACCTGGATCCTGGCCCCAGCTCCACCGCTCCCTAGCTCTGTGACCAGAGGCAGGTCCTTGACTTCTGAGAGCATCCATCCCCCCTCCCTGGGGATTATAACGGTTGCCTCCCAACAGGCTAGTGAGAGACTAAGAGGATGCATGTAAGGGCTCTTCCGTGAGCCTGGCAGTGAGCAGTCTCTGGCTGTACCCCCATAATAAGTCTGGGGGTACCAGGGGCTGGTGTCACTGTTGGCATCGCTCCTTAACTCAAGCTCATGATGGAAATCACCAGAGAAAGGGAGACCCACAGAGGGAAAGAAAGACGCCTCCCACTCCCGTGAGCCAACTTGGGGGTCCCTGGGGACAGTCCCTGAGAAGGCCACTCCCGGAGCAGTGCAGGGTGTGTATGATCCCCTGAAGTTTTACTCTTTGGGGAGAAAGGGAGCAGCCGTGACTTGCAACCTTGTAAACAGCTCATCCGTTCAGTAAATATTTATCCAGGCCTCCTGGACGCTGTGCTGGGGAAGGATGGTGGCAAAGATACAGTCCCGACCTGCCAGAGACATTTGAATCAGCGGGGAGGGTGACCAGTCGAGAGTGGGGGACACAGGGATGGCAGCGGGGCTCGCGGGAACACAGCCTCGGCGGGGCTTCTGGACAAGTTCTGGGGCAGCCTAGGGGAGTGAAGGGGGGTTGAAGACTGGGCAGGGCTCTTCCCCACCCGGGTTAATTTGGGGGCAGCTGCACGGCCGCAGGGCAGGAGGAGAGGTGAGAACCCCTTCGTGGCTGCTGAAGGTCCCGTGTTCCCAGCTCAGTGAGAGAGCTGCCAGGAGCAGGGCCTGCCTGCCAAGCCTGCCAGGTCTGCGAGGCCGGTCAGGAAGGGCCCCCTGAAGGCGTTATTTATAGACCCGCTGTTTGCCCACTCTTATGTCCAGGATTGGAATTTGGGACACCAGGTCACACTGGTCTCTTCCTCTGTCAGCAATCCATTCAACGTGGCACTTCCCACCCCACCCCACGAGGCAGGGACAACAGAGAGTCGGCTCGCCTACAGGAGACCCAGTCGGTCCGGAGCTGGGGGCACATTTCATCTCGCCAGCCCCCCTTGGGAGGCGGCCGGAGCGGCCCGATCACCTCTCCTGCTCGAGGCGTCAGTGCGGCCCCCACTCGCGGAGTGGCCGGGGTTCGGCGAGCTGAGTGGGCCTGTGTGGGTGCCCCCCGCAGCGCCCCATGGGTATTTAGATCTTTCAGCAGCATCACGGGGAGCCCCACAGCTGTCAGCTGAGAGCGGTGTCTGTGGACAAGGTTCTGGAGACTTTCTCCTCAGCTACCTCCTGTCTCTTGGGGGCTTGGGTTTCAAAGGGTCTCCTTGGGCCCTAATTAGGTCACAGAAGGGACTAGTTCCACGTGGGATGCCACGGTCACCTCTGCAGTCACAGGTCCTGCCCACTTTCCAGGGGGACAGAAGTCAGGCCTAGTTTTGGGGTCACTCACTGTTTCTAGGCGGTCACAGGGGCCAGGGAGGAAACCGAGTTTTGGGCTGAACTTGCTACAGGACGCGTTTTCCTTTCATTCGGTCATAGCCAGCCCGCCCGGCCGCATTCACTGACCATGCTCGGCCGGCCTCGCGGGCCTCCTGTCACCGGCGGCAAGTGGGAGACAGAAGGCGTGGTTTCCTTCCAGTACGTCCTGCGATCAGGATGGGGAGACCGGGGTCAGCGAGAGGAGGGTGGTCCGGGGGCCCTGGATGCTTTGCTTTAGAATCTCTCTCTGTATGGGAGATGCGACTGAGAATTTCTGGGGCCCCTGGTGTCTCCAGGCCCAGACCCATGCTGGGCCCACCCACAGCCCATGCTCACAGACCCCCTGGGATATCAGGTCCGGAGGGCGGAGGCTGGGAGACCAGCCCGTGTCATGCCCGTCTCATGGTACCGAGTCCACACACCCACAAAGAAACCCCAAACAAAAAAATTGTGCCAAATAATTCACCCCTTTCCATCTACCTTCCCCCAACAACATGACCAGGTGGCCAGATTAATTACAGAATTTTCGAGCAGGAAGGGGCCGGCAGTGACCCACCCTGGGCCAGTCGTCTGAAAGCTGCAGCTCCTTCCTGCCTCTTCTAGGCAAACGCTCCCCCGGGGACACTCAGAGTCTCTCTCTGAGCCACCTTATGAGTGGCCTTACATCAGGAGTTACAGCCTCCATTTCACTGGGGAGGAAACTGAGGCTCCCCCCCGGCCCCGGCCCTGCATCGCTCTGTCCCTCCTTCCAACAAATAGCTCTGGTGCACTGGCCAAGTTCTAGGATCGATGAACCAGACAAAGACTTGCTCTCATGGTGTTTACACTCTACGGGGGGAGGGCAGACAAGTCAACAAATCAATAACTTCAGATAAGGGCGCCTGCTGTAAAAAAGACAAACAGGGCAATCAGATGGAGTCAGCGCCCGGGGAAGGCTTTTCTCAAAAGGTGGCAGTCAGGAGGCCTACGTGATAAGAAGGAGCTGGCCTTGGGGAAATCTGGGGCACAGAGCTGGGCAGGCCGGGCAGGCTGGGCCTGGCCCCCCGATCCTGCCCCTTCCTGACATCCTGCTTCCTCATGTGGCCGCAGAGTAAGGGTGGCTTCAGCTGTGAGCTGAGCTGAGAGTGGCGGGACCCTCCGGGGGCCCCTTTCACGTGTCAAGGTCACGGGGTGAAGGGTTGGAAGACAAGCCTTCCAGTCCGCGGTGAGGGTCGGTCAGGCAGCCCCCGTGCTCGGCCGCATCCGCGTGGGAGGCTCCTCTGGTTGCGCCCAGCCCTGCCACACCGCTCCAGGCCGCACCTGTCCCCGGCCCCCATGGGGAGGCTCCGAGGACCTCCTCATTTTACATCGCAACCCAGCGCTGTTTGCCAGCTTATAGAAAAGTCGCAGAAATAGCAAAGGAGCTTTTAGAAATAATCCCTCGTGCAGCTTCAGCAGCGAGCCATACTTGCTTTACTGGCCTCCCTCGATAGAGAGATGTTTTCTGTGCTGTTCGAGAGCAAGGTGGGGCCCTGGCGTCCGCCATGCCTTAAATGCTCGGAGTAGCGTGTTTCTCCCGGGAACGAGGCCATCTCTCGCAAGCCTCTGCCCGGTTACCCAAATCATCGACCCAACGCTGTCGTCTACACCCGCGGTCCCTGCGCAAACCTTGTCAGTTTCCCCAGTAATGTTCCTCATTTTTATTCCGCAGCGACCGCTTACTTTCAGTACTATTTTGTATTAGTTTCAGGTGTAGGGGACAATGGTTAGACAATGCATGTGCTCTACGAAGCGATCCCCCGATATTTCCAGTGCCCAGCTGGCCCCGCGCAGCTCCTACAATACTATTGGCTAAGTTCCCTGAGCTGTACTCGCATCCCCAGGGCTGCCGACCATGCTCTTTATAACCAGTTCGCCTTTTTTCTGTTCCTGTTCCGAGAGCCAAGCCCGGGTCGTGAGTTGCGCTCGGCGTCCTGTCTTCCAAGTCCCCTTTACACTGGGGCGGGGCCTTCCCTCGCCCGGGTTCCTGACCGTGGCATTTTGCGGAGCCCACGCCTGACCTGTCTGCAGGCCGCTGGAGCGGCGTCCCCAGCGCGTCACGGCGGGGGGCGCCGGTCCGTGTGTCCGGATGCTGGCGTTGTTAACCTTGACCCCTTCTGACCTGGTATCTGAGTGGCTGGGCTTCTCTCAGCCTTGAGTGGCTCCGAGGCTCCTTATCTGAGTGGTGTGTCCCCTCCAGCTGCTCCTCTGTCTCCCTCTCTCTCTGTTTCTGCTCCGATCAGCCTCCGTTTCTTTGTCCCGGGCCTCTTGCTCTCCCGACCTCCGCGTCTGTCTCTGTCTTCATCTAGGGTCCTCTGCGGCTTCCTTTTCTCCCTGCTGCCTCACCCTGTCGCATTCTCTCTCCAGAACACTGACCTGGGCGAAGCACCTCTGAGGCCAGCCGCCAAGTGAACGCGCAGCCAGAGCCCTGGCGCAGCCTCGGTGCCCGGGAGGAATCACACGGGACTGACGAGCGTTCGAGGCATCCCAGGGGCTCAGGTGAGGTTTCGCGCTCCAGGGAACTCAGCTCTGGGCCCCGGAGAAAGGCCAGGCTTCAGAGGAAGCCACCTTCCGCAGGGAAGTCCCTCTCCCCGCTGCCCAGCTGCCTTCTGCCCACCCACAGGTCCTCTCCCACGGGGGAGGGCACAGCCCCCAGACTCCCCCCCAGGCCCAGGCCTGAGGTTCGCTGTGGTTTGGCCAGGGGTGAGCACATACCATCTTCCCGCCGAGGCCCGGCCAACGCCAGCTCTGAGGTTAGCAGGTTTCTCGCCACCTCGGAGAGCAGAGCCCACAACAGCCTTTGTCTCTACTTGGTGGTCACTGGATTGGAAGAAGCCCAGACCCTCCTGTCTTCTCTCTGGGTTGGGCCCCAAACCACAGTCCAGAGAACAGAAGCCAGACCCTGGGGCTCCACAGCAGCACGTGGCCACTCACTCACAGCCTTGGCATTGAACTTTGGATTATGTCATCACCATTCCTATTAATAAATCCAGTTTCACGGCAGGTGAACTAGGTGAGCACAGCGCCTCGTCGGAAGGCTCATGCCTGATGGTGCCTTGACTTTGGCTTTGGCCTTCGAGGGACTCAGTTTCCCCATTGGCAGAGCAAGGGACTTGAAGTAGAAACTCCGTGGTCAGTGGGCCTGTCTGCTCCTCTTTGGACCAGGCGAGCCTGTCCGCCCATCGAGGAGCCCATCCTCCCGGGACGTGCTGGTGGTTGGGCAACAATTCAGGGTGAGTGTGTGTGTATGTCTCCTGGACCAGCCCCAGGGATTTTCCACCCGGCCGGTACCTCTGCAGACCTCTGTTTTCATCACCAAGGACATCACCGAGGACCATGGTGACACAAGACTAGGAGAGGAAGCATTTCTGCCCTCCCCAACCGCAGTGTCCCCCTGGGCTGGGGACCACCTTCGCCCTCTGGCAGTGGGGTCAGGAAGCCGGGAGAGGCTGGCGCCACACTCAGCTGGGCCTCGTCGGAGTCACAGGCCCCGGGGAGTCAGGGCCATGATGCCCCAGAGAGCTCACAGGTCACCCAGCCCTCTTGTTCTGCAGATAAGAGGCCCGAGCCCAGGGAGGGGAAGTTGGGGCACCGCAGTGGCAGAGCCGGACCAGATCCCAAGGCTCATCATTCCACCCTTGCCCCTGGATTTCTCAGCTCCCTGCTCAGCTTGATAACGCACTCCCATCCCCAGACCTGTTGGCAGGCAGAGGAATAACTCATGTGAGTCAAAAGCAATTTGCAAACATAAATAATTTTCGATGCCAGGAGAGGAGCCAGTGGGAAGACGCACGGGGGGCTGAGCAGAGCCCGGGCATCCTCCTGAGCCTCCCTGGCCTGCCCAGTGCTCCCCCCACCCCAGCCCTGGGTGAGTGGGGGGGAGTCGGAGCAAGAAAAAACAAAGCAGGAAATGGCCATAAGGATGCTCGCTTCCGCTCTGCTCTCCATCCGAGGGATCCTGCTGGCCAGGCTCTCCTCTCCCCACCCCCCGACATTCACATGATTTGTAACCCCACCTCCTTCAGAGCCAGAGGGAAAGAGATGGTCCCCAGCTTGCATCTGGAGCCGCCCAGGCCTCTTCCGCCAGGCCTGGTCTCCGGTCCCGGTCGACGCTGTTCCGTTCCGTTCGGGATCCCGGCGTCGTTCTGTTCCATTCACACAGTCCCAGCGTTATTCTGTTACAGGGGAGCTTAGTGTGACTGTCCTGTTCTTCTCACTTCTGCTTTGCAGTGACCACCCAAGACCATTCTCTGATTTTGTGATAGGTGTTTGCTCACTTCCCCAGGATGTCAGGGCTCATGTTGCGCCGACAGCCAGCTCGGGCCTTTGAAGAGGCTTTGGAGGCTGTGGCGCTGGGAGGGTAGGAGCCGCGGCGTTTGGGGGGGCAGAGCACGCTAGGCACACCTTTCCAGAGCCCACCCCACGGGCTGTCTGAGGCCAAGGGAAACAATGAGAAACCAGATACCGTGGAATTAGCGAAGAATTTCTCAGATGAAACAGGAAAGGGAGGAAATCCAGGGAGGTTTACTTTACACCTGGAGCAGGTTGAAAGGACTCGGAGCCAGTTATTGGCAACGTTCAACTCCAGGGTGCGTTTGAGAGGATCCTTCACTTGGGCAGCAAATGAGATGTGTTCCTGCTAGTGCGGGCTGTGCTGCTGTGACCTCCACCAGCCCTAAACGCACACACACACGCACACACACATGTGCAGAGGCACACATGCGTGTGCACACATGTATGCACACACGCACACTAACACCCATGCACACCCACACACATACACACATGCACACATGTGCACACACCCACACAGCGCACATACACACGTGTGTACACACATGCACACACATGCACATGCACACAGTTGCACACACTCAGATGCACACGTACGTTGGACATCCTTTGGTAACGCCAGCTCTCTGGCCCTACCTAGACTTGAGAACTTGCAGATGACTGGCTGTGAGAAACAGTAATCACAGGCGACATTCAGTGAGCTTGCTGTGCCCGGCCTTATCCACACAGCTACATACAGAGCATGCCCCAAAATAAAAGACGGTGTGCTGTGTCCTCTGCTTGTCGCTGTGTGTGTGTGTGTGTGTGTGTGTGTGTGTGGAACACATGCCCACACCTCTACCATCCCGAACCTCGAGCTACAGCTAAACGCAAGAGGGTGAGAGGGTGCTGTGAGCAGTGGAATAACACGCACCACTAGCTGGGTGCGGAAATGAAACCGCGCGTCTGCCTGGAACCCACTCCAGGATTATCCTCAGGGTCTGTTTCCCTAAATTCAATTACCACCTAATTACCTGGAGCCTCCTGAAACTCACAGATGGATCCAGTGAGGGGCCAGGAGCCGGCAGGACCTCAGAGCAGCCAAGTGCGTGCGTATCTGCCACAAGCTGGGCAGGAGAAAGGGTCCCTGGCCTCGGCTCTGCAGCCTCAGGGCCCTGGGGGCGAGCCCCTGGGGCTTCACGGGGCCCTGCCTTGGTCTGTGGGTGCTGTTAATGGCCTGTAGTCTCTCTCTCCCCCTGTCTCTCTGTCTCTCTCAGAGTCTCTGTCTCTGTCTCTCTCTCTCACACACACACACACACACACACACACACACACACACACACGGTATCTGATTCCAGGCATTTATTAGGACTGCGCACCAGCTGCGGGAGCACACAAAATACCCAAGACATGTCCCTCGCCTTCCTGGCGCTCGGGGCTCAGTGTCATTAGGGAGCCTCGGCCAGGCCTGCGCGTGTGTTGATTGACAGTGAGTTGGGGCGGGGGAGCAGTAAATACTACAGGACGCCAGGCGCAGTGGCCCTGGTAAAGCTGGAATAACCTTAACCTCAGAGAGGGGATGGGGCCTGAGTTGGCCTCTGAAGGACACAAGGAACGCCGGCAGCCGAGAGCACGGGCCCTGGAGACAGACAAGGCTGCCCTGGACTCCTGTCTGCTCCCCTGGCTACGAATGGTGGACCCTGGGCAGGTTCCCGCAGCCTCTAAGCCCTCGCCTCACCATCGGTAAGAAGGGCCAGCCCTGGAGTGCCCGCGCGGAGTGGGCGCGCAGTCCCTGCCAGCTGCCGTGAGTAATGGCAACGGGAAAGGGGGGCAGGGCCGTTCTGCGCTGCGGCCACAGGAAGCAGACACTTGTGTCCAACAGTGACCGCCCTCAGGACTACTTCCTCTGCTCGGGCTTCATCTTCTCGGATGCGCAGCAGACAGCAGGGGCCCACAGGGGACATCTTGGCTTTGTGCAAGCACAGGCTCAGCTCAGGGGCTCACCTGTCTCTCTCCTGTCCTGGTGGCAGCCTCAGTGACCCGGGATAAAGCTGGAGGGGCTCCGGACGAGGCCCCAGGTCAACGGGGAACCCCTGGCAGGTGGTGCCCGCTGGGTGCTCCAGAGTGGAGAGTAAACGGCGCTGGGTATGTGTCCCCACCTCATGCCACCCCGAGACTCTGGGCCAGGAGTCGTTATAAGGCATTTGGATCTGAAGTTGGATGTTTAGTGTTCCTTGGTAAATTAATAATAATAGTAATAATAACCCATGTGTTTACTTAGGGGGGTTTCCAGAGTGCTCAAGGCCCTCTCCTGGCAGGGTCTCTCCTCGCTGTCAGAGAGGAAACAGCTGTGGGAAGGGACAGGTCTTTGGTGAGGGGGTGGGCACTGCCACCACATCTGTTCTGCCCTGCTTATATGTTCTAGAAGTTGCTGTCTAGGTGGGCAGAGGTGGGGAGGTGCCTCGATTCAGGAGCCCACCGTGGGCCAGTACACGGAGGGACCAATTCTGGTCTTTCCATTCTTTTGTCCAGGTCGTGTCAGGTGCATGTCCCACCCCCACCTTAAATCAGTCACCATTCAGTGTCACCATTCAATGCCACCAATCAGTGCCACCATTTAGTGTCACACCCGCAAACCCAAAGTCACAATGGTAACTGCACTTGCAAGGCCTGCCGTGGTTCTGCTCTCTGCACCGTCTCTCTCCTGCTGGGTGGGACGGACCTTGCTGACTGTTCAGGTCCCAAACAGGGTTTATAGGTAAAACCCAGGATGCCCCCCAACCCCCCCGCTAAACCCGAATTCATGTAAACAGTGCGTTTCATTATTAGTTTTTTGGTATTAGCATATCTCACATATTTCATGAGCCATACTAAATAAGGAGGCATTGTCCATCTGAAATTCAGATTTAACTGAGTATCCTGTATTTTCGTGTGCTCAGTCTGGCCACCCTTGTTGCAAAGCACCCTGGGGGGATCCAAGGACGGAGCAAACAGACATTGCAGGGCTGAGCTTGGTTCTTCTGAAAATGGGTTGGGGGTGGGGGTTTGCTATGTAGGGAGGCCAGAGCTAGAGCCTGGGACCCTACTGGTGCCAGACACCAGCTTCTGATGGGGGTGGGGGTGTACACAGCGCCTCTCTCTCTCCTGGGTCAGCTCCAGCCCCTATACTCAAGGCTCAGCTCCACGAGAAAGGTTCATTTGGAGAAAAAACAGAGACACTTGGGTCTCTGAGGTACAAGGTTAGGGTCCCAGTGTCCTACCCTCCTTCTCTGTCCTGAACTTGGGCTCAGAGAGAGGGTTTCTGAGCTTTGCTTGTGACATGCTGGGCATTGACCGACACCTAGGCCCAGAGTTAGGCAGAAGCAGGTACCCCGGGACTCGCTTCTTTCTGTGCCAGGGCCATGACCTTCCCCGGATGTTCCTAAGCCTTGGACACATCTATGTCAAGAGGCCCTGGGGGGCGGGGCACCGTGGGTGGGAAATGGGCAGGTCACCAGGAGCTGCAGGATGGCGGAGCAGACAGCTTGGTTCTGGAATCAGCACAGAACCGGCAGTGGCCACGCCCTGGACAGGCTGTCTGCCACCAGAGCCTCAGACTCTTACTCCCCAGGGAACCTCAGTCCCCGTGGGGTCTGAATGGAGCAAGGTGCTCAAGCGGTGCCCAGCACGTCCAAGGCGCTTGGCAAATGGCACTCTTGGGCCCTCTTGGGTCCGGCACCAGGTTGGGCCTCCCTGCAGCTCCTGGTGACCTGCCCATTTCCCTCTGCCCCATTGCTGGCCTTCTGCGCCCAAGGCGCTAGGCTCTTCCTAGGACCTGCCCATCCAGAAGGTCCACCACCAAGCCCAGGTTTCAAGGCCTCAGGCCACCTGCAGGCCGCATCTTTCCTGGAATGGGACTGGACCCCTTTCCTTCCTCGCTGGTGGCAGTGCCATCCCCTACTTCCCCGCCCCTCCCCCAGTTCGTTCCCCAGGCTCAGCCCGGCAGGGGCCACCCACTGGGCCACGGGGGCACCCCAGGGGACAAGGCTCATTCCCGAGTCACCGACCGTGCAGACCTGAACAAGGGGCTCCCTTTCCCGCGCCCAGATTCTCAGTTCTCTCTTACCAGAGAAGCGGGGAGACGGAGCCCCCGCCTGGCATGCGCCTTTGTGCGCCCGCCAGTGAAGGACAGGCCCGATTCTAGCGCCGCGGGCAGCGCGCCAGCGGCAGGCAGGCCGCCCCTCCCTCCGCTCCCAGGGTGGCAAAGGGCATTCATGACACGGCGGGGGAGGGGCGTGTTAGCTCGCTCGAGGGGCTGGGGTGAAGCGGGTAGTGGGAGGGACGCTGCACAAAAGCCAGGGCTAGAAACTCTCAACGGCTCCTTTTTTTTTTTTAGAACTTTCCTCCCCTCCCGCCCCTCCCCCGCTGGGCGCCCCTCCCCCACCCGGCCGCTGGTGGCCTGCAGCCAACACTGGCCACAGTGTCCGCATTCAGGCCTCGGGGCCCTCCCGGCCTCCATCCCCTCCCGGGGCCTGCCCCGCGCGGCGCTCCGGCCACCTCGCCCCCGCCCCACCCATTCGGGATCCCAGGGGCCTCTTGCGCCCCGGTGCCCCGCAGGGGGCTTGGGCCCTTCTCGGCCCCAGGGGGGCAGGAAAGGGGCTCTGGAGGCCGGGAGCAGCGGGGCGCCCACAGGACCTGTCCGGGCCGGGCCCTGCGCGGCCGCCCCAGCCAGCAGGAAGAGCGCTGCGTCTGCAGAAAGCCGGCCTCCGCCCCTGCGTTCCCATGTGGTGGCTTCCAGGCCAGGGGGGGCCTGCACCTCAGGGTCCCGCCCACTCCCCTCGCCTCCCTCCGGGCCCTTAACCCCTTCCCGCCCGGGGTCACCAAGTGTCCCAGCCTTGCCACCCAAAGCAGGATGGGGACCCACATATCCCGGCTAAGACAGTGGGGGTGAGCAGGCCTGGCTCCTCAGACCCCCCTCCTCCCCAACCCCCCCGGCAGGAAGCCCCCCTTCCTGCCCAGGGCGCTTGAAGAGCCTGCAGTCAGAACCTCTGGCCTGGTGGTTTCCGGGGAGAGCGCCTGGCAGAGAAAGAGCCTCAGAGGTTTTTCTCCGTGGGGCGGGGCCAGCGATGCCAACAAGGGACACTGGAGAGGGTGGGAGGGTCTCCTCCCGGCTGAACCTGCCCAACCAGGCCTGGATTACTAAAGAGGAACACCTCTGCACCACCAGGGCCAGTGCCTGGGTGTGTTGCACCCCGGGGTGGGGGGGTGGGGGCAAAGATCAGCAGGTGCCTGGCTCCACCCAGGCTCGCTCAAACCACCTGTGCGCTCTCCCCCCACGACGCAGATCCCGGGATGGCCAGGGCCCTGGGTCCTGGGGGCAGGAGCACCACTGGGCACCCGCCTCAGGAATTCCCCTCTCCTCTGGAGTGCCTCTCGATGTGCCTTCCGGGGAGCTGGGTCACCCCTCCAGTGTGCCAGCGCCTCCGCCCTGGAAACCTGGGCCACTTGGCTCTGCTCGGGTTTAGCCCAGGACCTGGCCAGCTTCCTCCCTGAGGCCTAAGGGGGAAGTGGGGTGGGGAGGGGGTCCAGGCGCCTCCGGGGCTTCCGACTTCCCTCTGCGCTCATCTTCCGACAGCGAAAATGCACCTTCAACATCTCCATTTAATATTTACATTCAAGCAGGTAATAACTGGAAGCTTATAGTTTAGACATTTCTAGTAGCAGCAGTTTCTAGAGAGCTCATTTAGGCTTTTAACAAACTTTTTTTCTCTGTGGGTTTTTTTTTTTTTTTGCACATAGAAACAACACATCCATGTGTACAGTATCAAAAAATATATACCAAGGTTACTGGTATTGCAGTTCCTGGAAGGGGAGGAAATGAAACCAACCGAGATACAGAATGAACAGGGAAGGTGGCTCAACGGAAAATAGCTCGTCTGATATAGAATATAACATGATCTAGAGGAAACTCCATAAATCTAGGTTTTTATATTTCAATATATAAATACCTACAAATAAATATATATATATATCAGCCCGAGGACGGGGAGGGGGGTCGGGCCTCTTGACCTCAAACAATACATTTCAAGAACACCACGTACAAACGGGAGTGAAGTCTGCACTTGACAAGTTAGCACGGTTAAAATATAATACTATAGCTCTGAGCCCGCCGTCGTGGCCGCCCCGTCCGTCCGGGGGTCCTTCAGGGGAGGGCAGGAGGGGGCGAGACCCGCAGGCCCCGTGGAGGAGGCGCCAGTTCCCGCGTTGGCAGCCTGGGCGCCCCGGCCAGGCCCCCGCGGCTGCGCACGGAGGGGCCCCTGGCCGCGGCTTTGGGCGTCCTGGAGCTGGGGTGGGCCTGGATCTCCCCAAAGGGGGCAAAAGGAGGCATCCGCGCCCCCAGGCGCAAAGCTCCCGTGCGCGTGGAGCTTCCCTTCCGACGGCTACACCGTCACGTACTCCTTGAAAGTGACGGTGAGGCAGTTCGCGGTGACGTCGGTGATGATTATATTCCCAAAGAAGGGCTTGAACTCGCTCAGCGGCTCTTCGGGCTCGTCCTGGGCCTCAGCCGGGGGCTTCTCGGCCGCCGCCGCGGGCGCAGCCGCCACCGGCGCAGCCGCAGGCGCCTCGGGCTTCACTTGAAGGGCTCCGGGCAGCTGCCCGGCCTCGCCGCGCGTCTTGACGCAGCGCAAGTCTATGGGCTCGTCCAGGTCCGAGTCCAGCAGGATGACCTCGGGCTGCTGGAGGGCAGCGGGGGGCGCCTCGACGGGGCGCTCGGCCGCCGGGCTGCCCCCCAGGCAGGTGGGGGTGCTGATGCTCCGCGCTGTCAGGCGCTTCTTGCAGGGCTCCCGCTCGCCGTGGGTCTCGGAGAGGCAGCGCTTGCGCGCGTGGGAGAGATTGAGGCCCACCGCGGGGTGCGGGTGGTGGTGGTGGTGATGGTGGTGGTGGTGGTGGGAGGGCGGGTGCGCGCTCCGGGCCGCGTCCCAGGCCAGCAGGTCGGGCTTGGTGGTGAGCTGCAGCGGCTGCTCGCCAAAGGCCTCCTTGTTTGGGGAGGGCTTGCGGGACGCAGCGTCCTGGGGCTGAGGGTCGCCGGGGCCCGCCGCCGCCTCCTCCTCTCGCCTCTTAAACGGAGCCTCCACCTTCCTCTCCTCGGCCCCCGCCGCCTTTTTGAAGGTCCTGTCGGCCGGGGGGTGCCGCTCCTCCGAGGCGCGCTTCCTGTGGCCCGGGGAGCGCGCCGCGCCCTCGGCCGCCTCGCCGGACTTGATCCTGGCCGCCTGCATGCCGTTCTCCATGTACTTGCTCATCACGATCACGATGCGCCCGTTTTTATTCTTGTTTTTAACGATCTTCATCTTACCCCCGATCCCGTTGCCCGTCGCCGCCTCCTTGGGGGCCGGGGTCATCCCGTTGGGGGGGCCCTTCTCGGAGCCCTTGCCTGGAGCCCCGGCGGCGCCGGCCAGAGGCTTGGCTGCTGCCAGGTAGCCCTTGGCCCCCGCCCCGTGGGCCCACTTGTCGGGCCCGTGGCCCTTGGCGCCCAGGTCCGGGCAGGTGGGGCTGGGCGCCTCCTTGTGGCCGCCCTGGTACTGCAGGTCGTACATCTTGGGGTCCGGCTGGTAGGGGTGGTGCTTCTTGCTGTTGAGCTGGTAGTAATACTTGCCGCTCTTGCCCGGCGGCGGGGGCTTGCCTGCCCGCTCCTTGCTGTGCGGCTGGTACTGGTGATGCTTCTTGCTGTTGAGCTCGTACTGGTGGCCCTGGCCCTTGCCCTGCGCGCCCAGCTCCAGCTTGGAGCGGTTGTCCGCCGAGGAGTCTTGGAGTCCGCTCAGCACGTTGGAGCGCCGGGCAAAGGTAGGTACCTGGGCGGACGGGGCAGGGGCGGAGGGGAAGGTGAGAGGAGGGAGGGCACCCGCCTGGACAGTCGGGGCGCCCCAGCCCCCACCCAGTGGGCAGCTGCGTCATCAGGGAGGGCTGCAGAAGGTCAGGGAGAGAGGAAATGACTGGAGCCTCTGGGGGACCCCCCACCCCACGCAGGCCTGGAAGCAGCTCGGGTGGCAACTGGAGGAGAAAGGGCCCAGGATCAGGAGCGTTCTCACCTGCACCACCAGGGGTTTGGGCTTCGGGCCTCTCTTGCGATATCCCATCAGCTGTTCCTGCCGTTCCCTGAGGGACAGAGCGCAGGGCGGCGCCGTTAGCCTCCCCCGGCCTCCTCGCCAGCTGGGCTGCAACCTGCGGCCGCGGCCACCTTCGGGGCGCAGCAGGGCCGCCCCGACCGGAGCGATGGAGAACTGAAGGCAAAAGGTCACCCTGCCGCCAGCTGGGCGCCTCGGCCGGGCGCAGAGCTGCGCTTTACGCTCGCTCGCGGGCCCTCGCCTGCCCAGGGGGCTCTCCGAGAAGCGCTTCCCCACCTCCGAGGTCCCCACCTGCACCGCCGCGCCCCCCACAACCCTGCGTCCAGCCAGGGGGGACGGCCGCTCGGGGCTCGGGGCGGGGTCACCAGCGCCGCCGCCCACAGCCTGAGGCTGACGGTCCTGCGCCAAGTGGGGTGGGCGCGGGAGCCCAGGGGTGCAGACCAGGCCCAAAGGGAGGTGCGTGGACCGCGCCGCTCCCTCCGGAGGCGCGGGATGCTAATGACCTCATTAAGATTCAGATAACGAGCGCGGCCGGCGGAGGGAGGACGGGTTTCCCAAAGCCCCGGCCTCAGCCGGGGGAGGGGCCGCGCCCCTGTTTACACAGCGGCAATGAGCCCATTAGGGGCCGGGGGCGGCGGCCCGCGGAGGAGGCCGGGCCCCAGGTTCGCGGCCACCTGGTGAACCCGCCGCGAGGCCGCCGGGGCTGAGGGGCGGGGCGGCGCACAAGCCCCGCCCCCTCCCAGCCCGGCCCTCAATTTCCAAATTAATAAGGCCCACGGCGAAGGCGGGGGTTCCAAAGAGTCGCCTGACTCCTGCCCGCCGAGTGGCCTCGGGTGACCCCGGGCTGGGGGCGGCCTGTCCCAGCGCTGCCCAGTCCTTTCAGAGAGAAAGGGGCGCCTCTCCGGCCTCAGCCCAAGTTGCAGCCCATTTCCGGCCCAGAAACCTGTTCTCCCGCGACCCTAGGCACCCTCCGCGGGTGGGCTGCCCCAGGGGAGCTCCGCCAAGCCCCGGGGGCCCCCCAGCCCGGGCCTGACTCCGAAGTTGCACGACATTGCAACAGCCCGTGCGTTCACTCTCCGGGGACCCCTTACGCAACGTGGCATCAGCCGCCGACATGGTGACGGGGTGCACTCCCAGGTGGAGCGCGCGGGATCCCTTCGCAGCGCCCCCCTGCGTCGCGGGGGATCAAGTCCCCCCGCCGGCGGCTCGCTCCGAGGGTCCGGAGTGGAGCGTTAGCGCCAAACCCACCCCAGGAAATAACGCTAAACGAGGGAGGGAGGCGGCGGGAGGCGGAGGGGCCGGGCTCCCAGGGCCCCCGCCGCCCCGCCCTCCCGCCAGCCCTGCCCCCCGCCGGCCGCAGCCGCGGGCGGGGGATCCCGCAGCCGCAGCCGCAGCGAGACGAGCGTCTGTGCGCGCGGGGATGAGCCCCGGGTCGGACGCCACCCCTCCGCCGCCAGGCAGCGCCCACCCCACACCCGTGGGCCAAGTTTACCCACCAAGTAGCCCGGCGCGGGGTAGGAGGAGCCCCCACGTCCAGCCGGAACCTGGCGCCCCCACCCCACCCCCAGCTCCCGGGGTCTGAGGGTGGGGGCTTAAGGTCTTGCCAACTTTCCTCCAGGCCCCAACAGGTTAAGTTCAGTTCCGTGACGTCCGGTGGTTTCACGGTGCCAGCTCCCTCGGAGCTGCCCCGCGACTCGCCGGGCCCAGCAGCCCGTGGCTGCAGGAAAGCAACACCTAGGCTCTGGGGGTGGGGCTCCAAGGTTGGGACGGGAGGGGGGCCCTCGGGGCACCGGGCGCGGCCCGGAGTTCTGCGGGGGGGAGGGGGCAGCCGCAGGGCCACCCGCAGTCACCCTTCCCGCAGCTCCCCCAAAACACAAGCCTGGCCTTCTCTGGCCTGCCCCACCCCCACCCCCACCCCCAGGCTGCAGCAACCGCCAAGGACGTTGGTTAGAGAAGCCGAGGCCGCAGCCCCGCCGTTCAGGCCCGTCGGGGGGCGGGTGGGGGAGGGGGCTCCCGCGGGCCCCTCCCGGCCCCGGCCCCCTAGAGGCGGCGTGGCCCCGGCTCCCATGGCCCTGCTCGGTGCCCGCGGCGGCGGCTGCTGGGGGACGCTCACCTGTTCTGGAACGCAATCAGCAGCCGGGGGTCCAGGATGTTCTCCTCGGGTTCCCACGTGTTATATCTTGCAAGGTAAAAGGGGGGGGGGGGGGGACACGGCGTGAAAAAAACCGAGCGGCGCTGCGGCCTCCAGGTGGGCAATGACATAAGGCCCTTCTCTGTCTCCGTGAACCGAAAGCTACTGAGCTGTGCATGTGGGGGCCGCAGGGCGGATTTCTGCAGGCCTGACGCGGCCCCCGACGCCCCCCCCAAGTCAAAATAAACACACACGGGCAGGAAGGGGAGGGGTCAGGAAAATGAAACTAGCAGTTTATTTTGCAGTTGTCAAGAATTTTAAGCATGTTACTGCGACATGTTCCAAAGCCACTCTGCTCACCAGGAACCCTGAGTTTGCAGAGCAGCCCAAAGGCAAAGTCGCCGTCCCCTCCCGTCCCCCCCGCCCCGAGTCCCCGCTAGGGCTTCGGGCGTTCTCCGTGTGACCCCTAATCCCACACCCGGCAGCCCAGCGGCCCCCCCACACCCCCTCGCGGCCCTGGAGCCCGCTGTCACCGGCAAGCACCCCCAAATACTCAGCAGCCCAGAAACGTGCCTGCGTGTGTGTGTGAGTGTGTGTGTGCGTGCCTGCGCGTCTGTCTCCATCCGGTGCCTTCGCATTTTAAATTAAAAAAAAAAAAAAAAAAAAAAGAAAATCCCCCCACCCAAAGCGCCGCGGCGGCGGCAGTGCCCAGCATTTTCCGCCTCGCTCCTCCCGCTCCCTGCGCTACCGGGAGGGAACAGGCGCACAATTGCATTTTCGTCGCTTTTTAATTTTTTTTTTTTTTTTTGGTTTTGCAATATGGAGCCGTTCGGTGGAGGGAAAGGGGAAAGGAGCCATTTTCTGCTGCACATCAGTCAGTGCCTGCGCCCTCCCTCCCTCCGCCGGCCTCCCCGGCTCGGCCCCGCGTCTCTCCAGCTCCTCCGGCTCCTTTTAGCGCATAAATTAGTGATGGCATTTCCCGGAGCGCGGAGCACAACACAGGGCGCCGGGCTCGGGCTCGGGCTCGGCGGCTCGGCTTCCCCAGTGCCTGCCACCGACTTCCCCACCCCCTCCTCCCTCCCTCCACCCCCTCCACCCCGCCTCCCGTCCGCTCCCCCCACCCCCCCGGCGCCCGCCGGGTCCCGAGCCCCGCGCCCCGCGCCCCGCGCCGCGGCACCCGGCGCCCCCGCCCCTCCGCCGCTACTTACTTGGGGGACCAGCCTCTCCATTTCACCAGATACTCCACTCTGCCCTGCGGGGGGAAGAGACGGCACTCCATCAGCTTCCGCGGGATCCCCGGCCCCGGCCCGCAGCCTCCCCACCCCCTCCCCGCCTCCCCGGGGCCGCCCGGCCGCCGCTCCCCGGCCGCCCCGCCGCCCCCGCGCCGCCCTACCTTGCGGATCCGCTTCTTCTCGATGCTCTCCACCGCGAAGACGTGCTCGCCAACAGCTGGCAGCTCCATGGCCGAGCCGGAGCGCGCCGGGGCGCGGGCGGCCGGCGCGCCTGCAGACCCCGCTGGCTCCCGCGGGCGCCCCGCCGCCGCCGCCGCCGCCGCCGCCCCGGCCCAAGCGCCTCCGCCGCCCGCGCCGCCGCCGCCGCTCGCCCCGCACAGCCCGGCCGCTGCCGCTGCCCGCGCCCGCCCCGCGCCCGGCTCGCGCTCGCTCAGACAACTGAGCCCGGGCCGCGGCTGCACAAGAACTCATGCAAATCCGGACGTCAGCGGGCGGGGCCTCGCCGGGCCCAGCTCCGCGTCAGGGGGCGGGCCGCGGCCCCGATTGGCGCAGCCGGGCCTACCGGAGGCCCCGGTCCCGGCGCCGAGGTGCAGGAGGAAGGGCGCGGGAGGGGGCCGCGCGGAGGAGAGGAGAGGAGGGCGCCGGGGCGGTGCGGAGGGAGGGAGGGATCCTCGGGCCGGGGCGAGGGAGGCTGCGGGGAGGGAGCGGGGCCCGGCAGCGGAGGTGTGTCGGCGGAGGGCGGGGCGGGGCGGGGAGCGTGACAGGGCCCGGACGGGCTCCGACGCCACCCCTCGCCTCCCGCCGGGCCCCGTGGCCCGCCCCCGCGCCCCTGGAGCTCCGCGCGCGCCGCCCGGGGACCCCTGCTGGGGACCACCAAAGCGTCCCTCGTCGCTTCCAGTTGCGTGGAATTGCGTCATGGGCAAACACCCGGGGAACCGCCGGCAGGGGGCGGAATCGGAGGCCGGGGCAGCTCGCGCCCCCGCCCCGCGAGCCCCGCCGCCCCGCCCCGCGGAGCCTCGGGCATTGAGAAAGCGAGGAAGAGACGAGAAAGGGCCCAGAAAGGAGAGGACCGCGTGCAGGGAGTCTCCGGGGAGAGCGTGGCGACTAGCCGAGGGGGGGCACAAAGGAGCAACCGGCCCGGGGCCCTGGCGCTCAGGAACCTCACCAGAAAGGGGCTCTGAGTCCGATCGCACCCCGGTTTTTATCGGCTTCCAGTCCACCGTAGGCCCTTTCCTTGGCGTAGGGACAGGACGTCTAGTTTCCAACAGCGTTACCCGCCCTCCCCCAGCAGGACCAGAGGCGGGGAGGGGGGGCGCAGGGGATCCTTGGGGGCCGGGGAGGGGGATTTCGTGGGGGGTCCCCGGGAAAAGCATCGACAGAGGGAGCGGGAGCGCCGAGAAGAGGCCGAGGCTGAACAGGGGCAGATGGGGCGCACGAAAGGGAGGAGCGTGGGGTGGCCCAGGAGCCAAGCGTTCGGCACTGATTCGCGTCCCCGGGTCCCCGACGGGCCGCCGAGCCGAGGCCTTCCCGACGCAGCCCCAGAAGCCGCGAAGTGTGAAGTTTAGCACCTCCGGCGGCGAGACAGCGCGTGTTCCGGCGTGCGGCTCCAGCCTCCGGCTGGGGGTGCTGCTGCGCCCCCCGCGGCCTCCCGAGGGCGCCCCCCGCGGGGCCGCGAGCTCCGTGGGGTCGGGTTTCGGGAGTGAGGGGACCTGAGGACAGGGCGAGGCGGCCCGAGTGGGAGGGGCGGAGGCGCGCCGGGCCTGGGGTGTGTCCGACCCCGGCCGGGCTCCGGGCCCTTGAAGGACCTGGAGCAGGAAGCTTGCGCAATCCCTTGGCTGAGTGTCCATGGAGAAAGAAATAGAGCAGGAGCCGAGCGAGAGTGGAACCAGAGAGGGGGGCGGGCAAAGAGCCATCCGGGTCTCCGCTCCCGCCCCAGCGCAGGGCCCGGGACGCTGGTTGGGGACTGCAAGGGGACTCTGCCCAGACGGGGAGGGGTGCGGCGCGGCAGCGAACCCCCGGCGCGCGCCCGGGGCTCGCGTTCTCCCAGGAACCCCGGAGAAGCCTGGAGACGCACATGTGGACGGAGTCGCCACCATTTCACCGCCACCTCGCAGCTCCCGTGGCGAGGCTCCTGCTGCCGCGGCGGCTGCCGCCTAAGGCCACTAGCGGGGCTCTTCTCTTGGAGGGGCCTTGGCGGGGGGTCGTCTTCATCTTCTGGGGGCAGCAGACAGGGACTCGGTGGGTCTGCAGCGACTCCTCTCTGAGAAGCTCCAGACGCAAACCCGAGAGTCCCCGAGGTGGGGGAGGGGGGCCCGGTTAGGTGGCGGCCGCGCCCGCCTGTGGTCCTCGCGACGGGGGTGGGTGGCTGTTGGTGTTTATTGAAGGTGGGGGAGACGACTCTTTGGGACGGGGGGGGGGGCGCAGGGGAAATGTTTTTGTCTTCCCGCTGTGTTTGGGGCTATTTCCTTACACTCTTGCCTAGGACAAGAGGCTCTCGCGTGGGGCGAAGCTGCTGTGCGGGACACCTCCGCGCGGGAAGGGAAGGGTCCCCGAGGCTGGAGAGCGGTGAGCGCGGCGGTCACCCTTCCCCCTGAGCCGGCCAGCCAGCTGCCAGGCCACGGGCGCTGCCGGTGTGTCGGGGGGACGGCAGCGACTTTGTCCTGGGCGGCCCTGTCGTCCGGGGAGGGGTTGGTATTCCCGACACTCCGCCCGGCCCCTCGTTAGAAAATCCCCTGGAAAGTCTGTTTCCAGTGGTTGTTTCCGCGGCGTCCCGGTCAGGGGGCGGCCGGGGAGGGCAAGCGGCCGCTGCAGCCTCCGCGCCGCCAGGGGCGTCGGACTCCGCAGGTCGTGGCTGCGCTCCCTCGGCCCGCCCCCCGCCGGGGCTCGCGCTGCACACTTCGGGGGCCACGCGGTGGCACCCGGTGCCCCGACGGCGAGTTTGCGCAGGAGCCGGGCTGGGCCTGCTGCCGAGCTTGGGAGGAAGGGTGGCTCCCGCCAGCCAGGACGGCGGATCTTTTCTGGAGCTGCCTGTGTGGCGGCGCGAGAAGCCGCTAGGCTCCCCGAGACGGTGGGAGGCAACGCCCCAAAGCTCCTCAGAAGCCACGGAGTCCTGTGCCCACCCCGCTCCTGGCCTTTCTGCCCCGACTGTGGAAAAGGACCGAAAACACCCGAGAGCACCCACCGCCAGCGGCGCCTGGCTTCCCGCTTCCCTCCCGCGGTTGTCTGTCTTGTCGTCTCGGAGGGCGGGCGAGTTTGGAGCGAGGCCAGAACTCCAGCCGCACCTGGGAGGCCCGGCCCTAGACCCCAGTCACCTGCCCGCGGGTGTGGGGAGGAGCTCGGGTCCGCGGGAGCGCGGATGGGCTGCAGGAAGGAAGCGCGGACGGGATGGGGGGGGGTCGGGGAAGGAGAGCGCCCTGGAAGCTCCCCTGGCGCGCCCGAGGGCCCCTTCTGGGAAACCTCCCGTGGGGCCTCCCACTCCCTGTCTTGGCCCCTCCGAGGAGCCGCAGGCGAGTGGAGCCCAAGTCGGGATTCCCAGGGCCTTCAGCCGGGGCCCCTGCCTCCGACCCGGGATATCCCGAGCCCCACGGGGAAACCCTGGAGAAGGGTCGTGAGACGCGCGTTTGACGCCGCCCGCTCCCCGCCAGCCTCAGATCCTGCCCTGGTGCCGCCGAGGGAAAGCAGCGTCGGACTGGGGCCCCCAGGGGCCTCGGGGGCCCCAGGAGAGGAGCGATGCTATCTCGCTGAGCCAGAGGGACGAAAGAGGAGGCCCTAGAGTGCCCGGAACTTTTTAATGACGATGGACTAGAGGGTGGTCCCTGAGAGTCCAGGTCCAAAGGGGTCTGACCCTCGCCAACCCGGGGAAATAAACTTCTTAGAAGACACCGTCCCCCCCGAACGGGCGCGCCCTGCGAGGAGACGCCGCCGCCCGCCCGGGGCCGGGTCTGGGCTCTGCCCGGAAGAAGCCGCCGTGACGCGCCCGGCCAGCCGCGGGCCGGGAAGCTCTGGAGTCGGCGTGGCTTTCTAGGCCCCCGGAGGTGGATTTCCAGCGGCCGGGGGAGAACCGAGGAGCGTCGACTAGAAAGTGTGCCCAGGCTCCGACAAGAGCTCATTTCTTTCCTTTGTTCTTTGTGGAGGGCTCGCCTTCGACTGGAGCACTGGCGTTTGCAATGTTGCGTGTTTAGCGTTGGCTTTGGGGGAGCTGACGTAGTGGGACTGTCCTTGCCTGGGGGGGGGGAGAAGGGGAGGGGGGAGGCTGCGTGGGAGCCCCAAACTCCGCCCCCCGCGCCCTCTCCGAGGGATGGCTTTGTTCCTCAGGGCGCCCCTCCGCCCTCTGCGTCCCCGCGTTTCTGTTCTTTGTCACGCCGCCCGCGAAGGGTCGGCTTTCTTTTGGGTGGAGAGGCCCCCGACGCCCCCGCGCCCCCTCGAGGCCCGTCCCACGGCCTGGATCTGGGCTCCAGGTGGGAGGGCCCGGCAGGGTGCCGGGTGGGGCAGCGGGCCCGCGCGCCAGGAGGCCTTGGCCCCTGGGCAGGTCTTGGGTAGCTCTTGGGGCCACACCGCCTCCCGCAGGGCGGCGCCTCTGCACTGCGGCACGCGGGGGTCGCGGGCGCCGAGGCGGGACGTGCGGTTTCCTACGACGCCGGCTCGCCCGCCCCCCCCAACGGCAGGGCAGACGCCCCGGGCCCGCCTGGAGGAGGCCCCGGCCCGGCCCGCGCTCCGTCGCGGGGCTCCGGCCGGCCTGGGGACGCGCGCCCCCAGGCTCCGCATTTCAAACAGGATCCCTGGAGCCGCGGCCACCGCCCGCCGCCGCCGCCGCCGCGCGCTCACGGCGGCCTCTGTGTGCTTTTCATTCGGGGTTCGTTTGCCCCAGGTCTCCCCGCGGGCGTCCCCGGCCCGCCGGGTTCGCTGCCCCTTGCCCGCCCCGCGTTTTGCTCTCGGGTGCCCCTGTTGCGCCCCCGAGCCCAGCGGAGCCCACACACAGGGCAGATTTTTCTTTCTTTCTTTTTTTTTTTTTCCACCCAAGAGCTGCTGCAGCAAACCCGGGGATGAAATAAAAATCGCCCGGCGGAGCCGAGGTGGTCGTCCGCCCGCTCGGCCGCCGCCCCCTCCCCCAGCCCAGCGCCACCCCCTCGGGGTCACGCGGCGCAGGAGGGTTACGCGCGCGCCCGAGGGGTGCTTGGCCGGGGTGGGGGTGGAGGGGGCGCGCCGCGGCCGGGAAGCCGCCCCCCCGCAGCCCCCGAGCGGGGCGCGGGCGCGGTCGGGGGCCGGGCGCGCCTCCGCCTCTCCGCTGGCCCGGAGCCGAGCCGGCCGCGGCCCGGAACCGCGGGGACGCCGCTGGGAGGCCGCGTCCTGCGTCGCCGCGCGGGAGGGGCGGGGGCCGGGAGCGCCGGCCGCGCGTCGCCAGCGGCCGATCGATCCCCTGGGGCGGGAGCGCGGCGAGCCCCGCAGGACACCTGGGGGGGCCCTGCAGGATCGAGGGGCGACCGAAGGGGGTGCTCGGGGATCCCGTGACCGTGGGATGGCGGCCGGGAGGGCCCAGGCGGAGCGCAGGTCGGCCTGCGCGGCGGGGGGGCCGAGGGCGAGCGGTGACCGCCCCAGACCCCCCCTCCCCCCCAGATCCCACATTGCCCGCGTGGGGGCGGCTTCGGCCGCGGCCGGAGCGGAGTCTGGCCCCCCGCGCGGCGTCGCCCCTCCGCGTCCCCGCCCCGGTGCCCTCCGAACCCCACCCCCACCCCGCGGCGAGGTCGTCGGACGTGGCCACCCGGCCCGTCTCCCTCGCTCCGCCCTCCCGAGTCCCCCTAGAAGTGTGTGGGTGTCCCCCCCTCCGGAAAGATGCCCCCCAGGGTTGCCCAAGAAGGCCCCCTCCCCAGCTGCTTCCGGAGGGTCGTTTCCTGGGGTGGTCCCCGAGGACCCCCAAGGAATCCCCTAGGGCTCCCCGGGGCCCGGCCTGGGCTCCACCTGCTGGCGCCGGGCGCGGGCGGGGCGGGGGCCGGGACGCTCCCCTGCCCCTGGAGGGGTCCCCTCGGGCCCGCAGAGCCTCTCCCCGCGAGGGGAGGTGCGCGCGCGGGGCAAAGTGCGGCCGGCCGCGGTGGGGGTGGCGGAGGGGCCCGCGCCCCGCCTCCGGCCCGCCCCTCCCCGCCCCGCGCCCGGCTGCCGCCTTTCCAGCCAGAGCGACTTTGAACCTCCGGAGCCCCCGCGCCCGGGGCTGGGCCGCGTCCAGAACCGGCGCCTCCTCTCCCGGGGACGCCGGCACCTTTTCATCTCAGGTCAAGGGCACCACAAGGCCCCTCGTTCTGCTCCCAAAGGGCCCATCTGACGGATCTCTGCAGACGCCCCGGAGCCCCGCAGGCTGCCCGCAGGAATTGGTGCTGGGGAGCCCGGGTAGAAGCCCCACCAGGACCTCCCTTCCCCAGGCCCAGGTTCCCTGAGAGGAGCTGGCTCCTGGCGCTTGCTACTACTTTCTTTTTTTTAAAATCCTCACTCGAGGATATTTTTTTTTCATTGCTTTTCAGAGAGAGTGGAAAGGGGGAGAGAGAGAGAGAAACATCGATGTGAGAGAGACACATGGATTGATTGCCTCCCGCTCACACAGGGGCCTGGCCTGGGATGGAGCCTGCAACCGAGGCCCCTGCCCTTGGCCAGAAATCGAACCCAGGACCCTTCAGTCCACAGGCCGAGGCTCTAACCACCGAGCCAAACGGGCTAGGACCGGGTGCCACTTCTTCAAGTGCCCTGACAGGGCCCTGGCATGCTGACTGGGAGGGAGACGAAACCCCCGAAAGAAACCCCAGGCTGGGGAAAGAGACCCCATGTTTTTACCTCCGATGGAGCCAATGGCCTGGAGAGAAGCAGAGGGCTGGGCTGGAATACGTCTGGAGATTATTTATATCACCAAAGTTCCAAATGCAGTTGGTTATTTCGTTTTTCTCCTGGGCTCCGACAAGCTGGTGGAAGAAGCCAGGGCCCTGTGGCTGTGTGTGGCCTACCTGCCTGTCCGCCGGCTTGCAGGCCGCCACGTGGTCAGCAGGCTGAGGGCCTGGCTCAGCGCCAGGACCCACACGCTTTTAAAGGCCCGTGATGTGTTCCATTTTTTTAAAACTTGTTTTTTTAAAAATTGGTAAAATGCACCTAACATAAAATTCACTGTTCTAGCCATTTATGTGCCCAGCTCAGTGGCATCAAGTACAAAGTGCTGTGTAGCCGTCACCCCTTCCGTCTCCAGAATGTGTCATCTTCCCAAATCGAAACTGTCTCCATTACACACTAACTCCCCTCCGCTCCCCCAGCCCCTGGCACCCACCATCTACTTCCTGGCCCTATGGCTTTGACCCCTCTAAGTTTCTCGTATGCGTAAATCGTACGGTTACTTGTCCTTCTGTGTCTGGCTGATTTCACTTAGTACAGTGTCTTCAAGGTTCATCCATATTGTGGCAGCCGTCAGAATTTCCTTTTTATTTACTTATTTATTTACTTGAATTGTTTTAGAGAAAGTGGAAGGGAGGGGGGAGGGGAAGAGAGAGAAAAACATCGATGTGAGAGAGACACATGGATGGGTTGCCTCCTGCACTCACCCTGACCAGGGCCAGGGATCAAACCTGCAACTCAGGTAAGTGCCCTTGACCAGGAATCAAACCTGTGACCCTCCGGTGTGCAGGCCGACGCTCTAACCACTAACACCATCCAGGGCAGGTTTTCCTTCTTTTTAAAGGTTGAATAATATTCAGTTTTATATATACATATCCAATTTCTTTTAAAATCAGGAAAAAAAACACTTTTAGGTTGGAGAAAATGGGTTCATATATGAGACTCTGTTCACCTGTTTACCGATGCAGTTATAAAATAATCTTAACACTTGTGTTCATGAAGGGAAGGGACCACGAAGGCAAAGGTGTCCATCCAGGGCCCCGGAAAGTTAGGTCCTGTATCTGGGAGAAGTTTCCAGAATGGCACCTCTAGGGAGACTGGAGACTGGGGACCACCATCTATGTCTCCCTGTGGGTGGGTTCAGGTGAATCAGCTGTTGCCCAGAGGCTGATGGGCCTGGGGGTCCAGACACACCCCTGCCCACGTGCCCTGGTACCTGTAGGTCTCCTCGGGCCCCTTCCCTCTCACCTCGGAATACAGGTTTCTGTCTGATGCACGGAAACAGCGAGCGTGGAAGTAACGGAGCAGCAGGGACGGAGCCGCCAGGCCTGCCTTTCTTGCCTTCTGCTGTTTCGAGGGCAGCTCTGCCGGGCGCAGAGCCGGCTCTGGCTCCCTGAGCTCCCTGGGTGTCCATCTGGCCTGTGTCAGCGAGCCCGCTGCCTGCCGTTTGACAGTAATGAAGATGATGGCTGGTTCTGTGCTCTTTGACTCATGGGGATGGGAAGGTTCAGGGACCGGCCTGCGCCTCCCACCCTCCACCCCTCCGCTCGAAGCTGGTGTTTTCCTTCGACTTCAAGGAGATGGCAGAGTCTCGTGGAAGGAGATCCAGACAGACACAGGGTCCTCTCTTTGAACCTGAGGGTGATCACTGGTTTCTTTTTTCCGCTTGGAGACCCAGGAGGATACCACGGAAGCCAGGAGACAGGCCGCAGGAGCCTGCGCGGGAGACCAGCCTTCCGGGGTCCTGCAAACAGCCACAGCTGCTGTTCACGCAGATTCCTGGGGATGGCTCACCCCACACACTCTGCTACGGGGCTTCTCTCCTGCTCGGTCACCCACCGGCAAAGGTACGTCCCGTGGACACGGAGCCTGACTTCCAGTTCTTTCTCCAAGTAGGCCCAGACAGACAGATGGACACAGATGCACCGCTGCGGGTGCGAGGTGATTGGACCAAGGGTAGCTCGGCCCCGATCGCTTCCCATAGGCTTCTTGGCCTGACCCCGAGGGAGCCACCTCTGCCCACTGGCAGGAATGACAAGCCCTGTGCTCGGCGGCGGTGGGACCGCTGGTGTGAGTCCTGGAGGACGCGGCCCAGCCCTCGGCAGCTCTGTTCTCAGCAAGGCAGGGCTGCATTTGTGCACCGTCGGCAGGGCTGTGCATGCGCCTCTGAGCAGCATCGATTGTGTCGTCCTCACATCGCTCGCTGGGGGCCTGGCTCTCCGCACCCCACACCGGCGGTATCCCCCTGAACCCAGCCCCTCCCGCCCCACAGAGGACCTGCCACTCCGGCGTCCCTATGTCCCGGGGGTAAGGTGGGGTGTCTGCCCTGTCAGCCCCAGCCCCAGGGAGGCAGCCTCACTGTGCACTGCCTGGGGGGCATAAAGGCAGAGGTCCCCCCTGCAAACGGGTTGGCTTGGGGAGTCCTGCTCTTCTCATAGCCCAGATGCTCGTCTCTGCCCGTCCCTCGGGGTTGCCCATCCCGGCCGGAAGTGAGGGAGGCTGCCTGTAAAACCCAAGGCTCGCCCTGAGCGATGGGGCCTGCAGAGGAGCCAGCTCCAGGTTGCCAAGGTGAACCTGTCAATAGAGTATTGAACAAACCCACGAGACGCGCCGTAATTGTCTGCTTCGAAATAGCCAGCCTCGGGGCCTCCTCGCCTGGCCCAGACACGGTGGCTAGGACCTTAGCTGGGCAGGGTCTCCTGGACAGAGCCCACCAGCACCCCTCCCTCCCGAGGATGAGCCAGTGGAAGCCACGAGGCACGTGGCAGATGCCCAGTAAATATCTGCCACTGCTGAATAAATAGGATTTTTGCAAGGAACAGGACGCGACTGGCAGTGGTGGGCTGGAGCTGGCTGAAACTGGCTTTCAAGAGCTGATGGCTACATTTCAGACACAGACATTATTAAAAATTAAATAATCTAAATTCACAATGAAATGTTATATTCAGACAAATGCTCACATTTCATATTTTCCTAACGATTTCACTGCATTTTATTCTCCCATGTTCTTGGGGTGATTTATATCTGACCCAGGTGGCTGCTGCGCATCTCGCCCCAATTCCATGCTCAGCAACTTCATGCTGGCGGCTGGTGGGAGCATTTACACCATGGGAATTGGTGTAAACACTGCAGATCATGGCTCGACTTACTGTTTTGCTGACCATCCAGACTTCAGAGAGTCATGGAAAAGAAGGTTAACGACGCAGATTAAACTGAGAAGTGTGTCGTGTCTGTAGCTGTTTCGAGGCGCATGGCACGAAAACTTGGGGAAAGACTCCTCCAGGATCAAAAAACCCTGATTCCGCAACGGAGTCACCCTCATCGTTAGGAGCACGTGGAGCTGACACTCCTCTCCGTGTTTCCCTTTCATTTTGCCGGTGAGCTTAAGTGACGGCATCACCCGGCGTCCACGTCGGCACCACACTCGTTCGTCAGGGACAACATAGGCTGGCTGCTGACCCAAGAGCTTGGCCAAAAAAAAATCAATGACAGCGTTCTGTGAACCCATTGGTTTTATGGAGTTTGTAATATGAACATGTGTATTTTATCATAATTTGTGAATTGCATGATAATTTGTAAAATTTATGTCAGTAAGATTTATAACATATATTTTTTCCCTAGTGGAAGAGGTTCCTGATGCTAAGTGTTTCCCAGCACCTGGTCCAGCCCCAGCCCAGAGGCATTTAGATAACTGTAAAGAAATGACATATGTTGAATAAAACAGGCCGGGGGGATGAATTCAGAGCCCTAGAGGGCCCTAAAGAAGGCAAAGGGATGGGAAGAGAGACCCAGGCCTGGGGCACGGGGGTGGTGAGAGCTGGGGCACGGGGACACCACAAGGGGACCCAGCCTGAGTGCGGGGCACAGGCGAGGCTGGGAGCCGGCATGTGAGATGGGTCCGTATTGAAGGGAGCATTCAGGCTTGTAATGGGGACCAAGGTCTTTTGGGGCAGCACCCCTGCAGCTTCTACCCCCAGGACACGAGGCTTCCTGGCGTGGGCCATGCAAATCCCCAGCATGTCGATCCCTAAGGCCTTTTCCCGAAGGCAGATGGGCAGTGATCATGTCCACTCTCCCGGGCTCTCTTTCTGCTGAAACCTATGAGGGCCTGGACCCACCCCAGCCCTGCCCCTTCTCTCGCTGTTTCGCTGTTGAGACTTAACTTGTTTTGTTTTGCTCTTTAGTGTGTTTGCATTAAGTGTGTGTTAGGCTGGGTAGCCAAAGGCAGCCTCCCCGAGTGAGTTACCGTGAGCGCTGACCTGGGTGTTGAGAAGGAGCCGGCCGCATAAAGGTCGGGGAGGACTCGTTCCAGGGAGAGGGGGCAGCAGGTGCAAAGGCCCGGAGGCAGGCACAGACTGCAGGGTCTCAGGACCAGGAGGAACCCGGGAGGCGGGGACAGTGGGAGCCAGCGGGAGAGCGGGTGGGAGAGGTTGGAGGAGAGGAAGGCGGCTCGCCGGCACGCTGGGCCCAGGAGTTTGGACTTGATTCTGAGTGGAAGGCCTTTGGAGGTTTTAAGCAGGGAGTGGGGGCACCATTACCTGCTGGCCAGACCCTGGGCCAGTTCCCAGGATTTGAGGAGGAGCCCACAGGCTGGCGCTCCCTGGAGGCCCTTTGTCCACCTAGGCAGCTTGCTTTTTTTTTTTTTTTTAAATATATCTTTATTGACTTCAGAGAGTGGAAGGGAGAGGGAGAGAGAGAGAAACATCAATGATGAGAGAGCCATTGATCGGCTGCCTCCTGCACGCCCCCGACTGGGGATCAAGCCCGCAACCCAGGCCTGTGCCCTGACCGGGAATTGAACCGCAATCTCCTGGATCCCAGGCCGACGCTCACCCTCTGGTCCGTGCCCAGCTGGGCATGGCCAGCTTTTAAGCACCATCTCGGACAATGTGGACTTGAAGACACAATCCCCCAACACGAGAGGGTCGGGCTGAAGACACAGATCCCGGGATGAGCATCCTGCCCTGAGACCTTGAGCAAACTGACTCAGCGCCAGTGCCTCAGTTTCCCTATCCTGGAAAAGAGAATTGTGGTAAAATGGTTGGAGTCCTGGGAGTTAACAGGCGAACACTTTGCACCGCGCCTGGTGGGGGTGAGGGCACCGCGCGTGTTAGCTAGGACGGTTATTTTTACTGTTTTTACGATTGCTGTTGAGATAGCGAGGTACCCAGGTGACCGAGCCCAGGTGAGAACCCTGACCCGGGACAAGGGCTCCTGGGGCCGCAGAAGCTGGTGGCGGCTCCCTCAGGGCCGGTGAGGCCCACTCTCCCAGGAGCAGATGTCACATGTGGTCCAGCCAATGGCCCCTGAGCTCCAGGACCCTCCCTTTTGGGCCCATGGAGCTCCTGGGGTCCTCAGGGCTGCTCTGTGGGTGACCCCTGCAGGCCTCTCAGGGTGGCCCCTGGATGCAGGTAGAAGCCTTTCTGTTCTCAGCTCGGCGTGACCCCTCTCCTGGGTCTTTGTGGCCCCAGGAAGTCCTCGGCCCCAAGAATGAGCTCATCTTGGCCTGGGCAGCCTTGGGGTTCTCGGAGGGGCAGGGCTCTCTCTAGAAGCAAAGTCAGGGTTCAGGGCGTCTGGGTCCTCTCTTTTGGATCTTTGGCTCACTGGGTGCAAAGAAGATCTTTGAACGCCAAGCCCAGTGCCAGTCTTGGATACGGGGTGGCTGCAGTGGCTCAGCTGGGCAGGATGTTGATCACGCACACACCATTCCCGCTCCAGCTGGAACAGCAAGCTAGGGGCCAGGAGTCCACGAGAGGCGGGCCAGGCCACCAACCAGCTTCTGGGAAGCCACTTACTGACTGTGGGGGGACAAGGCCCCCAGGTTATGTGCCCAGGATGGCAGCTTGTCAGGGTTGTGTCCAGGCAGCTCCTGCATCACTGTGAGCGGGGAGCTGGGCTTCCAACTGGTTCTGCAGCGACACAGGGCTGGGACCCAGCAGGGCTCCCCCGCCCCTGCTGTCTCCGTCACCGTCACATCTGCAGCTCCCCTGTTGACACTTCATCACGCGGGTGGGCGGTGACGTGGCTCCCTCCTGTCTGCGCACATGCGTGCCTTATCTCCCCTGCTGGACTATAAATTTCCCTGGTATCTCTTCCGTCCCCAGCCGGTGCTCAGGCACACATGCGGCGATTCTTCTCGAAGGAATGCCTGCAATGTGAGGCAAACAGTGATGCTGACCCTGAGGCGGGGCTTCAGTGGGGCCCGGGCACCTCTGCAGGGTGGTCATCTCATTGGGCCTGGGCCGAGCTGTCCCCATAGTCCCCTTTCACTCATCCCCTCAATGGGCCAAGGAGGACTGGAGGATGCTCGGCTCACAGGAAAGGCTCAGAGAGGCCAAGTGACCATCCCAGCGTCACCCAGCAGGTGGGACCAAAGGCTGGCTGCCCAGACTTTCCCCAGGAGAGTCAGGAGCACAAGGCTCAGGAGTCAGAGCCCACAAGCTTCATCTGTATTGGCAAGTTGTGTGGTAGCCAAGTTTAGAAAGAGATAAAATTATTATTAATAATATATATATACTGTATACTCTCTCTTTGTAGAGAGAGAAAGGGGAGGAGAGAGAGAGAGACAGCAAAGTGAGACACATCTGTTGGTCGCCTCCCGCATGCTCCCCGACCAGGGCAGGGGATCGAGCCTGCAACCGAGGTCCATGCCCTTGGCCGGAATAAAACCCGGGACGCTTCAGTCCGCAGGCCGATATGGTTAAAGCCAAACCAGCCAGGGCAGTAATATACTTATTAGCCCAGCATGTCCAAAATATCCTCATGTTTACCTGTGATCGGTGCAGAAACTAGCAGCAAGGCATCCTGCTTTCTCTGCCTTGTTGGTGTCCGGGAAACGCTGTGTGGCTTTGGCACTTGGACACCTCTCCATGCTACTCAAAAGCCTCGTGTGGCTCATGTCCCCCACTGGACAGTGGGCCTGGGACAAGAGGAGGTCACTTTCAGTCCCTGGCTGAGCAAACCGCCCTGAAGTCCGGCTGTTAAAGCTTTACGCCATTGGCCCCGGGCACCCCAGGCAGTCCCAGGGCTGGACCCGGGGTCAGTGGTCATGGTGTGATTCAGGCCTGGCGTCTGGCTTGGTGAAGGGGCTTCCTCTGGGCCAAAGCACGTGCGGGGGGGACCAAAAACGCTGACTACAGTTCCCCTCCCCCAGGAGACCCACCCAGGTGGGCTTAGAAACTGAGGTCAGGGCTGGGTTGGGCCGTGGCCTGGACCTGGAAGGTCACAGCAAGTATGTGTCCTCTGCACACCGGGGACACAGCTGTGTTCTCACAGCCTCGGAGAGCAGCGGCCAGAGCTGAGGCTTCTTTGGGGAAGGGTTTCGCCTCCCCTGTGCCGGTCAGGGTTTCGGTTACAAAGCTGCTGATGTCAGCAGATGGGCCGCACCTCCGAGGTGCCTGGAGCAGCCCTGGAGGGCCAGCCGCCTGCTCCCAGTGCCCGCTGATCCCCTAAGTGGCTGCTGTTTGCCGGCAGCTGAGGGTAATTATGGGGCTGCGTCTTTGAGGATGGGTCTGCGCATGTGTCTCTCCCAGGGCTGGTGGCCTGACGGGCGGCTGAGTGCGTGGTGCCATCAGCTGCTCACTGAGACGTGAAGCGCTGGGCTCCAGGCAGAGCCGCTGCTGGACGCCTGGGAGGAAAATGCCGAATGTGTTTGAGACGGAGACGCTGTCCCCTCGCAGGCCTGGCTGGAGGGCAGTGCTGTCCGTGAGTCATCCTGGCCTCGTGGACCTTTGGTCTCCAGCCACACTCTGCCCCCAGGATGTCCCCGTCCTGGCTGTCCCTGTTCCTGCCCCCAGCCCCTCTGTGTTTCTCCTTACGCTCCTCACTTCACCCTCCACCCACCAGCTCCAGCCTCCTCATTTGCCGGGTCTCATTCCAGTCCCCCCCGTTTGTCGCTGGGGTGGCCCCAGTACAGAGTTGAATAGTGCCCCCTCCTGCCCAAATTCACATCCACCCAGGACCTCACCATAGGACCTCATCTGGAAATAGGGTGTAACCGGACACTGCAGATGTAAGGAAGTTAGTATGAGGTGGGGAGAGGGGCCCTGACCCAATATGACCGTGTCCCTATGGGAAGAGGGAAGTTTGGACTCAGAGACAAGACACATGGGAGACCTTGGGATGCTGCTGCTGGAACTCGAGGACCCTGAGGACCCGGCAGCTGCTAGAGCCTGGGAGAGGCAGGAAGGCCCCGGCCCGCACCTGGATTTTGGAGCCGGGGGAGAGGCCCTTCCGTTGTCCCAGAGGCCTGGGGGGACTTGCCCAGGCCCCTTCCTGGGCTGGGCTCCAGGCAATAGGAACCCCACCCCGCCGACCCTGCTCCGGGGCACCTCCAGGCACTTCCAGGCCACAGCTCTGTCCTCAGAAGCCCCGGCTCCCGCACCCTTTCAGGGAAAACATTCTTCAGAGCTCCCAGGGGTTCTGCCGAGCTCCCAGACGCTGAGGCGGCCGAGCCCCAGCCCCACACTCGACAAGTGATGCAATCGATGCTGACTCCTGACAGCATTTTCCGGAGATGAGCCGGGCCGTGCAGGGTGGGGTGGGCAAGAACAGGCATCGGGGGCAGGTTAGTGCAGCGGTGCGCACCGAAGCCGGGCGGGGGCCTGGTGACAGTCACAGGCCCTGGGAGCCAGGCTGGCACAGTGGGGCCACAGGGGCAGAGCAGTGCGGTCCCCAGGGCCCCTGGTCTCTTGCAGGTGGCGTTGAAGTGACCCGGGCACTTGGTGGTGGCCTCGGGGACAGCTGTGTGGCAGGGTAGTTAGGAGCCATCTGGGTTGCAGCCTTGGCTTGGCCCTGACCCCCGGGTGCGTCCTGGGCCCCAGGCTCCTGGTCTGGGAAGTGGGCTGGGCGAGGTCCCCTCCCAGGCCCCGGGAGAGGGAGAGTTGGGAGGATGGCAGCCCTCGGGCACCCTGCCGCTGCTCTGAGCTATTGTTAGAATCCAGAACGCTGAAGCTGGGTCACGCTGCAAAAAGCCAAGGACAGAGCAGGCCAGAGGCACATCTTGGGGGGATGTCCAAGGAAAGGCAGCCCTTACAGAGGTGGACGCAGCTCAGGAAAACAGCAGAACCAGAGCCCACAGGGAAAGACAGGTGTGAGGAGGGGAGGAGGCCTGGGGAGATCCAGGGGGAAGGAGAAGGGCCCCTGGGGATGGAGCAGATCCGCCTGGAGACAGCAGTTTCAGCAACTACAGCAAGTGAACCTGGAGGGGGGCAGGGGGCATCGATCCTGAATCCAACACCCCAGCCCCCCCCCCCGAAGATGCCCCCTCCTCGAGAGAGTGGGCGTCTCTGGAGAGGACTCCACACCCCCGGCCACACTGGGGAGCCTGCTGGGTGGCTGCCTGGCCTCAAGCCTCCTGGTTCCTCCAGGACTCTGCCCTTGGTCTCTTCCCTCTTGTCCATGGTGACAGCACCTCAAGGTCAAAGGACTTTCTGTTCACAATCTCACATGCTCTGTGGTCTCCTCCTGTGACCCTGAGACCCCCTAGCTGACTGCGTAATTCCCGTTTCCTCCAGAGTCGGTTTGTCTGCGGTGGGGTCTGGGCAGCAGGAGTCGATGGGAGCTCCTCAGGTGACCTGCACCTGCAGTCACGGGCAGACTCCCCGAGCTCACAGCCTTCCGGAAATGCCATCCATCCTCATTGCCTTAATCAGTGACACGCCAGTAACTGTTTAATACTCAGTCTGGGGGAGGGGACAAAAAGCCCTCATTTAGGTGCTTTGCCCATTCCTGTGGTGTAAATATTCCCGCCACCCTCAGTTTCAAGTGAGCAATGGGAAAGCTACAGAGTGGCGAATTCCCCAAAGTGTAACCACCCAGTACGGTCCCTCCTCAGGATGAACTCTCCCTGGGGACAGGCTGGGCGGTGGACGGGTCAGCTCTGACATCAGCTGCCGAAGGGAGGGATAGGGTGCTGGCACTGAGGGGCAGTTGGGGGCAGGCATGGGCTCCCCTCATTTTATAATTTCACACTTTAATGATCTTGTTTATTCCTCTCTATCATCATAGACAAGGCAAATAACATCTCCGCTTTGTCCAGGAAGAAGTTAAGACCCAAGTCTAAAGTGAGGTGGCCAAGGTCACACATTAAATGGATTATAGAGCTCCAAGCACCAGCCCAGCCCCCCCCCCCGACTGCCCCTACCCCCCTCAGGACGTTCCCTAGACTGGGGAAGGCCCATTCTCTCTCAGCCCTGCCCTGACCCCTGCCTCCTCCTCTGAGCCTTATGTGCCGGGTGTGTAGGCCGGCGCTCAGCAGCTCTTTTGCCACCTCCCCGCGTTGCAGAGAGGGGGGCTGACAGCGGCTTCCCCACTTGATGAGGTATTTAACATGCACCGAGGCGGAGGATGCTGAGCGAACTTCTTTAAAAAAGTTTAGTGAATATCATTTTTAAAAGATTCTCTATAGAGATGATAGTTTTAAAATAGATTTCAAATCAAGCAATACATGTTTGCTGAAAAATGCAGGAAAACTTTAAAAAGTGAAATAAGAAATAAGAACTGTCCAGTCCAGAGACCCCTGCTTCCAAGATGGTCACTGTCACCTGTGGGGGCCCCCTCCCGTCTTCCTGCCGAGTCTGCCCACCCCCTGCCTGTCTCGGCTCGGCTGGTGTCCACGTCTGGGTTGCTGTCTCTCTCCATGGAAATGTACATTGAGTTTTAAAACGAGTGACAGTGACAGTGTCTTCACAGATGTGTGTCCACGTTTCACTGAACTTTCTTCTGCTTCTTCCCATTGGGAGCTTTAACACCCCCCCCCCCAGTTATGGGATATTATGGGATATCCTTCATTAAGATGGCCAGGTTTTGCAAATAAAAAAAATACAGAACACCCAGTTAAATTTGAATCTCAGGTAAACAAGGACTGCCCCATGCAAATGTGGGACATACTCGTACTAAAAAACAATTTATTGTGTATCTGACATTCAGATTCAGCTGTCCTGTATTTCGTGTGGCAGCCCTACCTCCTGGGTGCTTAGTGGCTACAGACACTGGGGCCAGGCATCCCGGAGGGACCGAGCCTGCTCACACCTGCGGGGACCGAGCCTGCTCACACCTGCGGGGACTGGCGTGGGTTCCCACCCTTCCCAGTACCTGGCGATTCTTCTCTTTGGCTCCGCCCCCCCTCCCTGCCGGGCACCAGGCCAGCTGTTTTACAGGCATCAATCACTTCACTCTCACAGACCTGTGAAGCCCATTCTGCAGGAAAGTCAGGCGAGGCTGAGCTAAATTATTCCCCGGGGTTTCTCAGCCAAAAGGGGTATGTGGATCTAGGTCTGCCAACTGGGGTCCCTTGCCTTGGCCGAAAAGAATTAGAGGCAGCTAAGCCAGGAGACTGTGAATGGGGCCCCAGAGGCCTGGACCAGACCTCAGGGTGCCAATGCCAGGGGGGCCCTGCCCTAAATGGCAGGCTCCAGGGCCTCGGCATGGTGGGGAGGCCTCTGGCGACGGTGGAACATGGGCAGCTGGACAGAAAGCCACTGCCTGACCTCAGGGCTCCCGGCTTTTGAATTGCTGGCAACAATTTCTCCTGAGCCCTCAAGGGCTTATTTAAATGGAGTTAAAGTGCTCTGGTCCCAGTGAGAGGGGTTAAGTAGCAGGGACCGAGGATTAAGCCCTGGCTTGGGGGGGAATGGGCCGGGCCCTTGGAAAGCTCTGGAATTGGTCTGTCTCCCTTCTCTCCTCAGCCCCTGCAGCCCCCACCCTGCTTCCCCACCAGGCCTACCCTGTGCTCGCCCCTCTCTCTGGCCCTCGCCAAGGTCCCTAGGCCTGGATGTGCTGTGACCGCCTGCAGAGAGGCAGGTGTGGCCTGGCCGGAGGGCCCAGGGGCTCGGGACTCTGCATCCAAGCCTCCCTCCGAGAGCTCACCCCTGAGACCCCCCGGGCAGACCGGTGTGGGCACCGCTGGCCTCACCCTCACAGCCACTCCTGAGTGCTTTCGGACTTGCCCGTGTGCAGGTCAGAAGCGTGTGACCTGCGCTGTGTGGTGGGCAGGCGCGGGGGTGGCCGGCCGGCCAGGCTGCGGGAGGGATGCTGCGGTCACAGCCCACGCGTCCAGGCGGGAAGGAGGCCTGGCCTGGCCGGCGTCGAGGGGAGGGGGCGTGTGGGGCCTGACGGGAGATCCGGAGATCGAGGTGCAACCCGGCTGCCCGTGGGGGGTCCTGCGGGTTATGGAGCCCTTCTCCCCTCTCCGGCTGGGGCAGGGGAAAGGGAGGCCCCCAGGGCTCCAGGGACAGCGAGCGGTAGGGCAGGACCAGCCTGGGAGGACAGGTGTGGACAGAGGCCGGCTTCCGTGGGGGCTCTGAGGGGCGAAAGGGCATCTGAGAGGATGGGGGGGCGCTTTCCTGGGGCGGGAAGCCTGGGGAGGGGCAGGCTGAGGGGGGAGCGTGCCAGCACAGGGATGTGCTGAGGCTCCCAGCGTGCTGTTGGGAGCTGATGGGGCCCAGAGGCCAGCGATGGACAGGCCTTCCCTGGCCTTCAAAGCTGCCTCCTCTGGCTTCTGCCCAAGGCGAGGGGGCCACTCGGCACCCGCAGACGTGCAAACACAGGTACGGCCCTCTGTCCGCCTCGGCTTCTCCCCCTGTGCCCCACGGCCCCCCAGGGCCAGGCTCGGGTTCCCATAGCGACAGCAACTCCAGAAGCATCCTCACAGTCCCCTCCTCCCTGCTTCCCTCTGCCCCCCACGCCTGCCCCCCAGGGGTCCCTTCTCTGTCCTTTGGAAGAACCCAGGATAAGCCATAGCCTTGAGTGGAGTGAAGTGCGGAGCGTGGCGTCGAGGATCCTGATGGAGGGATGGGGTGAGGGGGGGCCGCCGGGGGGGCGCAGAGCAGAAGGTCTTCATCCCAAGGGAGCTTGTCTGCTTTCATTTATTGTTTTGTTCATCTATGTGTTTAATTGACCTTTTATGTTGAGACATTGTAGCAACACATGCAGTTGTAAGAAACACTATAGAGGACCCCGTGTGTCTCTACCCCGTGTCCCCCGAAGTAACAGCACAAGGTCAAGACCAGAATCCTGCAGTCGGGCCAGAGCAGCAGCCTGACGGGCGTGTGTCTCCCCGCCCCCCCGGCCCGGCCCCCCCAGCTCCCCTCGAGCTGTCCGGCTGTGTGGATTTTGAGAACAGTTCTGTCGCCTGGGTGGGGTCATGTGTCCACCACCACAGCCAGGACACCAAGTGGTGCCGCCACCTCCAGGGGCCCCTCTGCTTCCCTTCAGAACCACCTGCACCCCTCCCCCGAGGCCATCCCGCAGCCGCTAATCCGCTCTCCTTCTATAATCTCATTGCAACAATGTTGCCTAAACAGGATCCCGCACCAGGCCACCTGCGGGGCTCGGCTCTTCTCACTCAGAATAATTTCTGGAGATGCACCCAGGATGCCGCGTGTCTCCAGGGTTCTCGATATTGCCGAGTCCTGCTCCCCGGGGTGGACGTGCCGTTTAACCGGCTGCCCCTGGAGGCCGCCCGGGGGCTGCGGGTCTCGGGCACGAGGCAGAAGCTGCCTCGAGGTCCTGCAGGGGTTTCTGTGTGAACGCGGCTTCTATTTCTGGGACAAATGCTGAGTCACGAGGTAATTGCATGCTGGGTTTTATAAGAAACTGCCAGACTGTTTTCCGGGGGGGGCCGTCCCATCTCCACCCCATCTCCTTCCCGCCAGCAGCCCGCGAGGGTCCGAGTCCCCGGGTCCCCCCAGCACCGGGCGCCCTCCCCGCGGTATATTGTCGCCTTTCTGACAGGCGTGGGCGCTACCTCGCCGTGGCCCCCGCGCCCCGAGCAGGCGGGGGGGGGGGGGCAGCTCTGCGCGTCGTTGGCCGTTCGCGTAGCCTCTTCAGTGAGATGTGGTTGTCGAATCCGAAGTGTCTTGTAAACAGTAGTATCGTGGGGTCGTTAAAAACAGACCGTCCATCTAGTCCTTTTAATGGGTGCATTTAAATAATTTACATTTAAGGTAAGTTATCAGTATGTTAGGACGTAAGTCTCTCTAAATACTGATTTCCACTGGCTAGCTGGGTGGGCTTCTCTCCGGCTTCCTGCGGCCAGCCTGGGCATTGGGGCTCCACCTTGATTTATTTACGGTGACTTGGGTCTGTCTATGCATTCCAGTCGCTTTCCCGGTGGTTGCTCCGGGTCTTACAACACAAACATCCCCCCTCAGAAACCGTCCAAGGTGCCACCATTTTACGACTTGGACCGGACTGGGGTGCAGACACCTCCCTGTCATTTAGGTCCCTGTAAAATTTTTTCAGACGACAGGCAAGTCTAAGACCACAGATGGAGTTGAAGACACAGCGACTGCTGGCTCACAGCGGTGCCAACGCCTGCCGCCCCTCTGGCCCCTCCTGGGCCCCTCCCCGCCTGGGAGCCGCGGGTCAGGACCAGAAACTTGTCCCCTCGCAGGGACCAGGGACGGCTCAGCTCTGCTTTCCCCGCCAGGGGACATCCCCCGCACCTGAGACAACCACTTGCCAACCCCAGAGCCTATGCAATTAAAGTCTTAAGATGGAGCCTGGTGAGCAGGAGGGAGAAAAACAATTTCCCACTGAACATGTCAAAAACAGCGCACCCAAAACAGTCTTTGGGTTAAGAGACACGGCGGGAAGAAAGCGCATCGCGGGTCCTTAAAGGGCCGCTGGCAGGGGGGTCGAGCAGGGCCCGGCCCCGTTCCTCATCTGGCCCTGCGGCTCTTCTGTTTGCAGGGAGGGGGAGGGGAGGGGGGACTGAGGTGCGCTGGACAGGGGTCCCGGGCCTCCCCGCCTCGCCATGTGGGTGCCAGGAGGTGGAGGGGCTGCCACAGCAGGCCAGATGGTCCACGCAGCCCTGTCCAGGGTTTGGGTTGGCTTCTCTGTCCTCCACGGCCCCTCTGCCGGTCCCTCGCTTTCCCGCGGCTCCGCCCCTCACCTGCCCCTGCCGGGGACCTTCCAGCTGGAGCCAGCCCGGGACACGCCCTTCTTCTGTGGTGTGCGTGTCACACATACGCACGTGTGCGTGTGTACATGTATACGATGCATTGTGTGCATGTCATGCACGTACACGTGTATGTTTGTGTTTGCATGTGTGCGTGCAAGGTAGTGTATGCATGTGTGCATATGTGAATTGTTTAATTTCCTCAGTATGCAAAAAGCTCATACAATTTGATAAGAAACACAACAAAAAATAGACAAAGGATATAAAATGTAATTCATAGAAAAGGTGATTTAAATGGTCCATTGAATTTAAAACATGGGAACCCCAATGAAACATGACAGCACCACTTAAGGAAGGGACTGCGGCGACCACATTGTTTCCAGTGGACACAAGGAAACAGCCTGCCGCCTTGCTGGGGGGAAATTCAAGTGAAGACAATGAAACGATACATCGTTCACACTTCAGTTGCTAAAATTTAATATAAACTCTAAGGAGCATGAGTTGAATCTAAGTCCAGGGAGATGGAAGGTCGGGTCCATCCAGGATTCGATACAAAGAAACAAACGCAAGAAATAGACGGTGCGTGGCATGTTTCTTTTTCCTTCCCTTCTTTTTTAAAAAATTGATGAGAGAGAGAGAGAGGAAAGAGAGGAAAGAGAGAGGGGGAGAAGGAAGCATCCTGACAACACGCCAGCAGAGCCCTGGCCAGCTTCTGTCCCCTCCGCCTTATTTCTCGGCCGGACCCCGCCCGGCGCGGCCCCGTGTGCGAGCTGACGCCCTGGTCTCGCCCCGGCGCCAGGGTGATTGGCCTCCATCCGTCTAATGTCGCCGTGGGCATCTCACAGGTGCCCTTCAGCAGGCTGGCGGAGGCCCCTTCTTTGGTTGCTGAGAGCTTTTTGGTCAGGAATTTGTGAAAATTCCTGTCGGATTTTGTGAAATGCTTTTTTTTCCTGCCTCTGGTTCTGAGATAATTGTGTGTTTCTTTCTTTTAGTTTGTTAAAACGGTGAACTGTGTTCGTAGATTTTCACACTGAACCAGCCTTCCTGCCTGGGACAGGCCCCACGGGTCGCGACATGCGGCCCTTTTCATAGATCCCTGGGCTTGAGCTGCTAAACCCGTGCTCAGAGGGACACCGGCTGCAGCGTTTCTCCTCACGGCGTCTTCGTCTGCCTTTTGCATCAGGGACGGGCTGGGAGGCCCACGCGGCCTTGGACACTGAGGGGACTGAGGGGTGGCCAGGTGCGGGTCCACAAGCCAACAGGGTGTGTCGATGGAGAGGCGAGTGGAAGGAAGAGGCATCTTGGGTGCCCCAGGTCTCACTGGCCAGAGCACCTGGGCGCCGGCATTGCCACGGTTCAGGGGGAGAAGCCGGCTGGTGGAGCAGGTGTGGGGAGGTCAGGCGTCCAGCCTGGGGTGTGTTAAGTTTGGGCTGGTTCCTTGTCAGCCAGGTGGAGATGTCCCTTCGTAGTTGGATGTGGTTCGCTGGAGCTGGGAGGCTGGTCTGGTCTAAACTTAGAGGAATAAACTTAGGAGCTGAGGCAGGAGATTCTATTTAAAGCCAGAGGCTGGAGGAAACCACCACTCAGATCTCATCTCTTAATCCTCGGTGAGATGCTATCTGCTGGCTGCCCGCTGCCTGGCTGAGGGTTATCCGCCCCTCCGCCCCCCGCGGGCGGTGTGGGCCCGTGTGGGCCGGTGGAGGCTGGCCACGCGTAGCCCCTCGCCGCTGATCCCGTGACGGTTCCACTGGGCTCCCTCGGGAGGTGAGGGTGTTAGGACCCCTGCCCCCACGCCCACCCTCGGAGGCTCTGCTCTTGGGCGTGGTCCCGGCTGCCGACCGTCCTCCGCTCTGCAGCTGATTAAGACCCACGCCTCCCGCCGGGGTTGTGCTGAAGGTTGAAGATCAGCGCCGCAGGCTGTTACGATGGAACAGAGAAATTCGGGGCCCGCGGGTAGCAGAAGGTCCACGCTGCGGGCTTTTCCTGGGGCCTCTGACGTCCTCTCTGTGGTTAGCTTCCCTGCCGCCATCCTGTCCCGGGGTCCCCCCCTCCCCCGAGTCAATAGCAAGCACCCCTGGGGTGCCTCTGGGGGCGGAGACCCTCTGGGGGCGGCCACTCGGCCACTGTCCTGGGACTGACCTGCCTTCATGCCTCCCCCGGGGCGGAACCCAGGATTCCTGAGGCCTGTTACTGCTCCCAACACCACGAGTTGCTCCCAACACTGCGGGTGCTGTTACTACGCGCAGTGCCACTTCTTTTTCTAGATTGAGGTGGAATTCACGTCACACGAATCATTTTTAAAGTCCACGATTCAGTGGCACTTGGTGCATTTGCAATATTGGGAACCACGACCTCTGTCTAGTTGCAGACCTTTCCTTCACCCCAGAAGGAAACTCAACCCACTGGGTAATTCCTCTCCATCTTTCTGCCCCCCCAGACTCCTGTCAACTAGGAACCCACATGTCTGCACTGACTCCCCTGCTGGACACCTCCCGCCAACGGGCTCGCGTCTGTGCCCCAAGGCCCTGTTCTGTGACCCCGGCTGGGCACCCCTCCAGGTCACCTCACCTGGGGGGTCTTACTCGCCCTGGAGCAGAGGCTCCAGCCCACAGGCTGACAAACCCTGTCTCCTTGCCGAGGACTGAGGCCGCCTGGGGCGTGGGGCTGTCAGAGCTAAAATGGGACGCTGGTCACCTCTCCAGCAGACGCTGGAGAGCAGCTGCGAGGAGGTCATTTCTAGAACTTAAATCCCACGTCCTTTCTCTCCTGCCGAGACGCCACGGCGCCCCAGAGTAAAGCCACCCATGGCCTGCCCGTGGGGCCCGCACCACCTGCCCCTGCCGCCCACCCACCCGTCCTCCTGAGTCAGGGGAGACGTCTGGGGAAGGCGTCTGGGTGCTGGTTCCCGCTGGCGGCTCAGGGAGGATCTCAGCTCCTGTGGGCTGTGGGCAGCCTTGGCCTTCCTTGGCCATAACTGCATCACCCCAGTCTCTGGACCCGCCTCCACAGGGCCTTCTCTGTGTCCTGTGTCCCCTGCTCTTCGTAGAAGCACCAGTCACTAGACGGAGCCCCTCCCACGTCCACGAGGAGCTTGTTGAGATCCTTAACTAAGGACACCTGCAGGGACCTGTTTCCTCCTGGTCCGAGGCCCCAGGGGAGACGTGGGTTTAGCAAGGATGCTCTTCGACCCGTTACAGGCATCCCGGAGGTGGATGGCGTTGCTGGGGAAACCGAGGCAGCTATCTGCCCCGGGACTGAGCGTGGGCTCCGACGACCCCGGCACAGCCTCCTTTGTGGGGGCCACTCACCTGCTTGCAGGGCGGGTCCGGGAAGCCGGAGGTGCGAGGCCGTAAGGGCTCTCACCTGGGGCAGGATCCCGGGAGGAGGGAGTCAGTCCTGGGGCATCCTGTGGACAGGGCGACCCTCTGAGCTCTGCGGTTGGGTGGAGGTGGCTGGGCTTCCTACCTGCCTCTCTGGCCATCAGCTGCCCTCTGCCAGGGGGGTTGTGCCCTTGGCTGAGGCCCCTTATTCTAGAAGGGGGCCTAGTGACCACCACCCAGCACTTGGGTGGACCTCTGGGTCCACGAAGCTGCCTGGTGCTCATAGGTCAGGCCTTGGGGCCTGGGCTTCTCCGGGCAAATCAGTGTGCTGGCCCCTGAGCCTCGGCCACATGCGGTGTCCTCCCGAGGAGCAGGCCCTCCCCAGGGCTAGTCCTTTCCAGAAGCCTGTGGCCTGTCGGCCTGGCCAGCCTGATCCCCGTAGGTCCCAGCCCAGAACCCTTCCTGCAGCTGGACCCCTCCCCTTGGCAGGCCAGTCGGGCTCCTGCCCACTTGCGGAGGGCAAGCCGGGGCCTGGGGGTGGGGGACGTTCCCTATCGTTGGCCTAGGCCAGTCTGTCCAACTCTGGAGGCCAAGCTCTCTCTGGTCCAGATGCTCCTGGGGACTGAGGGCCTCCGAGCATCTCCGGCCTGGGTCCAGTTTCCCAAAGACACCAGCTTCCCTGGGGATTACAGCGGCACCGAGTGACCGCCACCAGGCTGCCGTCATGGCCCCTTTTGGGGACGGATACAAAAATAGCTGGGCCACCCTCATGGGGCCCACAGAGCCGGAGCGCCCCTCCCACACCTGTCCCGCTCCGGCCCACTGCCCAGGAAGGTGCCAGCCACCTGCCAGGCACTACTGAGGGGCCACACTGAGGCCCCCAGAGCCAGAGAGGAGACAGCCAGGGCCACAAAACAAGTGAGCCAAGGAGGGCGCCGGGAGTGTTTGCAACGTTAGAAAAGATTTGGGGACAATACCTGTCAGATCCATAAGAAGCAGCTTAAAATATCCTGTCACCAGGGTTACGTGTAGGGGGTGGGACAAGCGGCTGAACCACTGAGTGGCGGGCCCCTGGGGACAGATCCTGTCTTAGGGTCCAAGATATTAAGCTGGACAGCAATGATGGTGATATTGACGTTACTTCTATTAATAGTAGGATCACAGCCACCACAGACTGGACGCCATGCACTTTGCATATATCTTTTTTTTACTTTGCATATATATTTATTGCACCCAGCCCTCCACAGACCCTGGGACCCAGTATTTTTAACCTCACTGTACACAAAGGAGACCAAGGCTCAGAGAAGTGAGATAACTTGCCTGAGGTCACACAGCTCGAAAGAGGCAGAACTGAGATATGAACCCGGGTTTCTGGCCTCTGTCACTTCCTCCGGTGGCCTCTGTGTGCCCAGGGGAGCCGTGGCCGACAGGCTGGGGGCTTTCCCGCTGCAGGGAGGCTGCCACACGGGCGAGCTCCTGGGCTCCCCGGCCCTGCAGGCAGCAAGGCCTCCTCCCCGTGCCAGCGGCGGGATAGTGGCAGGGAGGGCTAATTGGAGCTTCTTATTCACAGTCACACCCTGTCCCCTGAGCCAAGGAGGATCTCTGGGATCAGCTGCATCCCCATTATTGGGACTCAGGCCCCGATTTGGACACTGACCCCCTGGATTGAGGGTCAGGCGCTCCTGCAGCAGCCGGACTGACCTGGCCCTGGCTCTGGCCCTGAGCACTGTGTCCAGGTGGCTGTCCCCTAACCCCCGGCCTGCCAGGCTGCCTTCCAAACGCCCCCTCACCTGGCCCCAGAAAGCACTTCTCTTTGCTCTGGGGCTAAGCCCCCAGGCGGCGGGGCAGGCGGCCCCCTCACCCAGCCTCAAACGGCCTCTGTGGCTCCGGGGTGCACGGGGCTGGGCCTGCTTCCTGGGGACCTCCCTTTACAAGACTGGGCGTGACTCCTCCAGCCAGGAGGTGGCCCGCGGGACCACAGGCCCACCACGTCCATTCACCCATCTGTCCACCACTGTGTGGCGAGCCAGCTTCTCTGCAGAGCCCTGGGTACTGCTGCTCAAAACATACCTGGGCCCGAGGGTCTGCTGGGGGACAGTCAGGCCGGGACCCCGATGCCGGCCTCCTGTCTGACTCCCAGCCCAGCCCCACTGCCTGACCCGTTCTGGAGGGTCACGAGCACCCCGCCACTTTGCTGCAGGACACTGGACGTGGCCACCAGGCAGGCCTGGGCGCGGGGTGACCTCTGTCCTCAGGAATGAGGGAGGGTGCCCGCCCGCCGTGGGGTAATTCCTGCTGGCCTCCTTCCTGAGTCTCCTGCCCATTCGCCCGGAGGGGAACCAGCCAAAGCTCACAGCCAGAGTGGGGCTCTTGGCCAGCCAGCCCACCACACCCCACCCTGCCTGGCTGCCCCGCCTGCCCGCCGCCAGCCTGGCAGCATTCCCTCCCCGGGGAGGAGCTGACCCCTGGCTGCCTCGGCTCTGAGTCACGGCCCCTCGGGCGGGCGGGGCTGGCCAGGGGCTGGGCGGTGGGGCCTCACCAGCACCCCAACTCTAGACGGATCCTGCCCCCTGGCTGTTTGTGCTCGAAAAGTAGGACCCCTTCTGGTTCTTCTGCCTGGGCAAAGCCACCGCTGACACCGTGTGTTTCCTCTCTGACCCCTCCCTCCAGACACCTGTGCACATACTTTTAAAAAAAGAGGAATATCAGATGTAACGGTGGCTAATACCATCGGGAACATCCCCCCGGAGACCGAAAACCTCCAACAGCTTCGTGGAGATATAATTAATATCATAAATTCTCCCGCTGAAAGCACAAAATTCAATGGTTTTAGTAAATTTACGGAGTTGTGCCACTGGCACCATAACCCGAGAACATTTTCTTTGCTCCCAAAGACTCTGTCCCGTCGGCAGCCGCGGCCTCCTCTCCCCTGCCCACCCAGCGCACCCTCGCCTTTCGTCCGCAGATTCGCCTGTGCTGGTTCCCTCGGGGGTTCCCACGAAGGTCTCGCGGGACCTGCACATTTGGGGAAACCCCTTATTACATGGAAGCTCAGGGGGCCCTCTGTGGAGACACACTGTTTCCTTGTCGGGTATTTGGGCCGCGTCGAGGTTCCTCTGCCTGGGGAGGGCCACCCACTGCGTCCCCGCCGCTCTCAGGTGGGCTGATGGGCTGAGGCGTCTGCACAGGGCACCCTGCCCCCGGAGGGGTGCGCAGTCAGGCCGTCACAGAGAACAGGGCCAGTCACCTTGGCTCACGAGGGCACCCCCAGTGCCGGCAGCATGGGCCCAGAGGGAGGGATGACCACACAGGTCCGGCTGTCACCTGTCCGGCAGGCAGGCTGCCTCGTGTGGCCCGTGCTCGGGACGGGTCCGGGACTCCTCTTCTGGACCCTGGCCAGTGCTCTGGGGTCCGCTTCCAGGCAGGGAATCCTCCGTCTCTGATGACGGGGGAGGTTACTGGAAGGAGGCCCCCAGACCGGCTGGGAGAGGTGAGCGCTCCGTGGCAGGGACGTGCGTACAAGCTCTGACGACAGGACTGACCGAATCCCATCAGACCCTGGGTCACACTCGGTCCTGAACTGGCTGGAAGTCTCGGAATGAGTGACTTCTCCGTATGCGTGGGCGCAGGAGCCCTGGGGTCTGGCAGAACTGCCCACGCCAGGATCTGGCTGTGGCCCTAGGAGTGGCTGCCATGGCTGGGACCTCCAGTTGGGACAGGGGAGGGGCCCTCTCCACGCCAGCCTCTGCCAGCTCTCCTAGCCAGGCCCTCAGGGACAGGGGGACAGGGGCTCTAACCTGGCCTCCGCCACCCCCTGCTCTCAGCTCCAGCAGGTGGCCGGTCAGCTTCCCTGTTTCAAGAGCTCACCACTCTGGAAACTAGAGACACAGGAACCCCGGGGCCCTCCCTCCCCAGCTGCCCCCAGGTCCCAGGGGAAGTGAAACCCTGGGCCCAGGGGAACGCTGGGTGGCACCTGGTTGTCAGCTCTGAGCTTGCAGCCTGCACAGCCTCCCCGCTGCCCTCTGCACACCCTGCAGTGCAGGCCAAACGCAGGCCCAGCCTTGTCCACCAGGTTAGTGCCAGGATGGCTCCCGGAGGCAGCCAAGCGGTGGCTTCATGGCCCTGCGCCAGGCCCAGGCCTGCTCCCAGATCCAGGAACCACCCCGAGAAGGCAGCCAGGGAGGCTTGGCCACCCAGGGTCACCCGGCCAGCTGAGGAAGGAAGGGGTCAGTGCGCGGAGCAGCCTTTGAATCCCTGGTAGTAAAACCTTGGTAGTCCAAACCACACGACCAGCAATACGCTAGAGGAGGAGAGGCCACCCTGGGGGCAAGGTCCCACCCTACTATTGTCCTTTGCTAGACATCCGGGGCTTTCCACCCTGACGACCTTCTGTACCTGGCCCAGCGTCCCGAACCACGGGAGCCTCCGTTTCCCTCTAAGGAAACAGTCCACCTCCTGGGACCCTGCAGGGAACCCCCCGGGGAGGGTGGCAGAGTTGGGAAAGACGCTCTGTCGCTCAGTGTCTGTGGGAGTGGGGAGGGTTGGCGCCCAGGTGGGGGTGCACAGGGGTGGGGGTCCCGATGTTCTCCCATCCCAGGCTGTGTCCAGGAGGATTGGAGGGGCCACCACTCCGCGCCCAGCCACGCAGTCACCATGCCCTGCCTTCTGGATTCCGGTGCCCAGGGGGGTATGTGCGTGAGCGTCTCCACAGGCAACCATGCTGTCGCCCGGCAATCCATGCGCCCCCAGGCCTGCCGCACTCAGGGGAGTCCGGGGCGGGGATGGAGAGGAGGGGGGGGCGTCCCGGGGGTTCCCTGCTTCGGCTCTGCCTGGGGTGCAGATGGCAGGGGGGACCGCTGGGCCTGCCCCAGACCCGTTGACCTGTCCCTGGAGGTGCTGGGGGACTCTGGAAATCCCCTTCCCTCCCCCTGAAATGGGCAGCCAGGCCCCGGCCTTCTCCTGGGGCTGGGGGAGGGGCAAAGGGGCTGCAGGTGTGAACGCCTGGTGAGTCCCAGGTGCCGAGAGATTCCCCGAGGGCCAGCAGGGCTTGTTTCAGGGGGTGGGGTCCAGAATGTCTCAGACCAAGTCCAACTCAGGACTGGTCCCTCTGAGGCCAGCTGGGGACAGAGGGCAGCTTCGGGGACCCCAAGGCAACCAGCATCACCCACAGCACTCGGGAAGGGTTTGGGGTTGTCCCCTCGGGGTGCCTGCACTTTAGGGCCACATCAGCCCCTCCCAGCACCTCCTGACTCGGTATTTACTCACCACTTGAGGTTACACACTCCAGCCCACAAGGCACAGGAGTCCGCGCCTCAAACCTGAAGCCCAGATCCAGGGGTGTGGCCCTGAACCAGGAGATGGCTGTGCCCGCTCGGCCCGCGGTGGGATGTCTGGGCCACTGCAGGGATGAGACACGAGGTAACTATTCTCTGGGGCCAGCAGCGTGTCCAGCTCAGCTGCACATTGTGGGCGCCTGAAGCTCGGCTCTTGGTCTCACGGACCCCAACTCCCGTCATTTCCTCAGGTATCCCCGTGAGGAGAGGGGCCCCAGGCTGAGCCCCAGCACTGTCCACGCTCAGCAGCCTGCACCACGGGCTTATGTTCTCCGGGTCCTGGGAGACAGTTCCTCCCCCACTTCGGGCGTGTGAGGCTTGTTTGGCCCATGTGGCCCCTCAGTGCTGGGGGGGGGGTCCACCCTCCAGAGCCCCCCCATCTGGCCTCAGAGGGCTCAACTGGGCTGGACCCCTTCCCAGCTGGACGACCTTGAGCAGGTGACTTGTTCCCCCTGGGCCTCAGTTTCCTCAGTCTATAAAATGGGGACAAAAATAAGGCTTTGGGGATTCAAGAGACGGTCAGCATGGGCGGGTGGTGTTCAGGCCAGGCCTGCCGGTGCCACCCTCCTGGCCTGGGTCCCCGGGTGACCTCCTGGCCTTCCTCCCGCCCGGCCCGAGTGCCCTGGCCTTCCCTGCGGTGTTTTGTCTGTGTTGCCTCCTTGCCCTCCCCACGCTCCCTCTCCAGTTTTGCCTCTGGCCCTCCCTCTTCACTCTCGGTTTCCTTTCTCTGCCAGAACATTCGGTGAAGCCCCGCGCGTGTGCCGGGCGCCCTGCCCTCTGCACCTGTCGGGGGCCGCGGGCCCTGCTCGCCCGCAGCCCAGGGCCCGGCCGGGGGGCGGGGGTGCTGATGTCACGTGCGTCCGCTTCTCCCGCCTAAACGCAAACGTTATCCTCATTGTCTCAGAATCAATTTACTTTTATTGCCTCAGCTGCTCAAAAGCAATTTTTCAAGAACAAAAAGCTCAGCACGTCCAAGACTAATCAATTCTGGGAGAGCTCCTGCCGCCACCGCCGGGGGAGCGGGACTGGCGCCCCTCCGCCCCCACCGGCCCTTCCCACCAGCCCCATCACTTTTATTGCTTCATGATGCCTGTCATTAGCGGTGTGTTTGAGATGCCCCACAGTGTCCTTACAACAGAAAACCTGGGCCACTCGCAGGGGGAGTGGGTGCGTTTATGGCCACTCCCGGGCCCCAGGCAGTAACAGCGGAGCTGACGGATGGCCTGCGAGGGAGCCAGGGCGGGAAGCGTCCAGCCACTTGTTCAGAAGCTGGGCCGCAAAGGGACGCACCCGAGGAGCCTGGGCCCCACCGGTCTGCTCTCAGCCCTCCAGCCCCCATCACTGCAGCAGCGGCACCTACCTGCTGTCACCCTGTCCGGGCCTTTTCTGAGTCCACTCGGGTCCCCACGGCGCCCCTGCTCCTTCCTGAGCACCCCGCTTCCCCAGCACCATGCCAGATCCCCCCTGCCCTCCAATACTGTGAAGTCTGCATTCCAGATGGGGAAACTGAGGCCTAACCCCAGGGAAGCAGGAAGCAGCGGACGCAGGCTCCAAATAGTTATGTGACCTGCCCGGGGTTCCGAGGATGAGCCGCACCCAAGGGAGAACCAGGTCCACAGGCACAGGCTCTGCCCCTCCGCGACCCCCGGCTGTCCTAGTCCCACGCCACCCCTAAACCCAGTGCTCCTGACCACAGCAGCTAAAGCTCACCGAAGCTTCCAGGGGCCGACCCTCTGCGCAGCGCGCTGCATGGGTGACCCCTCCGTCCTCACAGCAGCCCTGCTATGACTCATTCACATGCCCATTTTACAGATGAGAAAATAGACTTGGGGGAGCCAGAATGTGCTGCTCAAGCCCACACAGCTGGAAACAGGCAGCAGGGGCCCAATTACCCGCTTTTGCTCTTTTAAAAATGGCTGAGGGTCTGCAATGTCCAGAATGGCAAATCCACAGATGCAGAAGGCAGATTGGAGGTTGCCAGGGGTGGAGGCGGGGGGCTGGGGAGAGACAGCTTAATGGGCACGGGATTTCCTCCTGGGGCAGTGGAGATGATCTTGAACCAGAGAGAAGTGGTGGCTGCAAGACACTGTGGGTGCACTAAGTGCCACTGAATTGTCCCACTTAAAATGCTTATAATTTTACATTATGTGACCTTCGTGTCAATAAATTATTTAAAATGAAAGAAAACATGGCTTGGGTTTTTCCGTCACCTGGCGTGGCAGGAGGCTGAGGGACCGCCAGCTCTGGATGTCCCTGTGCAGGTGGCCGGCTGCTGCTCTCCTGGGGGAGGTGTGACAGCTGGAGAGATTCTGAGATGTCCTCCCTGCCCAGCAGGAGCGCCACCTCTTCCAGGAAACCTTCCTGGCTGACCCGGCCTACTCTGAAGGCCCTGCCCACCCCCCACGGCCTCCGCAGCGTCTGGGGGTGCAGTCTGCCCTTGGCTGCGAGCCGTGGGTAAGAGGCGCCTACTTACTTCCTTAGCCGGGCCACCGCCTTCTCTCACCCGGCTCTGCCCAAAGCGCGTGGGGCAGGGTGCCTCTGACTGCCCGCCCCACAGGACCCGCATCGCACTGCCCGCGTCTCCCAGGTCCTGGGAGCTCCCTTCATACGACCCAAGGTCCCAGCCCAGCGCTCAGGACCCCTGGCCTTGCCGAGAGGTTTCAAGGTCATCTGGTAGCCCAGGGACCTGCTAACCGGCACCCCCTCCAGGCCTCGTCGGGCGCTGCGCAGTCATGCTCCTTGCTCCCGGCAGGACAGCTCAGAAAGTCCTTCCTGGGATGGAATCCGGGTGACTGAGTCACTGCTGGGTTCTGGATCGCCTGCCCCGTCCAGGGAAGAGCAGCCTCACCTCCTCTCCGAGGGACACACCAGCCCACAGGTGACGGCAGCTCTGAGTCCCCATGCAGGGGCCTCTGGGTGTCCTTGCTGTGGTCCTTCCCAGCCCGCTGCCCCTCTCGTGCTCTCCAAGGCCGTGCCCAACGGGAGCCCCAGCCCTCAGAGGCTCCTGCTGGGGGAGGGTGATGTCCTGCCAGGTCTCCTTCTATGTTCACGTCCTGACCCAGGGGTCTTGGGGAGCCTCTGTCCCGGGTGAGAAGGGCTCTCAGAGCAGAAGTAAGCCTGGGACGGGTGGGCCTTGGAGGCACACGGGCCCTGGGGTCAGCCAGATGCCAGATCCAGCTCTGCCAGGGGCTTGCATGTGCCTCTCTCTCCCTGTCGGGTTGTGGGGAAGGCCAAGTGGGACGAGGCTGGTGAGACACCCAGAAGGCAGCAAACACCGCTCCTTTAAGCATATCTGTTTCCTATGTCCTGTCCTAGGCACCGTGTCACGTGCCACCGAACCCTGTCCCCATTTACCCAGGCCGGCCAGCAAAGGGAAAGTTACGCTGGGAGGGGCCACTCTGCAGACAGAGGTCACAAGGGGCAGGGAGGCCCGAGGCCCCCGCGTCCGCGCCAGGCACCTCGCTGCCAGCGCCTGGCCCGGCTTCCAGGCCGGGAACTGGATCTGCTTCCTGTTCCGGCTGCCAGGGCCCCTGCCAAGTCCTCTGAGCGCGAACTGCCAGACATTCTAAGAAATGCCTCCTGGGGTTTTCTCAGGAGCCCGGGTGAGGCAGGAAGTCCCCTGGGCTAAAGGGACAGTGGAGCAGCTGACAGAGCTCTAGGTGAGGGGCCCAGTCCTGGGGGCCCAGGCTGGTGCCCCCACACGTGGCCCAAGGGCTCCCCCTGGCAGGCGGGGCTCCCCACTGGCCCTATTTACAGACCTTGAGCCCAGGAGAGCCAGCGTGCCTGGGCCACAGAGCCACACAGTCAGCACGTGGCCAACTGAGGGCACGAATCTGAGGCCACTGTCACTAACGTTCAGATGAATCTGTATCGACTGCCTGGTAGCTGAGTCCTACCAGCCAGGCTCTCAAAGGGGGTGAAAATTATAAACCTATTTTATTTCTTAATAACTGGAAAAAAATTGTTGTTTTGACAAATAACTACACGTTTTAAAGCTCAGCCAGCCCCGGCGATGCTATCTCCCGGTGACTTGAGCAACAGAATGTCCTCTGGCTGCTGGAAGACTTCCCTTCATTATCTCTGGTTGCCTCTGGGTCAGCCCCTCTCCTCTCCTGTCCCCTGCTCCCCTTGTCCCCAGCCCCCGGCACCCTCTCAAGCTTCTAAACTCAAGGGTCACACTGTCCCCTGAAGGGACCAATCACAATGAAATCATTATAGTTCTAAAGCTGCAACGAAAAGAAAAGGTGTGTGTGCTGCGGGGGGCGGGGGGCAGGAATTCAGCCGCGCCCAGGAGGGCCCACAATCAGCTATTGTTGTTAGAAGTGTCCGGGCGATAAGAGGGCGGCTAGAGAGGCTAGAAAGGCTGCTTGCTGAGCCGATTGCAAAACAGAATAGAAAGTTCAAGGCCGGGAGATAGCGGGGAACAGCTCCGAGAGCGGCCTGCAGGAGGCCCCAGCCCCAGGCCCGCACCTCCCTGTGCCCTGGCTCCCAGGAGGGGGGCCTGCTCACTGCCTCCAACGTCTTCCCTCCGGTCCGGGGCTGGATGTGGGGGTTCTCTCCAAATTCTCTGGAGCAGCTGTGGGCCGTTGGGAGCCTCGGGACGCCAGGCACCACATGACGGAGTTATTTACCCCTGAGTCTCACCGACTCCTCACGCCCGCCTAGAAGGTGCTCCTGCCTCCCCCTGGGACAGGCAGGGAAACCGAGGCAGGGACAGAGTGCTCGGGTCTGAACCGGAGGTGTTGTCCCTGCTTTCTCACAAACCACACTGCCTCTTGTTTATCCCACAGGACTGTCCCTTCGGATGTCCGGTTTGTGGGAGGACAAGCAGCAGCCTGGAGCTTCCTGGGTCACTTCCTGTTGTTGATTCCCGTATCTTCTCCCTTGGGACATCGGCTGCCGGTGACAGTGGGCCCCAGGCAGGTTCCAGGGGCCCTGCCACCTCCCGGCTCACCGCCTGGCGCCCTCTGGGGGCCTGACGCGCGGGCCGGTCTTTTCCAGCGTCATTCTCACCCCTGCCCCTGTTCGCCACCTGGAGGGCAGAGGGGAGGGCGGAGGGGCTGCAGTGGCGAGGTGGGAGTGGGGGCTCGGGGGCCAGGTTGTGCGTTTTGAATCCTGTGGCTACTGGGCAGCTGTGTGACCTTGGACAGGTTACTTAGTCTCTCTGTGCCTCAGCTTCCCAACCTAGAAAATGGGGGTAATAATAGCCCTACCCCATGTGGCCACCAGGAGGAGTTTAGGGCCCCAGAAACTCAGGGCCCCCCTGATTCTGAATTTGGGGCTGTTGTTGCCTTGTGCTGGACTCCCGGCTCTTCCCCGGCAGGCACAAGCCTGCGATCGGGCGGCAGCGGGGGTCCTTGGGCCACACCTATGGGCTCCGGGACCTCCTGGATGAGTCACTGCGGGTGGGGCTCTTGTAGGGGCTGGATGGCCCTGCCAGTCAAGCCTCGTGACATCACCCCTCTGCTCTCCAGCCTCCTCAGCTTAGGGCCCCAGGGCCCTTCCCCCAGCAGGGTGGCTCCTGGCCAGCAGCCCCATCACCATGTCTCCAAGTCCCTCTCCCAGGATGGAGGTCTTGGCCCAGCTTCCGGGGCTCTCTCCAGAGGACATGAGACCTTCCTGAGGTGGGACCTCCTCTGTCCCCTGGTCTTTCCTCTCACACCCGCCGTGGGGCAGGCACCTTGCCTTTAGCGAGGCCCTGGGATGGGCTGTGTGTGACGGGAATGGGGGGGGGGGGGCTTGTGTAGGGTGGCAGAGCTGGGGACAGGCTAAGGCAGGTGCAGCCCTGTCCCCATGAGGCAGCCCCATGACCCAGGCCAGACACATGCGACGAGCTTCATGCTCTTTCACACTTTTCATTCCTGAAATGAGCATTCGAGGCAGGTAAGGTGACATTTTACAGGTGAGCAAAGTGAGGCTCAGAGAAGCTAAGCAACTTGCCCAGGGTCACACAGCGTGAGAGGCCTGGGCGGAACCAAAGGACCCACGCTGCACAGAAGATTCCAGATTCTAGAGACCAGCAAGACCGTTCTCAAACTCTGTTCATAGCAGAGAACTAGTTCCCCCCATTCTCTCCCCCTCACTCCAGCCCCCCGCCCCGTGACCCGCCGGCCTCTGCTCCCGCTCCTATCTTATCGGCCCATCAGCACTTGTCAGAGGCCTTTGAAGGTCTGTGTGCTCTGACATGGCCCGTGCTGGGAGTGACGTGCCTTCATTCCGACAATATTTGCTGAGCGGCAGGGAGGGGCCCCTGTTTATTAATTTATCGTCCAGATTTATCATCCAGCAAACACTGCGGTGAGGCTGCTTCTGCAGGCATTGCTGGGCGTGGGGGCCACAGGCTGGTCTGTGACGCACTGCCCTTGGGGGTCCCAGTGGGAGGTCTGGGGTGTGGTGGGCGGGGGGCTGAGAAGCCGGCTCTGGGGGTAGAAACTGTCCTATCTGCCGGCACTCAAGTTCAGAGGTCACCGGCTGTACTTAGAGTCCCAGAGTCGATGGAGGAATTCGGGACTCAGACTCGGCCTCCTCCTGCCCCCGGCCCCCGCTGCAGGGAGTCCTTGAGCCGGAGTCCACACTAGGGGAGCCCCCGTTGTCTAGGAGGGAGTGGTCTGCGCTGGGCGTGGGAGTGCCGTGGTGCCCCGGGGACCCAGTCTCTGTGGGTGGGCCAGGGCACGGAGAGGGGTGCTCCTGTTGGGGGCACTCGGTGACAGTTGGGCTTGGCCTAGAGGGCAGCTGGGTCCAGCTGAGTGAAGGGGGGAGTAGCCCAAAGCCCGTCTCAGGTGTGCTGGTCCTGGGGCTACAGCAGGGGCCTCAGAGAAGGTAGAAGGGGTGGGGCGGGCAGGGCAGGCCTGGCGGGTGTGGGTGACCACCTAGGACTTCTGGGGCTGGTTCTTCTCTTACAACAGGTTGGGGCATCTCATGGCCGCCCCAGCTCAGGGCTTTGGAAAGTCAGCCGGTCTGTGTGTCTACCCAGATCTCAGCTTGAAGAGGCAGAAGGTCCCACCTCTGTGGTTTCCTGGATATAAAACTGGGGTGGGAATGAGGTGAAGCGCCCCGGGCGCCTCCCTGCACCCAGTACTGAGGGCTGAAAACCCTCCCCCGGGCACCCCTGCAGTCTCGGAGGTCAGTGGGGTGGGGGGAGGGGAGGGGCATGGAGGGGCCTCAGGCTTCACTGGGGAGCAGCCCCCTTAGAAGGCAGGGCTGGGGTGGCCACTCTGAGGCTCCAGGGGACCTTCAGACAGACAGGGCCCCTCCCCATTCCCAGCACATCTGGGAGGGGCCCAGGCCTCCCGTTTTCAGTCCCAGGAGATTCTCTGGTCAGGTCAGGGTGAGGACTCGGCAGGGCCAGGGACCTGTGAGCGTCACCACCCATCTGTGTCCGGGCTCTGAACCCGACTCCAGCACCTGAGACTCTGGACCCCTTAAAGGCAGGTGTGCAGCCTCCGCTCGCAGGTGGCTGGGAGGGGTCGCTCCTGGCAGCTGGGCCCCCATCATTCGCCCCCTCAGGGCGCCTGGCAAGCTTCCTGCATGTTCTCCGTGTGATTTTTGCCGCTCCCCTCCCCCAGCCTGTTTCTTACCTGAAAACACATCATGTATCTGGACTAGGCATTTGGTACACAGCAGGCGCTCAATACACGCCTGCTCCTGTTTGTCCTGGGCCAAGGGTGCTAGGAGCCCCATCTTACAGGCGGGGAGCTAACATGCGGGTTCTGGGACAGAACCCAGAGCTCCCTCTCCCCAGCCTCCACTGCACCGCACTGCACCCGCCATGGCCGGTCCAGGCTGGGCCCACGGTGCTGAGCGATGGACTCCCAACAGCCTCGGCTTGTCCCCATTTCTGCCCCCCTGAGACCTGTGAGGCTCCAGGAGGGCCTGTCCTCCCTCCCCCTTTTCTCAGGGGCTGTCCTCTCTGCCTTGAGAGTCCCTAAAGCTAATGGCCCTTCCTTTCACCACCACGTCCAAGCCCAGGGGTGCATCCAATTCTGGGTGTCCCTCTACCCTGCGGGCTCCCATCCTGGTGGGCAGGAGAATCCCAGTGGTTTCTCACCAGCTTGCCTCCTGGCTGTAGCCCCTGGCACCCCCAGTCTGGGTGGCCCCATCAGTGGTCCTGGCCTCCTTTCCTGCTGGGAAATGGGACTTCTGTCCTCAGGCTGGGTATCACACTCTGACCTCTTACCTCACAGACAGAGGCCCAGAGAGGGCAGGAGGTAGCCCGAGGCCACACAGCGCGTCCATCCCACACATCAGCCCCTCACCCGGGGGGTGGGCAGCTCCATTTGGAGTTAGGTCGACTGAGACTCAAGGCGCCGGTGGGACAGTGCCAAGTGCCCCCTCCCTGGGAGGACGGCCCAAAGCCCTTTGCGGGAAACTGCCCCAGCGCAGGGAAGGAGAATCAGAAACACCTGGGCCAGGGGACTGGCTCTGCGCCTACCAGCTGGGTGACCTTGGACAGTTAACCGCTGTTTCTTCCTCTATGAAACGGGGTAAAACCAGCACTGCCCCCAGCTGGCTACTGTGGGTACTGAGTGCCCTGCTGGGCAGATGGAAAGTGTTGCAACTTCCCGGGCGGTGGGTGTTCACAGCATCCCCTCTGGCCAGCCCAGTCTACCCAGGGGTCCCTCATGCTCCTGGCCAAAGAGCAGCTCCTGCGGGCAGGTGGTGAGTTCTCTGTCACAGGCGCTATTCCAGAGGGCAGGCCCTGGTGGGAGGGTGAAGCCCCCGCCTGGAGTGGGACTGGATGAACTACCCCCTTCTCTTTCCAGGCCTCTCCACGGAGGTCTCCACACAGGCCTCTCCAAACAGAGCCAGGGGGCCAGTCAGCGGTGTCCCACCCTCCCGGGGGTTTCTCCTGCAGCCTCGGGGGCAAGTGGGGAGTGCACAGCAAGGCCTGCGTTCCCCCAAACACAGAAGAAAGGACCGCTGCTCTGTTCAGGCCAGGGACCGGTAGCCTGCCCTGGCTGCCTGGCTGGCTGTCGGGGGCCAGGGCCAGAGTGGGGGCGGGGGCTGGGCTGCCAGACACTGGGGCCCAGGGGGCCCTCCTCTGCGTTCAGGGTTCTCTCGTCCTGTCTGGCTGCCGGGGCCCAGCTCCTCCTGCTCCACTGGACCAAGCCAAGTCGCCGAAGGCCACAGAGCACCATTAACTCACACAGGGACCCAGATCAATCTTGATTTCAAGAGGAAATGAGCCCTGAGAGCCTGCGACAGGGACCCGCCAGGCAGACAGATGTCGCCGAGCTGGCCGGGCTCTGGACCCAGGCTGAGACCTCTACCTATGGTCAGTGTGGGCTGCTCCTGGATGCCGGGGGGACCCTGCCGGGTGGTCGGGTCTGATGGCATTAGGCCCGAGGGGGCTCCAAGACTTGGGGCCGGAGGCTTGACCCTGCATGCTCCTGGGGGGAGTGCTGTGGGGGGAGGGCTCAGCCAGCAGGCCCTCCAGCAGGGTGTGGCTGTGGGGATGGGGGCAGGCCCGTTTCCTCTCAGGGGTTCAGCTCAGGGGCCCTTTCCTCCCCAGCCCTTGGGTCTCACCGGGGTGATTCCTTGGCAAAGCTGCCAGCTTGCACGGTGTCCTTTGAATTAGATTCTGCCCAATTCCCCCTGCCTCTGGGTTATTAATATTTATCTGAGTGCACCTGATATGATTGGGTCGTGGGCCCATGGAGGGGCTGCCCCTCCCCCCATGCCTCCCCTCCCCCTCCCTTTCTCCATGCCCACCCCGGGCCCCCTTTCCCCCTGTGCCCCCTCTACTCCCCCAGTCCCTGTCCAGGCCCAAGCCCTGCGCGGTCCCATGTGTCCCTCTCTGTGGGTGCTCCCCTGCTCCCCCCGGGGCAGGAACCCCGCACAAGCAGCAGCAGAGGCCTAGCAGAGGCCGGGGGTCTGGGCGGTTCTGCCCTCACCCCGTCCAGTGGGAATTAGCAGGAGGAGGATCTTTGAGGACACTGACCTCACACGTGCCTCCTTCTGCCCAGGGACCCATGGAAGACAGCGCCCGCCCCTGCCTCCCTCCCAGGAGGCCGGTTCCTGGTGAGAAGCCCAGGCCTTTCGGAAACAGGATCATGTGGCTGAGTCCCGCAGCTGGGCCTGTGTGTCCAACTCCTCAGGACAGCTGGGGACAGGTGTGGGGACGCCGGGCAGCCTGCCTCTAGCCTCGGCATAGCTACCTAGTGTCCTGAGGCCTGGGGCCAGGGTGTGCCAAGCAGGCCCCAGTCCAGGCTTGGAACCTGCCTTCTAGAAGGAAAACACCCCATGGGGCCCTGGTCCTGCCTGGGATTGGGCTGCCTCAGGTCCCCTCTGTGGCTGGGTTGGAAGCCACAGGGTCTAGAGCCACCGCCGGGTCACTGCCTGGTGAGGTGTCCCCTTTGGGGACCCAGCAGCCCCCTCCACAAGCAGACCTGGTCTCTGGGTCAGCGTCAGGCCCGCAATGGGGGCGGGGCTTTGTTCAGGGACCCAGAGGCCAGGCCCCCCTGGGGAACCTGGAGCTGCAGCTCAGACCCCGGGCCCCTTCAGGGCTGCCCTGGAGGTTACACTCCAGCAGGAGGGCCGAGAGCAGGGGTCATGGTGACGGCGGGCCCTGGACCAGGATGGTCCTTAGACTCAAGTCTGCAGAATCCTCGGCCACTGTGTGGGGGAGGGGAGATGCAGAATTGGGGTGGGGGGGAGCTGCAGGATGGAAGTGGGGGACCAACTCCCAGCCTTGCTGCACTGTCCCACCTGCAGGCACCTGAAGAAACACCTGGGAGGGCAGGGCTTCCCTAACCCGAGCCAAGTTCCTGGGTCTCATTGGCCCTGGAGACTGCCCCCCACCAATAGCTGTGAGGTTTGGATTCCAGGACAGTCTGGAAGAGTGAGGTTCTCTGTCTCATGCCCCTGAGAAGCCACCTGTCCACCTCCCCTGAAACACCCTCCCTCTGCCCCATGTATCCACACCTCCCCCTTCCCCTGAAACACCCTCCCCCTGCCCCATGTCCCCACACCTCCCCCCTCCCCTGAAACACCCCCCCGCCCCATGTCCCCACACCTCCACAGCCCTCACCTGTCCATTTCAGGCCGGCCGACTCTGAGCCCTAAAAGTTCACTTCTCGTATCTGCCTGGTTCAGGCGGTCATGTGGCCCAGTCGAGCAGTGAGACCAAGAATTGGGGGAAATTCCCATCTAAAGTAACTGTTTGAACCTGGGAATTCATCAGAAAACCCAGAGGATGCCTGGGCTTTGGAGAAAGACAGACAGGCCTGGAAGTGGAACCAGCCCTGCTCTTTAGGTAGGTGGGTAGGGGTCCCCAGAGGGCACCTGCCCGGCGAATGGGGCAGGAGGTGGTGGAATAGAGGGGGTGACTAGACCCGTGGGACTGGCCCCAGTGAGCCGTCTGCCGCCCACCCGCCCGCCCGCCATGCTCCTGGCCGGTTTCTGTCCCAGCTGGCTGTTTTCAACTACACCTGGATTTCCTTTTAAGGAAGGAAACTGGGACCCCACGTCCGAAAGCAGGTTTCCAGTTGAGCTCAGATGAAAAGCTGGAGCTACCCATCTTGTTTTCTTGGACAGAGCATGGGGGGGCCGGGGGGGCCCTGAGGGACAGCTAGGCTTCTCCCCACGAAGGGGGGGGGGACCTGCACCAAGAGTCTACAGGCTTCTAGCAGGTAGAGTGGACAGGACTCAAGGAGCATCTCTCCTGGTGTCCAGTCCCTAGGCAGTGCCTTTGGGAACAGTAGTTGGTGTTCTCTTCACTAGAGAACAGTTACTGTCCTTCGGGATTTTAGTCATTTTGGGTGTCCCCCCTCAGAATCCTCTATCCGTCGCCCCATAGCTGGAGTCCAGCAGACACTGGCCACAGCTCTCCAGTGAGCCCAACCCAAAGCTCTGACCGTGCACCCCAGCAGGACTGCTGTTCCACAGTTTGGTTTGCAAACTGCCAGACCACTGTGCTCACTCATCAGTAACGTGTGGCCACTAGGACCCTCGGTGTCTTTTTCTGTTGTGTTCCTTCATGGCCAGGAATCGGTGAACTTCATCGGCAAGCTGTGTCTGGTCCTCGGTGAGGCCTTCCCGGTCTGTTAAACTGCACATGTCTCTCGCGGGCTGAGGGGGTTTTGAACCTGCTCTGCCTGCTCCCCCCAGCCCCGCGGCACTGGATCCCTGTCGCACCCTCATTTCGGCATCCAAACGTGGACTTAGAAAACCAAGCCCTTCTCTCTAATGACTCAGAGTATAAAGTGCCCTCTTTTGTTCAAACTGCTGATGGAAGAGCAGTGGCATCTGACCTGTCACGGAGACTGAATGGCACATTTGCAAACCACTTTGTCTAAGTCACATAGGACACGCCCAGGGAGCCCGGGGAGCTGGTTCCTCTCCTGACCAGCAGAGAGGGGTGTGGAGGGAGTGGATTCAGGAGGCCTTTCTGAGTGTCCCAATGCCCAAACCTGAGTGTGGTCCCCTGGCAGGGGTCCCCTGGTTTGCAGGGGCCGTGAATGTGTCCACGCAGGTCTGGACCCTCCCTGGTGTCCCTGGTGGGGGGGAGGGCGTGAGGACCCTGGAGGCCGCTCCCTCCTTCACGAGTGAGGCCACCCTCGGGCCCTGTAACTCAGAGACGACCTTGCTCTGTCTTCACCGTAGTTTTCTCCCAAGCGTCTCCCAGGCCTTGCCGAGGGGTGGCAGGGCTGCGGGTTCTGTTCTCAGAGCTGGGGCTCCTGAGGGGAGGGAGGAGTGGTCTGGCTGCAGGCCTTCCCTATGTGGCGTGCGTGTGCGTGTGCGTGTGAGTGTGTGGGCTGGGAGCCCTGGTCTGCAGGCCTCCTCAGGGAACAGGATGGGCAGGGAGGCAGTTGTGCCAGGGGCCAGTGCCCCAGCCAAAGACCAGCCACAGACCTCATGGGCCTCCTTGGATTTGCACAGGGTGTCTCAGTGCCACAGTGGCCAGGAGCAGAGCCCCTGGCTTGTCCCTCCCTAGGTGGGCGGGTGGGGAAGGAGAGACACCAATAGTAACCGAGACCGAACTGGGCTGATGGGTTCACAACGGGATTCCGCTGGGTTGAAGGAAAATAAGGGGACATTTGTGGCTCGCTGGTCTTAGGAGAAGGGCGGTCATCACGGGCCACACAGACATTGGCGTTCAGGGTCTGCGCTGTGGGCCCTAAAGGCGTGGACGTCCCAGTGGCCTCTCCTGGGGGCCGGCGGGTGGCCCTGCTCATTGGTGGCCCTGGGGCCGGTTCGCAGGCCTGCCCCAGAAACCCGTGACAGTGCTCCGTGCAGCAGGTCGCCCTGCTGGGGCTGCGTGTGCGTGTTGAACGAATGCACGATGTGGAATCGGGCTGTGCGCAGGACACTCACTGTGCAGTGGACAAGGGCCCGAGAACTTCTGGTGGAGCCCCAGGCTGTGAGGGGTGCAGCCCACCGTCCACACTCACAGACGACGGTGACCTTCTGGCCCTCGGGACCCCGGGACAGCCGCTGGGAAGTCGGCCCTTTCTGGCCCCGCCCTGAGCCTGGCTCTCGCTGCCTGACTGCTGGATTGTTGTGCACGGAGCTGGAGGGAAGGTAAACATCCTGACTCCCGCACCCGGGAACCAGCCCCTCGGGTGGACAGGCCCTTTTGGGTGGGGCCGGGCGGGTCTGTGGCCAGGGGGGTCAGAGTGGCCTTTGTCTCCTGCAGGACTGCCTTTGGGGGGGGCAGGTGCTGGGGTTCCCGGGCTCTTTCCCATGTTTCACGAGTTCCCCATCACCTCCTCCATGGTGGAGGCAGGCCCTCCTTCCTCCCGGCGCCCCCGGCAGGCCCAGCGCCTATTGGCCCAGCGGGCAGCCTTCCCGGAGGAGCCTGCCCACCACCTGCCCGCCGCCCACCAGCTCCGTTGCCCCCCTGCCCCCCACCAGTTCCACTCCCCCCCAAAACAGCCCCAATCTTCCATGGGGTCCTCGCTGCCGGGCACCAGAGCCGGCTGCATTTCGACCCAACAAACCCGCCGGCCCGTCCCCTGCAGAACACGCCTGTTGTCAATACTTTTTATTTACTTTGCGGTGGAATCCGAGAGCAGGAAGCGTGGCTGGGGCTGGCCACGGTCATGGTGACCGGTCCCGGCCTGGGGCTGGCCTGACCAGCGGGTGAGCACGTCAGAAAAACGAAACTAAATACAGAGAAGGAATCGCTTGGTAGTGGTGGAAATTTCAATAAACTTTCCCTTAAACAACAAACACTTGTCCTCATTAAACCCAAGATGCTGGAGAGGTGGTCATGTGACTTGATCTCCCTTTGAACTTGACATGGTACCTCCTTACTTGGACACTCAGGGGCCAGGGGCCTGCAGCTATCTGCATCCCCCTGCCCCGCCCTGCCCCCCAGGGATGCCCCGCTTCTGGTCTCTCAAGCGCTGACCCAGGAGGCCAGAGCCCCAGCTCAGGCGGCCCCACAGCGGAGGGCCCAGGCCGCGATGCTCGCACCACATCCCCACTCAGGAGCCCTGCAGCCCCGGACACACAGACGCGCATGTGGCGGGGTCGCCAAGGGTACGGTTCATGGTTGGTTTGTCTTTGTGGCAGGGAGTGGGGTGGCATGGGGTGAGTTTACAGAAAAGAGGCACAGAGAGGTACCCTGTGGCAGGGAGCTCTTGAGTCTGGAGCAGGATTCCTCTCTTGGTCAAGGTCGCTGAAGGCCAAGGTCAGTGGTCTCTTCCCTGAGTGGCAGGTGAGGTCCCAGGTGCTGGGTAAGCCTCCTCACGATGGCTTTCACACAGTCCCCACGGCCGTCCTGGGAGGTGGCATCGCCACTTCTTCCACAGGTGAGGAAACTGAGGCTTGGGCGGTGGAAGGCCAGGCATGGGAAGGGTTGGGGGCAGGACAAGAGCCAGGTTCCTGACCCCCAGGTGAGTGTCTTCTTGAGACACGGGGCTGCTCATTCCCGACAGGGGAACAGTCCTGCAGCCTGTCCAGCGGCCTGTCCCCCGAAGGCTCCAAGCGGGGCTCTCATGGAGAACTCAGAGGACACCTGGTCGAGGTCCTGGCTTCAAACACTTCCATCTTCTCTGACACCTGGCCGACTGGGACCACACGGGGCTGCCTGCTGGTGGCGCCCAGGCCGCGGCTGCCCAGGGAGCTGCCCCTTCTGGGCTACTGACCCTCCCCTGCAGGGGCCGACTGGGGCCCCTCCCTATCCCGCCCGCCCTCCCCCAGCGGCTCAGGGACACCGATTCCCTCCACTGTGAGTTCCGTCTCCCTGGCAGGACTTGTGTCTGGAACCTCGGGTGAGCGCACGCGTTCCCGCATTCCAGTCCCTATCAGAGCCGAGACCCCCCCCCAGCCACCTGTGTGCCCGACCCCTCCTGCCCTCCCAGGCCAGGAGCCTGGCCCTGGCACCCCCTCCGAGCCAGCCCCTGCGTATCAAAGATGTTGTCTCCTCCCAGAGGCCCGATGACACTCCGTACCCTCGGCAGGGACGTCAGTGTGGGGAAACCCAGGCGTGTGTGCACACGCGCGCCGGCCAATAACATTAGGTGTCATTTTAAAAAAATGGGTTAAATAAGCAGTCGGAGGACCACGGCGCAGGCTGATGGCGCGTCTGCACGTCCTGGCGGAGGAGGCAGGCCGTCTAATGACTGAATTATCACCCTAATGCCTTTTGCTGGCTGGGAACAATCCTGGCCAACAGCTGCCTCGGGGTTTTTGGCTGGTTTCCTCTAATTGCATCCAGATTAAGGGATCCGGGCGGGGCGGCCCTTCTCCATCCCTCTGAGCAGAGTCCTCCCGGAGCCCACACACCCGGGGCTTCCGAACTCCTGGCTGCTCTGAGAGGCGACCTTTGCGGGGCCCAGGCCAGCCCACAGGGGTGCGAGGCAGGAGCACTGAGGGTGGGGGTGGCACTTGGTTCAGGGTCTTGGGTGCTGTGGGGGTGAGCGGCTGTGGGAGCAGCGAGATTCAGGAGAAATGTTTGCACCAGGGCCCTCCAAATGAGGGGAGCCCTGGACAACCCCTCCAGCAGCCCAAAGGCACAAGCTATCACAGAGCAACTGCTGCTCCAGCCTGAGGGGGGACCCTCTTCCCCTCCTGGGCACCCCTGCCTCTCCAGGGGGGTCCTGCTCGCGCTGGAGAAGGCGTGTTCCAAACCCTGACATTTGGACTCAGACCTCCTGGTGGTGGCGAGATGGTACCGGCTGCCCAGTTCCTCACCCCTCCCCAATTCCCAGCCCCGCCCGGCCACCATGCAGCTCCCCTCACTATGGGGACAGATGGTCCATCCCACCCTTGATGCTGAGTCCGGCCACGTGATCTGCTTTGTCCACAGGAGTGTCAGCAGGTGTGATGTCCACCGGGGCCGGCCTGTGGGAGAGACGCAGACACAGAGCAGCGCCAAGGCCGACCTCTGCGCAGGTGGGCATCCCTCTGGAACTTCACAGCAGGTTCACCCCGACGCGGGAGCAAGCCCCACCCAGACCAGACCGCCCAGCCTAAACCGCCGGTCCTCGGACCCGCGCGCAGACAAGTGTGTGCACTCTGAGGCCACCAAGTTTTGGGGGCATTACGTAGGGTCACTGTGGAATGGGTAACTGGGGCACCTGTTCACTGGGACCCGGTTTCCAGAGGCGGGTTGGTGTAGCACCTGGTCAACTTGAGCCGATTCCAACAGAGAAAAGCAGTCCACCCCCCACCCAGCTGGGACCCTGCCACTGGACTGTCACGGTCAGCACCCCAAGATCTGGGCATGAATGGGGCTCCAGGATGGTCTCCCCAAAAGGCTCTTTGGACAGAGGGACAAGGGACTTGGAAATACCAGTCTCAGTCACCTCGCCCGCTGGAAAACTTGGGCCTGAGGAGCAAAGAGAATCTGAGAAGAGGCGGCTGCTGACTCCCCCTTTCCTGCTGATAAACATCTTCCCGCATGTTTAAAGTGCTCGGCATCCCGGCAGCGGCCAGCTCCATCCAGGGGGAAATGCCGAGTGGGGAGCAGCGCAGCTGGGGCTTCGTCTCCCCGCCTCCACGCTTCGCCGGGCCTGTCCCTGGAAAAGATGTGCGGGAGGATCCGCGCGCCCTTGCTCCTACCAGTCCACGTGGCTTTCTGTGCCAGTGCTGGAGGGAGCACTACCTGCCCTGGTCTGTCCACCTCCAAGTCCCGAGGAGCAACTGATACATGCACACACATGCACACGCACACGCACACACGCGTGCACCCCCCACTGGCTGCTCCATTTGGCGAGGTGAACACTAGAGAACCTCAGGAAGAAATTCCCCAACCCGGGGAGGAACCAGGAGCCCGTCTCCAACACCTCGTGGCGCAGGCTCCCGGGCAGGCAGTTTCCTTCACACACCAGGGGATAAAAGCGTTTAAAAGAACAGCGTGAAAGCCCCCAGCTCCTCAGGCCCCCCACTGGTCACGCTTCTCTTTCCTGAAATCAGTGGGGTGATTTTTTTCTTTTTGGGGGGCAGATGGCTTCTCGTCGGCTTTGCAGCTGTGGCGGAGCGGCTGTGGGAAGCGGCCGGCTGGCTGAGATGAGGTCTGCTAAGGACTGCGTCCGCTCGCGCGCAGAGATGCCTCTGGGCCTGGATGGGCCCCCCTTCTGCCCTGCCTCCCCAGGTGTTGGGGCGTGACTAGACCCGCTTTTCCTCTCTCCGCCCCCCGACGTCTGGCCATGCCCTGCGTTTGCGACCCAAGCGGGAGGAAATCGGGGCCTTGCTGGGGTGCATCGGAGGGAGGCCGCCCAGACGCCCGCGGCCTGTCTCCAGGGGCAGGGCCTGCGTGTCCCCGGCCCACCGTCGGGGAGCTGACCCTTCTCTGGGTGACTGGCGGGACTTTCTTCTCTCCCTTCCAGGCTCTGCTTTCGTAGTTAATGTGAAATGTTCCCTTCACGTCGCCCAAAGGCATTGGCCATTCCCTGTCCTGGCCATGCCCACGCCCACCCCCTCCCACGTGCTGGGGCCAGGGCGAGGTCCCCTCCACCCTGGCCCCGCGCAGGGAGCCGACCTATCTGCGGAAACCAAAGCCTTCCCGGGGTGTCTTTGGGCCCTTCTTGCGCTCTCCGGGGGGCGTGGGCGAGGGCATCTCCGCCGTGCCCCCGTAGGGGCAGCTCTCCGACCCCGGGCGGTGGCCCGCGCACTCCACGGCGGGCATGTACCCGCTGTCCCACATGCCGCTCCCGCACAGCTGGCACAGGTCGTGCAGGCTGCAGGGGATGCGGGGCCGGAGGCGGAACTGGTGCAGCAGACTCCGGGCCTGCAGGGAGAGGGGGGGCGCTGGGCAGAGGCGGCGGGCGCGGCCGGGGGCCCCGCAGGGTCCCGCTCAGCAGCAGCCGGGGACCTTGGTGCCGCTGCGGGGACGGCGCCCACAGGGCTCCCCACGAAGCGGGCTCCCCAGGCGGCCTTCATCCGCGGGGACACCAAGGCACAGCGCCCCGCGGGGTTCCCAGGGCCCCGCCCAGGCTCGGGCGCTCGGCTCTGCCCCGCCGCCCACCTTTCGGCCCTGCAGGGTCTGCGTCCAGCGGTCAGGCCCTCCTCCCACCCACCCGGGCGCTGGCCCCGGCCCCCAGAGAGCTTTAGGGGGCAGCGCCTGGGAAGCGGGCAGCCGCAAAGCCCACGACCCCCTTGCCCTGGGGAGGCAGCCGCCCCCCGTCTCCCTTGGTTGACCGGCTCCGGGCTGTGAGTGAGGCTCCCCACGGCGGGGAGCTGGCCGCGCTGGTCATTTGTCCAGTCCATGCGGTGGGGAGGCTTGTGTCTCGGCCTCGGGTGATGGGGCCCGAGGAGCAGGCAGGTGCTAACCCCTGGGCCATGGGGGGCCTCCGGGCGCTACCGTGGGGGTGGGGCCTGCATTCTAGGGGGGCCCGAGTGGGGGTGGGGCTCCGCAAGCAGGGGGCGCTGTGGGGGAGGAGCTCTGCGCAGGTGGGCGGGGCTGTGTGTGTGTGGGCTCTGCGTCTCTGCGTGCAGGGGGCGGGGCCCTGAGGGGCGGGGCTCTGTGTGTGGGGCGGGGCTCTGTAAGGGGGGGACTCCGGGTGTGTGTGGGCGGGGCTCTGTGTGCAGAGGGCGGGCTCTGCCTGCAGGGGGCGGGGCCCTGAGGGGGCGGGGCTCTGTGTGGTGGGCGGGGCTCTGCGTGCAGGGGGCGGGGCTCTGCGTGCGTGTGGGCGGGGCTCTCACCTTCCTGAGCACCAGCTCCCCGTTCATGTGCATGGCCAAGTTTCCAAAGTGCAGGAGCATCTGGTCGGTGGCCAGCTGCTGCTCAATGACGTCATCCCCGTAGATGGCCACGATGGCCACGCAGATGAACAGGTGGAAGTAGTCCGTCTGGGGGCGGAGAGAGGGGTTCAGATAAGGCCCCTGACTCAACCCTGGCTGGCCGGCCTGCAGGTAAGGCTGCCTGGGCGGGTTACATGGCCTTGGGCAAGCCACACCGCCTCTTTTGTCCTCAGTTTCTCCACCTGCAAGGGCCAATGCCAGTACCTATAACAGTCAGCACCCACAGGCTGCTGTGACACTCGAAGGGATGACATTGGTCCTGGCCCTCCATGGCTGCTGCTACTTTTTCGGGGGGCCCTTTGGGTGCTCTCTGTCTGGGGGGTAAAGAGCGCACGTCATCTGAAGGCCGGTTGGTAAAAGTCTTGCGATACGGTGGGTGTAAAAGGCTGGGTGAGAACACACTCCAGTGGCTCGTGGAACACGCCTGTGAGGCAGAACCCCGTGGCTGCCACCCACCAGTCAGTGCCTCCCTGCCTCCAGGCCGAAAGTCCCAGCTCCTGCCCCAGAGAGGATGCTTAGGTTTGTAGCTGAGAAAATGGAAGATCCTAACGAGCGAGCATGGCAGGCCCCTGCCGGTCCCCAAGGAGGGGCAACGCCCAGCCCCCTGCAGGAAGCTGGCACTGGGTCCTGACCTTGGAGCATCCTGCTCACTCTCCTGTCCGGACGCTCTGAGGACTTGTGGACTTTGATGCAAATGCGTTTCCGGGAGCAGAGGAAGGACAAGGAACACCGGGAAGCCCGTGTTTAGTCTCCTCATGTCGACCACTCAGCCGGATGGAACCGTGTTTCCAAACCGGGCCAGGGGGTGCAGGGCATCCCCCCCACTAGCAGCGAGTGGATAGAACAGAGCCTTTCTCACCCAGGGGTTACCTTCAAAGTTAAAGGGCCCTGGCCGATGTGGTCAGTTGGTTGAGTGTCGTCCAGCACCAAAAGGTCACTGGTTCGATTCCCAGTCAGGGCACATACCTGGGTTTTGGGTTTGATCCTTGGTCGGGGTGCATGTGGGAGGCAACCGATTGATATTTCTCACATTGATGTTTCTCTCTCTCCCTCTCCCTTCCTCTCTCTCTCAAATCAATAAAAACATATTTTTTTAAAAAGTTAAAGGCACCACCTGGTAGTGACCCCCACCCAGAGCTCACTACTGATGAGTTAGCGCACCCCTACTACACTGTCCCCTCCACATCTGTAATTTGATCAAGGAGGGGAGTCAAATGTGGCTAAATTTAGCTGGAATCCTGAAAATGACCTGCACTTGATTTGTGGAGGTCGAGCCAGGAGCAACATCCCAACTGGCCTCTCCAGGAATTTTTATCCAGTCACAGTAATGAAGTTGCCTCGAGAAGTCGCTCTGCCTGCTGGGGGAGGCTCAGGGTTCACCTGTAACATCAGCCTACACGTGGTGCAATGACAGTGGCAATTTTGTGTCTGGGGGAGACGGGCGGTGAGGCCTTGCAAAGCAGAGACAGTCAGGAAAACAATGTGCCACAGAGTTTTGGAAAGTCCACACCGGCGCTTGTCCCAGTGGGCAGACATTTCCTCCGAACACGCCCGTGGAGCTGGTGGGGGCTCCGTCCATCCACACGGTGAGTGGAATCGAGGCTGCTCAGGTTGCCTCATTGAGAATGGGTCTTGCAGAAAGGGTCCTGGCCAGCTCCAGATGCGTCAGTTTTTTTCTTTTTTCTTTTATTTTAAAGGCTGTTGGATTCAAAGAGACTTGCCTCTCCTTGAGCATTGTCAGCTTGTCGCTCATGTGGGTGTTAAAGCCATGTGACAGGGCCAGTGCTGTGCTCTCAGGGAGATTCGAGAGGAGACGCTGATGACGGTGGACGGCAGGTGGAAATTGACATGACTGGGAGGGGGAGGCGGGCGGGTCCTGGGCTCTCCGAGGGGCGAGCGGGGTCTCGGCCTGTTCCCTGAGCCGTCCCAAGGGGAGAAGTGGGCGGGCACTGGCCCCCGCACGTGGGCACCGGTGTTCTGGGTTGCCGTGGGCCTGCCTGGCCCCGGAAATGTCTTTTACGCTGATTGGTTGTGACAGGAACGAGCTCAGCCCCAGAAGGTGGCAGTGAGCACAGTCAGTGGGCAATTTGCATCAATTTCAGTTCCTTGGGAGGCAAGCTGCAGGTCTGCAGTGGGCCACGTGGGGAGGAGGCCACGTGGGCTGGAGGCCACGTGGGCCAGAGGTGGTGGCAGTGTGAGGGGCTGACTCGGGGCTAGTGGAGGGTCGGGGTTTCAGAGGAGGGGGACCCCAGAGGAGGTGTACAGTTACGCTGGCATCCTGCCCTCCTGGAAGGCAGGGTGCAGGGTGTCAACTGTCACTCCCAACGTGGTCCTGCCCGCCCTCCCCTCGGCGCCCACCCTGCCTACCTGGTAGTGGGCCCAGCAGGCCTCCCAGATGCGCAGGGCCTCGGCCTCGGGGAACTCGCGCTTGAAGCACAGCAGCAGCCAGCGGTGGCAGAAGAGCATCTGCAGGCCGTCCTCGCCCAGCGAGACCAGGTGCTGGTAGAAGCGCAGGTGCGTCAGCCGCAGCAGCTCCCGCAGGTACAGCTGGGTGAGGCAGGACCAGTCAGCCCCAAGCCCACCCCGTGCCGGACTCCTGCCTAGCCCAGGAAACCCCTCCCCCGGGGCCTTCCTCCGGCCACCCAACCCAGGGACAGACACGTGCTGTACACGAGGTCACTCTGCTGTTTCTGCACCTGCTTATTTCATTCACTGTGGGACTCTGACCCCCACCTGTCTTTGCTGGTTTATCCCAGATCTGAGACTGCCCTGGAGGCCATGGTGGGGTCCAGGGCAGGCGGAGCATTGCTCCCTGCTGTGGACCGGAGGCCAAGGGCAGCTTGGTGCTTGGAAGACTCTGCCGGGCCTCAGCAACCACGTGGGGGCTGTTTCAGACCCCCCCCCCCGCTTTCTTGGGAACCCCAGGTCCAATCGCCTCCCACTCAGATCTACAAGACCCATCATTTTCTGGGGCTGACATAGAGCAAGGAGGGGACAGCTCTGAACCCCAGGAAGCTCAATTCTGGCACTTAAGGTCACCACCCAGTGACATGGGACAGGATCGAGGCTATTTGTGGCAGCGCTGGGCTCGGGCTGCTGACTTCGCCAGCGCCACTGGAAAATCAATCTCCAGCGGCTAACGAGTCACAGGGCCCCGTGCTTTGCGAGCGAGTCAGGGACGAGTGGCGTCAGACCCCGTAATTGCCTCCCCGGGTACCGTGGAAACCTGACATCACTCGGAGGTGGAGAGTGAAGCGGGGGCTGGGATCACACGGCCCTCGAGCACAGCCTGGGTGGGGGAGCTGGGGGCAGGGGCTCAGTGACTCACAGACCCCTCCCCACACAAGCGGCCCTTTGTTCCTGCTGAGACAGGACCGGGGCACACCAGCCCTTGCAGGAACCGATTCTGCGGGTCCCTCCCCACCCGCCACTGTCTCCATCCTGTACCCCATTGGCCAGGCCCACCCTGGCTTTCCTGCTGACCCTCTGTGGCCATGTCACTTGCAACCACGCATGTCCCCGAGCCTCACCAGCTGCTTCTCCATGACCTCGTCCCGGGGAGAACTGACAAAGATCGTGTTCTGCATCAGGCCCACAAAGCACCAGAAGGTGTCTGATTCGTCCAGGACCTCGGCCAGGATGGGTGCCACCAGGTCCGACATGCCCTGGGAGTAGCCGATGGCCGGGTTGTACACCGCGTAGTTCAGCAGGATCCTCCTGGCAACGTGGCCCGGAGAGCAGCGAGGTCAGCGAGGTGGCCACGACATGCCCACTCTTGCTGTCCTGACAGTGGCATGTTGCCCAGGGCCAGCAGAACCCAGGCTGGAGACCTCGGGCTGCCCGGACCCCTGTCCTTCACCTCAACCCCAGGGGAAGTGGGCAGGGCTTGGGGACTGTCTCCTGAGCCCTGAGAAAGGTAACAGCCTGCAATTAGCTACTTGCCAGGCTCCGTGCAGGGGGGAGGAAGAATGTGGGTCTGATTTTCTTAATGGCCGCCTGCCTGTGACAAAGGCTGGGTTGGCAGGGACATTTTTATGGGCTGCTAATTTTGTGTAATTACTCGCCAGGTGGCAGCAGAATGTCCGAGACGCCAGTCCGGGGCTCATTGTGGCTTGAACACCCAGAGGACCACCCATTGGGAGACACTCGGGGAGGCTCAGCCACAGTCTGTGTGCACCCAGTGGATGCCCAGGGGTCGGTGGCTTTGCTGGCACCTGTGGGAGGGACCTCCGGGCTTCCCTTGGCCACTATGACCACAGAGGCTGAGTGAAGTTGGCTAAAATAGCTAATGACCTTCTGCTTCTGGGGTGATTGTAGGAACCCCGGAGAAAGATCCCGCCCCCCCGGAGATGCAGCTGCGCCTCTACTTCCAGGAGGGTCACCTGAGGCCCGGGGAGGGCCTACCTCATGGTCTCCACGTTCGGGTTGCCTTCGCCTCGGAAGAACTGGTTGCTGCGATCCGTCCGGACCACGTCCTTGTCCACGGTGAACTGCACGTTGCGCCAGAACGCCCTGTGCTCCTCGGGGGTCATGGAGAGCCTGTGGCAGAGCCGGCGCCCTGGGGTCAGCGAGCGGCACGCACACTGCGCCCCTCCCAGCCCTGATCCTGGCTGGGAACTGGGGACCCTCCGGCTTCCCACTGACTTGGGGGAGGGAGTTCCCCGGCATGAACTTGGCCTCGTGGGAGGAGAGCTGGCTGCCGCCCGGGGTCAGCCAGGCCCCGATGACCTCAGCCGCCCTGGCTCCCCCGCGGCCCGAGGCCCCGCCGCCACCCCAGCGCCTTGTTAAGTGTTGAAAAGAATTCTAAGCCTTGGACACTGAGCTAAAGGGCGCCTGGGGTAACGACCGCGCTCAGGGGCCCGGGCGGGACACCCTGCCCACGCGGACGCGCACCCCGCACGGCCTCCCCGAGTGGCCTCCCGGGCGGGGCACCTTCTCTGCTGGATCTCCTCGTATTCCTTCCGCTTCCGCGCCCGCAGCGCCTCCCTCTCCTCCGACGTGGACTCGTGGCTGTAGTAACGCAGCAGGAAGGGCCAGACCTCCCCTCGGATGGACACGTCGATGCCACCGAAGAAAATGGCCTGAAGGATGCGGCGGCGGTTGGGGGTGGGGGGCCCACGAGGGGGCCGCTCCCGGCGCCCCCCGGGTCCCCCGAGGTTCGTGTTTTGGTGGCTGGGCTGTGCCTTCTGACAACTGAGGCCTTGATTCAGGGGCTGCGCTTGGCACTTGTGTGGAGGGGAAAGCGCCGGCCTCCATTCCCACCCAGGACGGAGCCCGGCTCATTTCCATGCCAGTGCCCCCCCAGCCCCACGCGGGGCAGCGTCCGGAGGAACCTGCGGTTCTCCCGTGGTGGCCTAATCCCCGGGTCTGAACCTGCAGCTCTTCCAGAGGGGCGGATGCGGGACCCCCCAGACCCCTTGTCCTGCATGCTCCCACAGATCCTCCCACCAGGTGGCCCCGCCCTGCCCCCCCCCCCCGGCCCAGCCCAGGTGGCCCCGCCCAGCCCCAGGTGGCCCCGCCCACCCCAGGTGGCCCGCCCAGGTGGCCCCGCCCAGCCCAGGTGGCCCGCCCAGGTGGCCTGGCCCGGGCTGCCCCACCTTGCGCAGCTTGTACTCTTCCTCCACCTGGCCCAGCTCGTTGAGGTGCCGCAGCCAGGCGGACACGTCCAGGCGGCGGTACATGCTCTCCTCGGGGTGCGTCTCGGAGGAGGGCAGTTTGGGACGCCGGATGGAGAACTTCATGCAGGTCTTCTCGTCGGCGACCTGCTGGGCAGGAGGGAGGTGGGAAGGTAAGTGTCCAACCGCGGGAGTCGAAGCCTCCCATGCCCTTGGAGGGGGGAGCATGAGAGCCTCTCCCTCTCTTCTGAAGGGGGGGCGCCTCTCCCCTGCACACACACCCCTGGGTGGCAACTGTAATCACGCGCAATTAAAGTGAAAATACCTTCATCTTCACGTGTTTCCCGGGCCTGGGCTCCCCGGCTGGCTCCCACCCACCGCCTGCGCCCCCACCCGGTCACCCCCCCTCCCCCCCAGCCGCAAAATGGAATCAATGCCTCATTGGGCCCGGCCTCGCTCGGCCTCTGCCGGAAGGGCCTGCAATAAATTACATGTGATTGGCCACATACAAAGGGATCGCTGTTCGGAGCGGGAGCCCGCCTGTCAGGTTGTCTCCACGGGCAGTCACGAATCCAGGGCAAAACTGCAGCTGACATTTAATTCAGAAATCAAAGGTTGTTCAATGTAGGGGGAAAAGCCAGGCTACTGTAATAAGGAAGCCAGCAGGAGGCTCGGCGGGAAGGAGGGGTTTAAAGTCAGCCCGTTTCTAATAAGCACGCACAGTATCTCAAACAGATAATTAAAGGGCGCTTATTACATTTATATGTAGATGGAGCAAAATATGGCAGGAGCCTTGTCAAAACATGGCTCCGAGTGCCGAGCGCCGGCGTCACGAGGAGCCCTGGGCACTCGCTTCACACCCAGAGCTGCTGCCCCATTGGCCACAGTCGCAGCCCACGAGGCCATGATCAGCCACGGTGACAGCCCACGGTGACAGCCCACGGTGACAGCCCACAGCGACAGCCCACGGTGACAGCCCATGAGTCCACGCGGGAGGAGAGATGTGTGGGGACACCCTGGACCCCGTGGGGGTGGCAGGAGCTCAGCGGGCAGGGGCCTCCCAGGGGCCTCCGCCCGGCTACCTGGCCTTGCAGGCCGGTCTCGGCGCAGTACTTCCAGCGCTGGAACACGTCCGCCAGCTTGTCCAGGCCGCCGTGGTGGAAGTGGAAGACCTTGTACTGACTCTCCCGGCTGGCGACGACCAGCTGGCCGCTGGTGCAGGCCTCGTCACTGCGCACCGTTGATGGGGAGGAAAAGGGGTGAGTGTGAACACAGGGCTTTATTTCCAAGTAGAATCGGAGGCCACTACTGCTGACCTTGAGGCAGGAAACAGGACGTCCCTGCGGAGTTTGGCTGCTGGCCCAACACGGGGACAGAGTTATATCCCCGCAAAAGCTAGCACCCTTTTTGCTGAAGAAGGCAATAGCTAGCTCCCTCCTAGGGAGGCAGGGGCGTAGGCCTGTCCTCATTTGCTCCCCAGGGACCTGCCAGAGAGGCCTTCTGTCCCCACCCTCAACTGCCAGGCCATCTAGTTTCTCTCCAGGAGAGTTGGGGGTAGACACTGTTAGTGGAATCAGATCTGAACCCAGGTGGGGCCACAGTTGGAAAGCTTCCTCCCATGGGCTTCCTCCAGTAGGCACATGGGTGGCCTTCTTGGGGAATCCTCTTGAGAAACTGCCACCCACCCATCAGGGCACCAGCCCAACCCCGGCTGCCCTTCCAGAGAAGGCTGAATGTGGCTCTGGGTCTGGGGACCCCCTCGGGTGACATGCCTGCTGCTTCTGAGCATGGGTGTTTTTGGTTGGTGCCATCCTGTGATTGGGCCACCCTGCCTTTCAGGAGGGTTTGCTGTGGCTCTTGTGCAGGATGCTACTAAGGATGGTCCTTCCATCATGAAAGAAAGGGTTCTCCTTCCAGAAAGTCCCGTCCCATCCCAAGAACCATTGGGTGGGTGACAGGGAGCAGCCGGCAGCTATCAGTTCAGCTTGTCCCCCAACCCCTACGCTGGAGTCCCAGGAAACAGCTGGCCACCACCGCCCTGAAGGCAGATGAATGCGCCTGGGAGCTACCCCTACCTGCTTCCTGTGGGGCAGCTGTCGTGGGGTCCCATGCTGATGACATAGTGATGCCAGGCCCTGGACCTAAGCCCCGCCTGCAGGGACACCACCTGCAGGCCCACCTGCCACAGAGAGAAGCTCTCACCTGAAGAAAAGCCGCAGGGAGCGCATGTGTCCCAGGTCCACGCGGAACACGCCACAGATCTGCTCCAGGGCCCGCACCCTCAGTGGCTCGTCCCAGCGTGGGGTCTGCAGGAGGCCGTTGCTGTCCGAGAACTGCAGGTGGGCATCCACGCTGGAGGGGGACCTGGGGGAGCAGGGGACAGGATGGCCACACATCCCTCTGCCCATGAAGCCCAGGGGGAAGGACAGGGAGGGTGTGGGGGAACCTTAAACGTGCTCGCCAGGCTTACACACTCAGACACCCATGAATGAATGAATGAATGAATGAATGAATCCATTACCAGTCACACCCAGTGACATTTCCACGTGGATGGGAAAGCATTTTCATGATCAAATTCTGCTCCACTTCCTAATAACAGATGAGGTCATACTGACAAGCCCTTGCTGTGTGACCTTGGGCAAATTACCAAGCCTCTCTGAACCTTTGTTTTCTCATTTGCAAAGTGAGGATAATAGCTGGCGTGTGTGTAGAATAAAGGGCTGTAGAGTGCTCAGTGCTGGGCATCCAGGGCCTTGGGGCTGTTTCTTGACCATTTTAGACAGCATGAGATTTCTGTTAGGGTTCAACATTTTCCTGGAAAAATATTGGTTCAATTAGGAAACACTTGGGTGATTCATATTATTAATCCTAATAGTGGGCATTTATTAAACACTCAGGATGGGCCTGGCCCTGGGTTAACCACTTCTCATGTGCTGTTATCACCCTCACAATAATCGTATGCCGTGAGTAGTGTTAGGACCCCCACTGCACAGAAGAGGAACTGAGGCCCAGAGAGGGTGAGTAACTTTCCCGAGGTCATACAGCTAGCAGGGGGTGGAGCTGGGGTTTGAACTGAGCTTTGGGGCCCATGTCCTCACCAGCATATTTTACTGCTTTTAAGTTCAAAGTTCAGCAATACAACCCCCATTGATTCTGCTTTTTAAAAAATGTCATGAATTCGTTTAGAAACCCAGATGTAAAATGTTTTATTACACGGATTCTGCCACACCACAGGCTAACTGTGGTCTCAGGATTTCACAACAGCACCTAGCAAATGCTGGATCAAGTACAGTTGCGTAAAGGCGAGGATGACCCTGGACCGCGGCCCTAGCATCTGCGAGATTCAGCTGTGGTCGCAGTGTCCCGCCGTTCTGTCGCAGCCCAGAGCATCTGCATCAGAGGTAACCGATCCTGGGCCCCTCGTCCCCAAATGGGCCCCCCTGTCTGTGAATGAAGCCACTCTGGACTTTCTGGGCACAACCCCTCCTGACCTGGGACTTCCTAAAAGACTAAGGCTGCCTCTAGGATCAGAGCAGCTGCTGGAACAACGTGGGGCCTGGTTTGCCGGCTCACGGGGCTTGTCTTCCCCAGGTGCCTAAGCAGTGGGCCAAGCTCCACCCTCCATGTCTGTGGGGCACCCAGGCTGTCGAGGACACAGACTCAGGTGACAATAAACAGCTCTGTGGGAACAGATAAGCCAGACCACCTTGGCAAAAGGCTGAGGGATTCCTTGTCTGCCCACGCGGACCCTGAGGGGGCTGCCTTAGGTGATCATTGTTTGCAAAGCAAGGCCGGTTTTGGGTCTGAAGACAGCCCCCATTCCCCCCCCAGGCCACTCCCTGCAGCGGTTCATAATCCTCTTACTGAACAGTGAGGCCAGTGGCCAGGAGAGCCAGAGCTCCACATATTTCCCCACCGGGCCCATCCTGGGCTTGCCTCCAAACCCGGCAGAGAGGGGCCGTCAAAGGGGGGCATTATTTCCAGCCCCTTCCCCCACCCCTCCCCACCCCCATCCAGCACGCACCCAGCACCACCCTCCAAAACCTGCCCGCTGTAACCAACATGCAGCGTCCTGCTTACCCCGCAGGGCAGGCCAGGGTTCCAGAAACCAGATCCAGGACAGGGCCCCCCGGGACAGTCATGGGTGGAAGACCCCTGCTCCGCTGCAGTGGCCCCAGGGACTGGTCCAGGCTGGGGAAGGAGCCCTGAAGAGACGGCCCCCCACACTGCCCTGCAGCAACTGCCTCCAGGCAGAAAAGTCTGCTTAAGCCCTTTCCTACTCCTCAGGGGGAAATCATTTGCATGAATTAATTGATTGATGAATTAATTCAAGACACTGTGCTTGGGACCTGCACCCGGATTCCACAGGTTCATCCCGGAGCAAAGCTGACAGCAGCCTCCGTTCTCTGGTCCTTAGGACCTGTCACAGCAGAGGACTGCATGGTCATCCAGGATGACATCCGCGTCCCCCTTGAGACTGGCTACCACAATGTTAGGGGTCGTATCTTGGTGGCCCCTGTGGCCCCAGCTCCCAGCACAGCCGGGCACAGAACACGAGGCATTCGATGCTCCTGCCTGGGATGAAAATGTCTGGGAATCCTGAAGTTATAGGAAAAAACTGTAAGGAAATAAAATCTCGGGAAAATGGAAATATATGCGGTTTCAGTGTTTTATCTTTTCACACATGTGGAGCAATTTGGGTTTAGAAATACTCATATGTGCTGCATGTAATTTGGTTGGTTCATAAAATTATGATGTGTGGCCCATTAAAGGGGAAAGGATGGTTTATTTAGGTAATAAATCCCGATGTGCTGTAAGTTAAAATGTTTTGTAGCTAAAGCTAGAAGGCGCTACGCTTAAGAAACGTCGAGTTTCTCAGATTTCGCCCTTTTATCAGGATCCCCAGGATGCAAAACCAGGAACGATAAAGAAAGCCGGCGCCACAGCGAGGCGGAGCAGGTGAGTTCTCTCTTGTCAGGACGCAGCACCTGGCAGGGTCGGAGATCAGCCACGGCCTCAGGCCTTGCAGCTTGTCCACCCCTGCATGTGGTGGGCTTTCCCAGCTGCTTTGCCTAATAGGCTGTGATGTTAGTGACATTCTGGGAGCTCCGGGCCTCAAGAGACCGCGAGGAGAAAGAGACCCAGCTTCCAGCAGAGCCCCCGAAGCCTGGACGGAGGCCGTCTCAGACACTCCACCCCATCCCGCCCCCAGACGGAGCCTGAGCGAGCCCGGCAGAACAGCCTGACCCGGCCAGGCCCAGCCAAGAGACCTGTGAGCAAACAAGAGGCTGTTGTTTAAAGTTGTAACATTTGAAGTCATTTGTTACACAGCAACAGATACAGACTGATACAAACGGGAAGTGCCTGCTTTCAGAGAAAGCTTGAGGGGGAGGGAGAAACCTCTAAAATGACCGAGTTGTGCTTCTCAAGGTCAAAGACACCCCGGGGCCAGATTTTCACATTTTCAAATAACCAAACTTATAAATGTGCCCTTTGTTTTCTTTGTTCTGAGACTTTTGAGTCAGCTGAACAATAAGTTGACAGAACTCCAGTGTTAAGTGTCTTCACACCAGCCTTAGTGTCTTGAATTAATTCATCAATCAATTAATTCATGCAAATGATTTCTCCCTAAGGAATTGGAAAGAGCTTAAGCAGATTTCTGCCCGGAGGCAGGATGCTGCAGGGAGGCGTTTGTGGGGCCGTCTCTCCAGGCTCTTTCCCCACCGGGGACCGGTCCTCCCAGCCACAGCGGCGGAGCAGGCGTCTTCCGCCCATGACTCTGTCCCAGTGAGTCCCTGTCCCGGGTCTGGTTTCTGGAACCCTGGCCTGCCCCGTGGCGTGAGCAGGACACCGAGTGCCGGGAGGGGTGGTGCTGGGGGTGTGTGTGGAGTGGGGGTGGGGAGAATGGGGGGAGGGACTGGAAACAATGTTACCCTTTGGTGGCCTCTCATAATTACCAGAACTTGGAAGCAACCAAGATGCCCTCCAGTAGGTGAATGGATAAACAAACCACGGCACATTTAGATAACAGAATATTATTCAGCGCTAAAACTAAATGAGCCGTCAAGCCACGAAAAGACACGGGGGAGACATAAATGCACATGACTAAGTGAAGGAAGCCAGTCTGAGAAGAGTGCATCCTGTGTGATTCCAACTACCTGACGTCTGGAAAAGGCAGAGCTGTGGCGACAGTAAAGAGGTCAGTGGTTGTGGGGAGGGGAGAGGGGCTGAGCAGGTGGAGACAGAGGGTCCCTAGGGCAGTGAAGCTGCTTCATATGACACGATAGTGGTGGATCCAAGTCATCAGACATTTGTCCAAACCCATGGGCTGTACAACACTGAGAGCGACTGACCCCAGTGCAGACTGTGGACTCTGGGCGATGATGACGTATCGATGCAAGTTCAGTGATTGTAACAGATGCACCATCTGGTGGGGATGGTGAGTGGGGGAGTCTGTGCACCTGGGGGGGCTGTGCAGGTGTGGAGCAGGGAGTACATGGAAACCTCTGTGCCTTCTCCTCAATTTGGCTGTGAACCTAAAACTGCTCTAAAAAAATAAAGCCTATTTTAAAAAAGACAAAAATGAAAGAACAAACATATATACGACAACGATTAATATCTTTAAGATGAAAAAAGTATGCAACTCAAACTGAGACTAAACACAAATAACCAGTAAAATGTTTAGGTCCAGAGAAATTAAATGAACGGAAATGGAAACAAGATGCCACTTTGGGGGAGGTCTATGAAATTGGCAGTAACTTTTTAACATTTATTTTATTGTTGAGAGTATTACAGATGTCCCCCATTTCTCCCTTTGCCCCCTCCACCCATCTCCCACCCTTGGCAGTAATTTAAAACTTATGAAATCCCGCGTGGGTAAGGGTTTGGGGAAGCAGACACTGGCACAGCCGAGGGGACCTACCCTGGTTAGGTTTCTCTGATCGGTGGTTTGGAAATAGTATGCAAAAGGCTTAAAATGTTTATACATGTTGACCCTTTAGTTTCATTTCTAGGTATTGATCCTAAGAAAATAACCAGAGATGCCCATGAGAAATACGTGAGTGAATCGATGCAGAAAAAGCTCCTACAAAAATCTAACACTCATTCGTGATAAAAAATGTCAGCACACAAGGACGAAGGGAGCCTCCTCGAGCTGATGAAGGGCAGCTGCACACGTTCTCTGGTTAACAGCATACCCAACGGAAAGAGACGGGACGGTTCCCCCTCAGAATCAGGATGAGGCTGCTTTCCCCACGTCTGCTCCACGCTGTACTGGAGGCTCTAGCCTCGGCGTCAGGCAGGGGGAAAAACTAAAATGCACAAAGATCGGAAGAAGTAAAACTGTCCCTGTGTGAGGATGATGTCATTGTTTACAGGAAAAACCCCGTGGAATTTACAAGACAACTATTTGAACTAATAAATGAAGTAAGACTGCAGGATGAAAGATTAATGTACAAAAATTCATTGTATTTTTAAAGACAAGCAACAGACAGTTGGGAAATGTAATAAGTTTCTAAAATTCTATTAGAGTAGGAAAAATCCCACATAAAATCCTTAGAAATAAGTCTAACATATGATTTTCGAGAGCTTTGTACCGAGAAACACAATACCTTGCTGAGAGAAAGGCAAGGAAACTGGAATAAATGGAGAGATATACCATGTCCATGGAATTCAACAGTCGACACTGGTAAGACGGGAATCTTACCAAACGTATCTATATATTCAACACAATCTGGATCAAAATTCTGGCAGAATATTTTTGGGGGGGCACTGTTAAGCAAAGAAAAAGACAGGCCACGGACTGGGAAAAGATATTTGCAAACTACACACCTGATAAAGAATTTGTTCCCTGAACATATAAAGAACCCTCAAAACTCAGTGATAAGAAAACAACACGATTTAAAAACTGGCCAGAGATTTGAAAAGATGCTTCACCAAATAAGGTGGCAGATGAGCGTATGACATCATCGATTAAACAGAACCACAATGTGATACAAAGAAACAATGTGATGCCCTGGGCACCTGTCCGAGTGACTAAGAAACCAACTCATGAAAGCAGGCGGTACAGAGCACTCACTGGCCAATGGTCTCGTACATTGCTGGTGGGAATGTAAAATGAATAATAAATGTAAAATAAAATAGTTTGTCGGTGTCTAAGGTCAAACACTCCGCTCCTGGGTGCTTATCCAAGAGAAATGAGAAGTATTCGTGGAGCCCCCGGAGGGCAGTTAATGACTCCGGAGCGCTGCACCCGGGCGATGGAGCCCCTCCACCAGCGTGCGTGTTGCACCCTTTCCGAGGCCTGGAATGGAGGGGCCGGAGCAGAGGCCCCGAAGATTCCGATATTCCAGCCCCTAAAACCTGAGGCGACTGAGCTTGGGGTGTCAGCAGCCCACACCTGGGACCCGTGTGGCCTTCCGGTCCAGAGGAAAGCAACAGCCACGGGTGGGAGCAGACAGGCCGTGCGGGGCATAAATCACAGCTCCCCTCGCCCGCGGCCCGGGCGGAGCCAGCAGGACAGGGCCTCCCCGGGCGCCCAGCCCAGCCGCCTGTCCCTGATGCCACGTGAGCACGCGGGGCTAGTTATGAAAGGTGTAAATCACGGGGCGGACGAGAGCCGGCACATTTTTCAGGTTCATTACCAACACCGTTTAGGAAAAGATAACCAGGCTGAAGGGCGCCCCTTTGCCGCTGGTGAGAGTGCGCCATCCCCTGGGGGCTGTTTTTATTTCCGTTTTTTTTCTGAGTCAAAGAGAAATGACATCGCCAGGTTTCTAAGTAAAACTGAGAACAATTTTCCTGAACCAACCCGACCGCGTTCACGTCCCTGAGCTTCTGCGTCAGGTGGGTTTCTAGTTGCTAAGCAGGTAGAGTCTGGCCGCGCACTTGCGCACTTGGGCGTCACCCGGCTTTCCCCACTTAACGTGATTATCCGGCTCCATTCATCCCGGCCCGGAGACTCCGGTGGCAGGAATCATTTGTTTTTCTTTTTCCCTGAAGGCATTTGCAAATACGCTCGGAGGCTGAGGGACGCTGGGTACATCTAATAAATAAAGCAAAATAATTAATAGCCCCAGCAGCCTGGAGACCACCCCTAGCTGCTCCCGAACCAGGCTACTGAGAGCCCGCGCTCGGCCCTGCTCCCCGCTGACCGCATCCCCGAGATGCCTCCCCGAGGACGCACAGCCAAGGGCTCGCCCTGACCTCGAAAAAATGAGCCGAGTCGCTCATTTCCCCCCAGATTTTACAGGCATTTCACATGGGAAAGAAATAAGATATTTCTAAACCAAGGCGCCCAGCCCGTTCATGGTGGAACCTGGGCCGTTTCGTGTGACCAAGAAAAAATGAGGCGCGACCCCAGTTCTGGCAGCCGGGTCCCCAAGGGAGGCCAGGCCCCAGGCAGCGCCCACACCTCTGCGAGCGGGTGCAGAAAGCCAGAGCCCCCACTTCCGCTTCTCACCGCTCCCAATGCCCAGCTGAGGTTACCAACTCGGGGGTCCCCAGGATCATCCTGGTGCTCGGGCCAGTCATGTGACCCTTTCAAACCTGAAGCTTCCACCGCACCCCAAACCCACGCTGTGGTGCTCGAGGAGACTGGGGGGCGGGAGGGCGGGAGAGGCTCACCCGGGTGTGAAACATCCTTGCCTGGTTCTGTGGGACCAAACGATCCATTGTCACCGAGGTGTTGTCACCTAGCGACTGCTCCACAGGAAGAAGCCCGGCCCTCTCGTGGGTCAGGCTATTTAATGCACTAAAAAGGGGCCACGTCGCTCCTGCGTGGCTTCGCTGCCCGTCAGCCGTGAACAGTCGCCCTACAGTCTGTTGGGCCCCAATCTCCTGGGGTTACGGGGAGCAGGGAGGTTCTGGCTTCCAGGGAGGGACCCTGTCCGCCTCCACCTGCCTTTTTCGGAAACTTCATAGCCACCAAAAAGCCCGCCCCAGGCTACAGGCCCAGTAGAGCTTGAGGCCAAACTGGGTAACTGAGTGACAAGAAACAGGGTCACTGAGCAACAAGGAGCGGGGAGCGGGCCCAGTGGGACCGTCGCTGACCGGGGGCCTTCCGTGGGTGGTGGGCTCCGCGCCGGCGCCTGGCTGGAGGGGGCCCAGGGCCACGGGTGGTTCCCCGCTGGTTCGCTGCGGCCAAGCAATAATTATTTTGCTTTATTTATTAGATGTACGGGAAAGCCTCAGGTTTGCCGACCCCACCGCGGGCCCCCCCTCCTCCCGGGCCCCCAGGCTCCCGGTGTGGGTGCCGCCGGTGGCAGGTGCACGGTTGTCAGGACCCCTGTGGTCCCCGGCATGTCCCCCGGCTCTGCAGAAACAGAATTGTCACCACCGGGGCTGGTGGTTTCCCAACTTTCCCGGTGACGTTCCCCCAGGCAATTTAAAAATGGAATGAATACTAATAATAATTTGACTAAATTTAGGTTCCCCTCAGGCAGCTGATTAAATTTCATGAACTCTTTCCGGCGTGCGGCCCGGATTCGCCTCCTCTCGGCCTCAGGGCCGGGACCCCCGACCATCCCGTGGGCCCGCGAACTCCCCGGAAGGGCAGCAACGTCCCTTCCAGAGCGACAGGGAAATGCGAAGAGGGAGCAGAGACGGCGAATGTGTCCGCAACCGAGGCTCAAGCCTTTAAAGCAGCCACGGCCGCATGTCCCACGGATGACAGGGAGCCCCTCCTCCTGGGGGGAACCCGCGGGAGGAATAATCCCATTTGCACATGGGCACCAGGGGCGGACGGACGGGGCCCTCGAAGGCCGCGTTGAAAACCGGGAGGTGTGTGGTCGAGTGCAGGGTCCTACACCCACCCAGGAGCACGTGGTGCAGGCCTGGAAAGGGTGGCCGTCCGGGGGAGAGTTTACGACGGGACGTGATGGGAGGTGGCGGGACAGTGCCCGCGGCCCTGGCGGGGGGAGTGAGCCTGCCCCGCGCCCGCAGGAGGCCGATGGTGTCTTAAGAAGCGGAGCCGACCCACCCGGGCGTGGCCCCCTCGGGATCTGCTCCCCGGCACCTAAGAAGTGTCACAGCGGCACTGCTCATAGAGAGAGACCCCAAAAACGAGCCACGGGGCGAGAGACAGGAACACGAGCGACCGGAGAGCGGCCGCCGCCCGGGCGCTGCGCAGCCCACACGTGAGCAGCGGTCACACTGGGTGCGGAGCACGAGGAGGCTGCCACCCCCTCTCTTCTTCATCTTTTCCCTATTTCCCAAAATATCTTCAGTAAGTAGGTGTTACTTTTATAATTAAAAAGAAAAGCCACCGTCCTCAAATCATTAAAAACATCAAAAGAGAAAACAAACAGAAACAAGACAAAGCAAAAACCAACCTGCTGCAAACAAAAACCCAGCCTGAGCAAAGCGGTTTCCACAGGGAGGGAAACAAGGAGGTGAGGGGGCCACACCTGAGCCCGGCCTCCCTGGCCAGTCTTCCCTGAGCCAGGCCACACCTGAGCCCGGCCTCCCTGGCCAGTCTTCCCTGGGCCGGGCCACACCTGAGCCGGGCCTCCCTGAGCCAGCCTCCCTGGGCCGGGCCTCCCTGGGCCAGTCTTCCCTGAGCCAGCCTCCCTGGGCCGGGCCTCCCTGGGCCAGTCTTCCCTGAGCCGGGCCACACCTGAGCTGGGCCTCCCTGAGCCGGGTCACACCTGAGCCGGGTCTCCCTGAGCCGGGCCTCCCTGAGCCGGGTCTCCCTGAGCCGGGCCTCCCGCGGCAAGAAAACCAGGCATGAAGACAGAGCCACCGGCACCGCCTGGCCCTGGCTCCCTCCTGCCCACCAGCCATTCTCTGGCGTCAGACAGCAGCACCCACACTGGGCCTCCCACCCCCGCGGACCGAGGTGACGCGGTTCCCCAGGGCTGCGCAACAAATTACCGGGAACCAGGGGCCTTAACACCACAGAAACATATTTGGTCCCAGTTCTGGAGGCCAGGAGCCCCAAACCCGGGTGTCCATGGGCCGCACTCCCTCCGAAGGTCCGGGGAGGACCCTCCCTGCCTCCTCCAGCGCCTGGTGGCTGCTGGCGTCCTCGGCGAGCTCCACCTCCTGGTCACTGGCCTTCTCCATGTCCTGTGTCCTTTGCTGTCTCCTATAAGGACGCTCATGGATTTGGGGCCCACGCTCGCCCAGGATCACCCCATCTGCAAAGACCCTTCCTAATACGGCCCCACTCTCAGGTTCTGGGGGGGCACGGATTTGGGGGACACTATGCAACCCAGTGCAGACACATGCGAAGACGTATCTAATTGACTTTTAGGATGGGGAAGCTGGAGTGCGGCAGGCCGGCCACTTCCAGGCCAGGCAGATTGCTCAGGGGACATCTGACACCGGCCCCCGCTCTCAAAGGGGACAGCTCCCGAGGACGTGGCCTGGTCTGTCTCTTGGGCCAGGCTTGGGTCCTTCCCTTCACCCCACTAGGGGACGCGGGCCCCGTGCCCCAGGAAGACCGTGGCTCCGAGTGGGGCGGGGGGGTGGGCGCAGCCGGCTCGCGGCGGCCGCTCTGCGTGGATCCCGGCTGCTCGCAGCCCTGCATCCCCGTAAGCCGGGCTAAATGCTACTTAGCAGCTGATTAAGGCTCCGCGTGAAGACCTAACTGCACGCTCCCCGCCCCCGCCCGGCCCTCAGGACGCAGGGCTGTCCTCCTGCATTTGTCCTGCTCCCTCTACCTCAGGGGCAGCCAATCAAGGTCGTGAGGTCACGGGGACCATATCAGGAGCCCCGGCCACTGCCACCCTCGCATGGCAAAGCTTAATTCAACTAGAAAGCAAGAAGGTTGTAGAAAATAATTTTCCCCACGAAAGTCTTGTCCCCCGCCCCCCGCAGAATGGCCGGCCTCCTTGAAATGTGCCCACTGGGATGTTCCTATTTTGACGCCACCGGCACCTGCCATCCGTCAAACAGAGAGTGATCTGAAAACGGGCTCCTGTCCAGGGCTGGCACGAATCGGCACCGTGCTGGACGAGAGGCGGGCCCTTGGTCCCCACCCCCCACTGTGGGCCACAGCCGTCACTCCATCTGCACCCTGGTCCTGGACCTCACATTTCCAGGGTGCGCTGGGCAGGAGCTCCACGGCGCGGGTCGACGTTCCCTTCGTAAACGCAAGGACGTCTCTGTTGTCCTCCAAGACAGAGGCCGCCGGAGCTGGAGCATCACATCAGAGCTCCAGAGCCGAGGCCTCACCCTGCACCCCAGGCCTCACCCTGCACCCCGGGGCACCATGGCGGTCACACAGGCCCATTTTTGAAGAAGTCAGAAGCCCCGCCTGCAGAGCATCCGAGAGACGTCTCCTCGCCAAGACGCTCATCAGGAAAGACAAATGGAAGGGAACAAAGCCACCTCCTGCAGGAGCCGTTCCCCCCTTGGAAAGCAGGAGGCTCAGGGAGGCGGCTCCAGGCTCTGAAGAATGAATAGTGAGGGGTGTGTCGGCCCGGCGCCCACGGGGAACGAATGGGTTTAATCTTGGAAGCCAACATCCTTGCTGGGTCTTCCACTCACCGGGGAAGGCCTGGCTAACTGGACCCCGTGGGAGGCCACGCTGAGCCCTGCGTCCTGTGTCCTCAGTGGGAAATGTCACCTGTTAGGTCAACAGGAAGGTCTGGTTGAGCGAGAAGCCTGCAGCCACAGCCACGTCTGAGGCCCTTCCCTGGGCAGGCTGGGCAGACGGGGCAGGGTGAGGCCGGCTGTCCGAGTCAGGGCCTGGGCTGCACTATCGTGAACGCTGGGAGGAGCTGGGCTTGGGGCCAGCTGTCCCCTCTCATCCTGTGGTCCCCCCTGCTGTGTTTCCAGGCTCCCTTCCTGCAGCAGCCGGGAGCAGAGCCACCTGGGATAGATCCTGTGTCCACGGAGGGCCCCGAATGGAGGTGGGTCAGGCCCAGGGTCGGCCTGGGGTGGTGGCCAGTGTGACAGCCCATGGCAGCCTGGGACCTCCAGCCAAAAGTAGGCCCAGGGGGCATCTTTGCAGGCCATAGCCTGCACCTCAACCAACAGGGGGACTGTTGCAGCAAAGCCGGGGCTGGGGCAAGCGTTTCTTAGAGGATGGCTGTTTTTAAAACAGAATATACAGGCGCCTGGTGACCAGGAGCTGTCACACTTGGAGACGGAGGCTGGGGTGCGGCCCCGGAGCAGGATGATTCCTGGCTCTGTGACTGGGCCTCACCCCTCCTGGAGAGCCCTGGGCCTCCCCCAGCCGGTTCCCAGGGCAAAGGGGGCTCCTGAGATCGAGGAGGATTTGCTTAGGGGGCAGGGCTCTGGCCACAGGCGGGCAGGGCCTGTCCTTCCCGGAGCCTTTAATCTGTGTGCGGCCGGGAGAGCGCGGGGGCACCCCGCTTGGGACCCTTTGAAGGTCTTGGATGGGACACCCATGTGCGATCCTGAGGGGAACAGCGTAAACTGGCGGGAACCAGGCAGCCCAGCCATTCTGAACGCGCTTTAAAACCGAAACACAAAGGAAACTAAACCTGCAGAGGAGAGTGAGGGTATCGGACATTCTCTTCTGATTTGCGACATGTGAGTGTGTGTGCATGCGTGTGATGTGTTCGTGTGTGCATGCTCGCACACACATGCATGGGCATGTGTACCGCATGTAGTGTTTGTGTGCACGTCTGTGCGTGCGTGCGTGTGTATTGTATGTGACATGTGTTTGCATGTGCGTGTATGCGTGTGCATGCATATCGTGTAGGACATGTTCACGCGTGCATGTGTCCTGTGATGTGTGACGTGTGTACAGGAGTATGTTTTGACCAGGCCTCTACCCCTGCCCAGGCTCAGGCTGAGGTTCAGTTATGAAAGCACAAGGGTGTCCCCTGGGCTCCAGCCCCAGGCGCTGGGACGGGAGCGGGAGGTCTCAGGCGTGCCCAGAAATCACCGTATTTATTTACTCTGAATGTTTCCCCTGACACCTACCAGGGAGGTGCTGGCCTGGCCACCAGCCCAGGGCTCCTCGGCAAGTGGTCACCTGCCCAGTCTTTTACGTTCATTCCAAAGTCACACAACAAAAGCACCGCCACCTCGAGAAGTCACACTGGGCAATGGCCTCTCCCCAACTTCAGACAGTTGTGGCCAGTTGGCCCGAACTGGACATAGTTTATCCTTACGCCCTGTGGAGAGCTGGGCGTTAAGTCCAAACCCCGCACACCGGGCTCCGTGGGGCATGTTCCCCAGGGGTGCCTGGCCGCAGTCCGGCCCGGTGGCCAGAAGCCACGGCCACAGCCCCCAGCACCCCGATCAACCAGCCGGGCTGCTCCTGGTGAGTTTACATGTTCATGTTCCGAAGAATTCTGTCGGCTCAGCAAGCCAGTGATCACACAGGGAAAACCCGCGTCGTTAACTCTAGGAGGGAAGGGAGTTTTCCTGGGAGGTTCTCTGTGGATGTTGGGCCTTCACTGTGATCAGCCCAAGCCAATCTCCGCGGCCTCGGCCTGCTGTCAGTTAATGCCTTGCAAAGTGAAAGTCTCGTTCTAATGAACACCGTGAGTCTGTCCTGGAGTCTGTCCTGACTGTCCTGGACGTGGCCATGTCCCCTGGGTCCTGGCTGGTGTCACCCACAGCTGCCCTCCCGCCCTCAGTCGGGCGGAGGCAAAGCCTTTTGATGAGCAGGAGAGAGAAAGGTTTCCCCTAAGGACGCTTCTTAATTGGAAATAAAGCAGCGGGGGTGGGGGGTGAGTGGGACACTCTCCACTGTCCGTTACACACACTTGAACTCGGGGCCCAGCACAGTGGCAAAGGTCAGGGAGCAGCAACCTGGGAGCCCTACTCACAGACAGTGTCCCAGGTGGTCCCATGGGCCCCCCAAAGGTGGGGGACCCCACAGACCCTCATGTGCAGCCCTGCTTCCCCCAATAAAACCTGCTGCGAGCCCAGGGGCGGTTCTGCCCTTTAGTGACTGGCGTGGCATCCTCCAGCCAAGCCGCTCCCGGCCTGCCCCTGGGTGCTGGCTCCCGGGTGGGGTCACGCCCACTCACCTGTCCCGGGTCACCTGCATTCCAGCTTAGTGAGCCGGCTGAGCCGGATGGACTTGGCCACCGGCCTCGAGCAGGTTGCCTCTCGGCTCTGAGCCTGGTCTGAGCGACAGAGGCCCCAGAATAAATACGACACTGGGGTGCCGGAAGGGTGAGCACACGAGTTCGCCCGCCACGGGGACATGCGAACGAGTGCTGGCGGCCCTGCCCCTCCCCACCAGCGCACAGCGAGGGCTGCAGAGCTCAGAATGGCTCCAGAGGCTTCTTCGGGTGTGGGGGGGCCTCCCGCCTCACGGGGGGAGCGGCAGGTCTCCACGGGCACTGGACAGCCCAGTCACAGCAGGGTGACAGGTGCCGAGTCATCAGGCATTGGGCTCCAGCTGGGCCGTCCTGAGACGAGGACCCCAAGGGTGGGCCCCAGGCGGCCCGAGGTCCTCCCTGGGGGACCCTGCGCCCTCAGGTACTCGGGCCAATCGGAGCAGTTTTTCGGGCTGATCTTTGCCGGAGCACCCACCAGACTCACAGGTCACATACGTATGAGCTGCGTCCGGACCCCGGGACCTTGCAGCTGGGTGGGGGCCCTGGGGTGGGGTTGGTTGGCCAGAGGCAGGTGGCCGGGGCGTGGGCACCCAGGCTGATCTGGGGGAAGCCTGCCACCTGCTGGGCACGCGGAGCTCCCTCCTCGGGAAGTGCCACCTCCAGGAAACAGGAGCCCAGCGGCGGTGACTGCAGCCTGGTCCTTCTCGGGGGACGTGGCAGGACCCTGGTGCCCAGAGAGAACCGGCTCTGGGCTGAAGGAAATGGGCCATCACTTCCCGAGAGCGGGGCCGGTTGGACCTGGGGGCCCTGCGTCCACACTGGCCGGCGAGGGCCACACGCGCCCGGGGAGCTCTCGCCGCCCCACGTCCGCCTGGTGGATGCCTCCTTGCCGCTCCCTGCTCAGGGGACGCACAACGTGTCCTTTCACCCTAGGGGGTGCTGCGGATCAGGGAACCTCCCCGGGGTGCCCGGTTCTGGCCTCCACGCCACGGTGTGCGGTTTGGAAGCTGGAGGAGCTGCCAGGGACATGAGACCCGTACTTGACACGTCAGTCATACCCTGAAGGTGTCAGCCTGGACGCCTCTGTCTGTCCTCGCTCCCCCAACGGGGGGGGCAGTGACCCCGATGACGCTGTGGCCACTGGGACAGTGACCACGTGGAGCACGGCAGCCAGCACTGAGCCACTGTCACCTGACACCCGGCCCAGCAGCCCGCCAGGCTCGGAGAGAGACCGTAGCTTCCAAAAATAATCCTGGCGGTGTTTAAATATTTACAGAAGCAGACAGATCCTGATGCCTCCGCCATCTGCGGGGCCATCCTGCCCGCCAGCCCTGGGCTCAGCGGGCGGCCAGCGCCACCTCCCAGGTCCTCTCCCTGCCCCCCTGCTGTGGGCGGGTCTCCTTCCCCAGGACCCACGAGGGAGCCACGCTGCCTCCCCAGACCATTTCCACTCCCACTGCTCCCTCGTACCCCGATCCCGACAGGCCCTCCTTCCTGCAGCCCTTCCTGGCCAGAAAGCCCCCTGGGAAAGGCCCCTTCTCTAAAGGCCTGCACCCCGTTTTGGGAGCCGGCAAGCACACCATAACTGTGGGGGGTGCCCATCGGAGCCTTGGGCTGGTCTCAGCGTCACCTCTCCCAGGGACCCAGGAGAAGGCGGGTTGGGGACGGCGCCCAGTCGTGGTCACCGGGACCCAAGTGCACAAGAGGCCACGCCTCCTGCTGGCCTGGTGGGCGTGAGCCTCTCGCGTCACCTCGCGAAGGAGAAAGTGAGGGAACCAGGTAAGGACTAGTGGGAGCCACAGTGAGCAGAGCTGGGTGTGCGCAGGGCCTGGGGCCACCACACTCAAGTCCACCACCTGCAGCTGGGGAAGGTCGGGGACTTGCTCTGGGCCGCCTGTGGGCACAGAGTCACTGTGGGTCTTCGGCTGCCCTGGGTCGTCAGGGAAACCACATTTTCAGCTCCCCAAAGCAGGAACACGGCTCTGAATGTCGGTGGAGGGGAGGCGTGGCCAGGAGGCCTTTAGGGACGCGGGTTGAACGGAATGAAAAACCCAAGTGACAATGCCTGTTCTCTTCACTCTGCCGAGAATGAGCGTTAGGACAAACAAACGGACCTGGAACGGTTAGATCAAAGGCAGGTCACCCCCTCACTTTTAGGGCGATTGCATCAGATATTGGGTTACCTTGCAGCAGCCCGGCACGGCCTCTGAGGGCACAGCGAGCCCCCCCCGCCAGCTTCCTGCGACCTCACTCCCGGGTCTCCTGGAGGATCGCGTGGGCCTCTGCCCGGGCTGCTGATGCAAGAGCGGGGCCCCCGGGGCGCGGGCTTCCCGCCCCAGGGCTCGGTGACATCCCACAGCCCCGTGCAACAGTCATGGAGGGTTGCATCAGGGATCCCAGAGGAACCACTGCGGTTTGTGAGTGACAAGTTTCGTTCGCCTGACCTGACATCCCTGCGGCAGCCAGCGCGGGTCCCCCGGGAGCGCCCCTCGCTGGGAGGCCGAGCTTCCCTCCCTCCACTCCAGAGGCTGGCACAGGATTCCTCCCCGTCCCGGCAGCGCCCGCAGGAGGGGGTGGCTTCCAGCGGCTGCTGGGCCCTTGCGGGGTGTCAACAATAGTACCACTTCAAGGAGACCTGCCGGGGGTCTCTTTGGAATCCTGCTTCCTGTCCCATTTGACTGGTGACCTCCGAGTCCCTGCTGAGAGCCTGGGAGGGGCCACACCAACGGGACGCTCTTCTAGCCTCCTCCTGGAAGCCACCCACCCAACAGGGACACAGGAAGAAGGAAGACCAGGGGAAAAGGGGCGACCAGAGAATGTTAAAACCACACACACACCCACCACCTGTGCAGGAACGTTCACAGCAGCCGCTCGCAAGCCCCAAGCTGGAGGCAGCCTGGCCACACCCTCGGGTGGGCGGACAGTTCGATGCGGGGACGTGCGCTCCGGGGAACACGACGCGGCAACGAAGAGGAAGGGCGGCCGGTACCCGCAGCCCCTCGGCTGGCGCTCGAGGGAACGATGCTGAGTGGACAGGGCCGGCCTCCCTCGGCATCCGGGGGGGTAGGTTCCAGGACCCCTCAGGCACCCAAATCCACGATGCTCAGGTTTCTCATATAAATGGCACATTATTTGCGTGTAACATTCACACAGCCTCCCATGATCTGAAATCACCTCTAGATGACTCATAATACCTGGAACAATGTAACTACCACACAAACAGCGGTTACATTGTGCAACTGAGGGAACAACCACATGCTGGGCGCAGAGCAACAACGTAACAGCTTTTGTTCTCAAATACCTTTGACCCGGGCTCGGGTGAATGGGCAGGTGTGGAGCCCGTGGGAGCTGGGGAGTGGGCGACGCCGTGGACGTGCCCACCGGCAGCTCCCGGGTGGAACCTGTCCAGGGGTTTTACCCAGGATGTTGCCAGTGGGGGAGGCTGGGCGAAGGGGGCACGGGGCCTCCCTGTGCATTTTTTACAACTTCCTGTGGCTCTATAGTTACTTAGAAATAAAGCTTTTAAAGATGTGACTACTGCACGATTTTAGATCACACTGTGTGGCCCGCATTCCATGTCCACGGGCTGGTGCCGGCTTAGACCAGCAGTCAGCACAGCGCCTGTCATTGTCTAGCTCACGTGCTAAGAACATATTTGTTTAAGGCTTTATCTTTTAGAAAAGTTTAGGTTTATAGAAAAACTGAGCAGAAGAGACAGAGTCCTGGATACCCCCCCCCCCCCAAACTCGGCCTTGCCTGTTATTAACACCTGGCATTAGCCGAGCACGTTCGTTGCCATTGATGAGCCAATGTCGCTACGTCCTGATTAATAACTGGAGCCCATGGTGCACAGCAGGTGCCGTGGACAAATGTGAAATGATCCGGGGAGACTATTTCCACTTAATCCTCACATTGGCCCCATTTCACAGATGAGGAAACTGAGGCACAGGAAGTAAACACCGTGCCAAGGTCATGGCCTAGGGATCATCGGGGGGGCTCAGGTTTCCAGGGGGCCTCTGCCCACAGAGCTCGCCAGGCCCCCAGCCCCGTGGGACCCTAGGGCCTGCGCCTTCTCTCCCCAGACAGTGCCTGTGAGCCAGACAGCCGCCTGCGTTGGACATCAAAGGACTGGGCACTGTCGAGACCCAGCCTGAATTCCTTGGCAGCCCCTCCAAGCTCCTGGAGCCCGGGGCAGCCATCGACTGCTAACGAGCCCCGAGAGCTGACGGGGACAGCGAGGGGCCATCCTGGCTCTGGGCACCGCCGGGCTTCCTGGCTGGGCAGTGAGGCGCCCAGGGTACCTCCAGCCTGCCCACAGCTGTGGGCCCCTGGTCTCAGTCACCCCCCAGGGACAGGGGCGGTGGGGGGAGCAGCTGGTGGCTGCCACCTTGACTGGGGGGACCTGGGAGGGAGGGAGAGATGCCAGCACGGAGCCTGCCAAGTGCCGCGGAAACATACGACGAGATGAGCCTGCACCAAGCCCAGAACAGATTGTGGGGTGTCGGAGATGAGCTGTTTTAAAGAAATAAATCTCAGCTCCCGGTTACAGACGCACAAACAAACCCAAACAACAGACCTTTGGAGGCTGCCAGCTCGCCGGCTGCCAGGCCGCTGCGGGGGTCTGGGGGGGAGGAGGCTGGACCTCGATGCTCAGAGGTGCCTTCCTGCATGTGGGAGGGCGGGGACGCGCCCCCCCCAGGTCCCGCCCCATCCCCCACCAGTCCCTGGCCGCCCCGCCACCTGTCTCTGGGACCTGCTCATGCCTCAGCGTCCCGCTCACAGCTGGTCACATCGACTGTCCCCTCCTCTCCTGGGGGGCAGCCGCAGCCCCTAAACCCCCCACCCCATTCCTGAGAGTGTCTCCACTGCCCCGTCTGCTGCCCTGAGATGGTTGGACAGAAAAGGAGCAGCAGGACTATTTATAAAAGCCACCGGAAGAGACTAAGAGTGTCGGTGTCACACCGTCCCTGCCCCCCAGGCTTTGGGTGACCCTGCCGACACCCTCCCGAGTCCCCCTGGCAGGTCCCTGGCAATGACACTCTCAGGAGCTCGGACCTGGTGCACCCAGCTCCAGCGTTTGGGATCCCTCTCCCAGGCTGGGGTTCCCTCAGGGCGCCTGTTTCTGTCCCCCGAGTGGGAGGAGCAGCAGCTACACCTGCGAGGATGAGGCCAGGTGTGAATAATTCAGCTTTAACTCAGCTTCCCCGCCGATTCCCTGGTGTCCCTCCTCTGGGCAGAAGGCACTTACGACGCGGGTTATTTCCGCCTCCAGTGCCCTGCGGGAGGCAACTGCCCCTGGGCACCAGCTTCAGCCTGTGGCTCCACCGTAACCTGAGCACAGGCCACCCTTGCGCCACCTGCCACCCTGGGGTGGGGCTGGGGGCACCTGTTCGAGTGCCCTCCCTTATCTTTGGAGGGAGCATTTTGGAGGCTGCCCTGTGCCAGGAGGTGACACCTCCCAGGGCTGGTCCATCCAGGCCTGTGCTGCTCACACGGAAGCCCCCTCCCACGTGTGGCTATTAAAATTTAAATTAATAAAATTTAAAAATCCAGTTGCTCAGTTGTGACGGCTGCATTTCCGAGCTCGACAGCACACCTGGCCGTGGTAACCGCCCTGGATGGCCGAGTGACGAGTGGCAGCCGGGAGGCTCGCCGACCAGCAACGCTGTGGGCCCCGCAGGGGAGACTCAGGTGCAGCAGGTCCCAGGGGAGGGTCCCGCAGGCTTCCCCAGCAAAGGGGACAGTGGTCCACAGAGGGGGTGAGGCTGGGGATCACGGTGCCCGGGGAAGGGCGAGAGGAAGGCCGGGCAGGCAGGTGGGCATCTGGGCGGGACCCCGAGGGCAGCGGGCCGTGTGCCCCTGAGGCCGCACCTGGCTCTCCTGGACCCGCGTCTGAGCTGGCGGGGCCACCGCACCGAGGAAGCCCCCAAGACACCCCGCTGGCCAGGCCACCCAGCAGCCCTGTCGCCCACACGCCACGGCCCGAAGAAGGATCCTCGGAGAGAGGACAGGAAGCGTACACTTGCCCCGGGGGTGGGGGCACAGTGACAAGCTCTGGGGACTGCGGGTGGCAGGTCATTAGCATCGGTTTCATTGGAGGGACCTCACACACCCCGGGGGCCTTTTCATTAACAAGCGAGCGAGACAGCTGGGGGGGCGCGTGGGCGCAGGCGGGATTGGCTGGCGATTTTAGAAACGTGGTTTCACTTAACCCTCATATCGTGACAGGGTAACATTTTTGAAAATTGAGGAAAGGAAAACATTACTCCAAGTCTCAGGATCCCAACTACTGGCACGTGCCCCTGTCCACCTGCGCCGTCCAGCGCAGTGGTCCAGGCCCCGTTTAGATCCGCATCGATCAGTGTTCTGTACAATTTAAAATTCGGTGTCTCGGTTGCACCTGTCAGGGCTGCACGAGGCCCGAGGCCACGCGGGGGTGGCGCAGGCCTGGCCTAGCTCCGTCGGCCCCCAGCGTCCGGCTGGGCGGCACTGCCCCGGCCAAGCGCCCACGGCCCAGGCCGCCCGCAGGTTTTAATCAGAATGTGCGGGAACCTGCCACCTGCTCCATTTCCGATACACTGAATTTCCTCGTCGCCCTACAGTCTATAAATCCTGCGCGCTCTTCCGTCGGCAGCTCTGACCCCGGGGAGGTCACAGGCCCTTTGGGGAGTCGGATGGTGCCCCCTCCTCAGGAAAATGCTCACCCATGGGCACCCATCCGCAAGTGGCACGAGATTCGGGGGCACACGGGCCCCAGTTAAAACCTTGATCTGAGGGATAAACTGAAATTGGCTTATGCCCCTTTTCTGTTGGACATTTAGGACTTTCTCCCGCGTGACGAGCACCCTCGGGCCAGTGAGTCTGGGCCGTGCTGTAGGTCGCGTCTTAGGACGAGCTCCCCAAGAGGCTCTGATTTAGGTGGGGAGCTGTGTGTCGGTTCATACATATCGCAACCCAGGCCCCACGGGCAGGTCCACACGGGGTCACCGTGGGGGGCAGGGGTCCTGTGGTGTTACATCTTCACCCCGCTGGCCCCCGAGACTGGGCCGGGTGCCGTTCAGGACAGAGGTGAAGGACGGGCTGGCCACTGCTCCGCCCGGTGGTCAGGCTCACCTCCACCCCAACCCAGCCTCGACTCCCGACCACAGGAGGAGGGGTGGCAGGAGCCACAGAAGCGAACCCTGTGGGCAGAGCTCAGGCCTCAGCGGGCGGCGGGTCCGAGGACCAGGCCCTGGGCGCTCACTGGTCAAGGATCTTTGGCCGTCGCTGCGCCTGGGGCTGGGAAAGTGCCCGGTGGCCTCACCGTCTAGAGGCCAGGCCCTGCTGGCTGTACCCCCAGGTAGCTTAGGAACGGACAGAGCCATCGTTAGCGACTCGGCCCTCTGAGAGCCACCTGCCATGCAACACGAAGTTGGGGGACTCTGGGGTGGGGGCGCTATCCCCCCTCGCCCACCCCCGGCCGCCGCGCAGCTTCCACATGCAGTTCTCCGGTTCCGCCACTAGAGGGACCCCGCGAGCCAGCCCACCTTCTCCCCTCGGGGCGCAACTCCCAGCTGCGTTGGGAGACGCAGCTACGGGCACCCATGTCCTCAGAGCCAGGCCCGCTGGGGACATCTGGTCCAGCACGATGCCGGGGCCTCGCCCCCGCGCCCCCTCTGCAGGAGGAGCCAGGACCCCAGGAGGAGCAGCTTCCCCCCCTTTGGTTTTCCCCCCATCTGCACAGCTGGGAACCCCTGGGGAGCTCAGACACCGCCCTTCCCTGGGCCACCCCCCCAGCAATCCTGGGTCCAGTGGTCAGGTGCAGCCTGGGCATCGGCGGTTACACGCTGCCCAGGGCGTTCTCATGAACAGCCGGGGTGGGGACATCTGTGCTACGGTGCCCAGGACAACGGGCCGTTTTAGTCTGGGATTTCCAGTCCCCCCACCGTGCGGGCACTGCGGGGAATGAGAGGGAGCAGAAAAGGGTCTCCAATGCGGTGGGGACACAAAAACTGTGGGCGGTGGTCCCCACCCAGTGCCCAAACCTGGCTCACACTAAAATCACCTGTGAAAAAATGTAGATTCCAGGCCCCGCCCCAGCCCCTTTTCAATCCATATCTGCCTTTTCTTTAACTCCAGCAGCTTGCCATGCACGGCAGGGTCGGGACCGGGTGCTGAACCGGCCAGAAGAGCAGCCACATGGTGAGCGGCCCCCCTGACAAGTGCAGCCCGCGCACCCACCGGGGAACCTGAGCGCCGTCCGTTAAAGCTCTGAGCAGACAGACGGCCCCTAAGCTAAACCGCACGGGGCAGGGCCTGGGAGGCCGAGAGGTGGTTCCCGAGGCCGAGGGCGGGGCTCATAAAGGGTGGACCCGCACCTGAGGGACGCCCCGCAGCTGCGGCCCAGGAGTCTGCACGTGGTACGGAGCACGCGGTCAGACTCTCAAATCCAGCTGCCGCTCAGAATCGCTCGGCGCGCCCGTCAGTCCCGAAGAGGCCTCCCGGCGCCCGCTGTGGCACGGGTGGACCTTGGGCCCGTCACGCGGAGTGAAAGGAGCTGGACACAAAAGGCAGGTACAGCGGGATCGCTCTTATACTGACGTGGCCCAAACCCGCAGGTCCCCAGAGGCCGACAGCGGACTGGTGGTGGGCTAGGGGCTGGGGGGGGGGGGGAGTGGCTGTGAGTGGGCTCAGGTTCTCCGCTTGGGACTATGAGAAAGTTCTGGAACTGGATAGCGGTGGTGGCTGCGCCACTGCGAATGCACCGAATGCCGCGGAATTGTACAGTTAAAATGGTTACATTGGCAAGTCTGTGTTACGTGTATTTTACGACAATTAAAGAAACAAGACGATTTCCCGACTTGGGCCCCACGAGGCAGTTGGAACCTCTAGGAAGTTCTAGGCCTCGCGCTTTGGACATTTGGGCCAGATCACCCTGTCGTGGGATGTCCTGTGCGTTGCGGGGCGTTTGCCAGCATCCCTGGCCTTCACCTACTAGAAGCCAATAACACCTCCCTCCGGTTGTGACAAATATATCTCCTGACATTGTCACATGTCCCCTGGGGGCAGAAGCAGCCCTGAGCAAGAATCACTGCTCAGGGAACTGCCTGGGCATCGGGATTGTGTAAAAGGTCCCCTGGGGGATTCCCACGGCAGCCGGGCTGCAGAACCACCAAGGAGGAGAGGCGAGGCCAGGAGTGAACTCTCAGGGTAATCCCATAAAACAAACATTACTACCCCCATCTTACGAAGGAGGACACGGAGGCTCCGAGCTGGTAAGGAGCTTGCCCAGCCTCACGCCAACCAGGTCCCCCAATTCCCAAATCCAAGCTCCCATGGGACCAGGCTGCTGAGCAGAGCTGAGCAGCCCCCCACCCCGATTCTTGTTCTGCTACTGAGACCTCAGCCACCCTCAGCCACGGGACCGTCAGCCAGGCCTGCCACCTCTCTAGGGCACAGTGAAGACCAGAGCTCGGGCACCTTTCGCCCAGCCTGGGCCCTGGGGGTGCCGGACCCCCGCAGGGATCGCTGCGCTGACAATGTGGCACCAGCAGGGGGAGCCCTAAGGCCCACGGCAGGACCCAGGCTGGGCCTGAGCTTCATTCCAGGTTGGAAACAGCACCCAGCTCAGCCAGCCTCACCCGGCACCCAGAGTCCTGGGTCACAGCTCACTGCTCCTTTTAAACCAACTCCCCAGCGCTTGACACAAATGTTCTCAGGTCACCCTTGGGCTTTAATGGACCACAATTTATCGAGGGAACGATATCAGAGAGAATCTCAAATTCCTTTCCGCCGAGACCGGCCAAGCGCCCCTGCGTTCTGCTCCCTGGCTGCGGGCTCACAGGGGTCCTGAGGGACCTTGCGTGCTCCGAGTCTGGTGTGGCCCCAGCTGGGCTCAAATCCAGCTTGGCGAGGGGCCTGGCTGGGTGACCTCTGGCCAGAGGCGGCCCGCTCTGTGCTGGCCCTGGCTGGGCTGGGTTAGCACAAGCGTCCTGTGCATGAGCCTCATGCATGACCACGTCTGTGGGTCCTCAGGACGCTGCCCGGTGGCTGTGACAACCATCTCTCATCAGCCCGCCGCAGGCACAATCCCCTCGGGTGGCATAAAGTGATGGGACCCGGGGGCTTGGCCCTGGCATGGGGACAGCTGGCACCTGCAGAGCTGGCGACACCTGCGATGGGCCCCAACATGCCCCGTCGGAGAGCCCAGGACCAGAATCGGGAACTCACCCGCTCTCGCCCTCCAGGAACACGGAGCTGCTGCTCTCCGCCAGGGCGGCGCTGACGGGCGACAGGCAGGAGGGGGAGGAGAAGGCGTCCGAGTCCGAGTCGAAGGAGCTGTCCCTGCTCACCTCGGCCGAAAGCTCCAGGGAGCCCTCCTCCTCGCCGGCCTCGGGCCGCGGCTCCCGCCCCTCCTCGGTCCCATCTTGCGAACTGACCGTGGACAAGATCCCGGAGTCGCTGTGGGCCGGCTGCAAGGCCGGGAGGGGGCTGTCGGTCCCCAGGCCCTGCGCCAGCTTCTCCCCATCCTCGGGCGAAGGGCTGACATGCACGGTGTCCTGGAGGCTCTGGGCCACCACCAGGATGCCCTCCTCTCTGGGGATCAGCGTGGGCCTCGGCTCGGTGGGGGAGACCTGGAGGGGGGCGCCCGAGCTCTGGGCGCGCCGGCCCCGCGGACGGGGCACCTTGCGCGCGGGGGAGCTCTCGGGGGTGATGTAGCGGAGCGCCTCTTCATCCCGCCTCTGGATCCGAGAGTTGGGGACCCACGCGAGGATGAGGGTTGCCCCCAGCAGCTCCTCCTTCTCCAGGTACAGGCACAGGTAGCCTGTGGGGGAGGGCGGTGGTTAGCAGGGGCCGTGAAGTGGGGCCGGCTTCTCAGGGGCCACAGCCCAGGGCTGTGCAGAGGGGGGAGCTGCGGACATAGCCTGGCCCTCGGGGGGACGCACCTGGGACAGTGGGGCTCGGGATGAGCCACAGCCATGGGCATTTACTGAGCATACACTCAGCAGGGTGGGGAGTGCCGCCCCTGAGCAGTGGCCTGTCGTGTTTTCCAACCACCAGGCCCTCCTCGAGTTCAGAGCCCCCCCTGCCCCGTCCACTGTCTGGTGGCCCCAGAGGCTTCCCTGCCTGGGGTTGGTCAGTGTCCCCATCCGGTGGGCCCAGGAGCCAGCAAACAGGGTCACGGCACTGTTGGGGGGGACGCAGGCCACAGACTATTTCACAAGAATAATTCCAGGATGGGCGGCTGGCGTGGGGTCTTTCCCAGCCAGCTGCCACCCTCTCGCATCTTTTTCTCTAATGCGGCTTTTGGAAGAAGGGGTCATCTTTCATGTCACTGGCTGGGTTGCTGAGAGTGACAAAGGGCGGCTTCTTGGAGGCCGGCAGCAAGTGGGTGGGCTCTCTGGGCTCCTGCACGCTCCGTTTGGGGGGACAGTGTCATTTCCCAAGGCAGCACCTGCCATTTCAGGATGTTCTGATTCCCGGGCCCGTTGCACAGGCCCCCGGGAGCTGGGCCCTTACAGCCCTTAGGGCTCTGGCCCCAGCCATGGCTCCCATTCCAAGAGCCCGGGGCCAACAGCCAGCTGTGCACAAGGAGAACCGCTGGGAGGCCAAGTGTCTCCACGCTCAGACCATGTGGCTTTGGGGCAGGGAAGAGAGCCCCAGACTTCTGCCCCCCTCCTCCACCTTCTGTCACAACAGGATTAAACCACAGAGCTCTCCAAGGGCCACGCTGTTCCTTTTGTTTTATACCCAGAACACGTAGCTCCCTCAGACCTGGGCCTAGAACCCACTCCCTACCCCCAGCACACACGTCTGCAGAGTCGGCCCCATCACCGGTCAGGTGTCCACAGGGTCAAGGTGAAGGCAAGTGGGGAAGTGAGGCAGGGCCTCTGAAGCTGGGGCTTGGTGCTTAGAGAGCTCACCTCAGGCCCCGGACCCCAGTCCCTCCCTCCAGGCCTGGACCCCACGCCCTCCCCTCTCCCAGCTCACCTGGGTGGTGCTCCCCCAGCCCCTGCAGCCCCTCGGGCGGGTGCACACAGACATTGTTCTTGGAGTAGATGATCTCCCCATCCAGGACGGAGGGGGGCGGGCCGCCACCACTCGGGGAGAGGGTCAGGAGGTCTGAGGCTCTGGAGGAGGCCCGGCGAAGGAGGCGGCCCAGAGACATTGCCGGGGGAGTGTTCCCATCCTCTGCACACTTCGGCCCAGGTGGGGCTCCTCACACCTACCTGGGGAGAGGGAGAGGAGATGCATCGGGGCCCAAGGTCATGGGCTTGGCCAGTGTCCCCGGGACAGCGTCCTGCCTCACACCAGTCAGCCCCAAACGGATGCTGGTTCACTACTAAGCAGGTCCTGCGGGCACAGGCCCCTCCCTGGGGAGCCTCCTGGCAACTCCAGGTCGAGGATGTCTCTCTCTTATCTGTTTTTACTTGTAATTTTTACTAAGGTGTACTTGACTTACGCAAGTACATGAGTCTCAGGTGTGTGCCGGTGGTTCAACATCTATGTACCTTACAGTGTGAGGCCCAGGTGTGCTTGGCAGTGGGAAGCTCCCTCTGGAAGCTCCAGGGAGAGTCTGTTTCCTGCCCTCTCCAGCCTCTAGACCCGCCACATGCCGCCACTTTTCCACTGCCCACACACACCGGGGGCACTGCCAAGACCTGACTGTGACCCAGGGAGGTTTTCCAGTCCCTCCCCGACCGGCTGGCAGAGCCCACATGGAGCCGTGGCCCTGAGCAATGTGGGGAGGCCCCTGCCCAGGACCAGGAGGGCACAGCCTGGGCACATGACCCGTGGGAGCCACCAGATGGGACCAAGGAGAGCTACACGCTCCCAGACCAGCCTGTTCTGGGCGGCTCCCTCGGGCCCACAGCCTTGGTTTCCTGCCCTGGAAGAAAGAGCCCCATAAATTCCCGAACAGGAAAGCAAACAGGAGCTAGGGGCAAATGGCTCTTCCGGAACCTTCCTGGGAAGACCAGAGACATGACAGCCTGGAGCTGCTGGGAGCCCCGACTCCTCTGTTCATTGGTCTGGGCCAGGCCCTGCTTCAGGGACACCTCAGGTCAGGTGCTAGGACACAGCAGTCAGCAGGACAGACATGGTCCCAGCACCTTGTGGAGCCTGCAGTTACCACACATCCGAGGGACACAGCCCACACCCATCCGGACAGCTGCTCCCTGGGGTGGGGGAGGCAGGGAGGCAGCGGGGGCCACTGGATACTCAGGGGGAATGTGTCGTGGGGCGAAGCCCACAGGTGATACCCCCTGGCCTGGCCACTGTCACACTGCTCCCCTCAGCTCTGGGCATAAGGCCAGCAGAAACCGGCTTATCCGCTTTGCCCTCCAGGGCCAATCAATGAAGAGCGGGATAAGGCGATGCCACATGAAACACCAGCCAGGCGCAGCAAACAGGATCTCCCTCCCGCTCGCACCTGCTGCGAACACACCGGGTGAGGCCCAGCTCCCTCTCCCGTCCCAGGACCCTGCCGACCAGGCTCGGGCACCGGGGTCTCTGGGGACCCCCAGCTTCTTGTTCAAAGTGTGGGGCAATGGAAGTCCTGCAGCAGCCTGGGTAGGGAACCCAGGTCTACGGCACACAGTTTGGGGAAGCGGGGTCTCCCTCACACCTGTGCGCTCAGATGACCCCTCCTCTGTTGCATTTCATTTCAAGTACTGGGATTACTGCAGACTGGGGATTGAACCCGCAACCTGGGTATGTGCCCTGACCGGAAACTGAACCCAACACCTTTTGGTGTATGGGACGTGGCTCCAACCAACTGAGCCACCTGGCCAGGGCCCATACAACCACTTTAAACACCTGGGCGGACTCGCCCCTAGAATGGGATAACGGACTTGGGGCCATCCCTTTCCTCTCCCTGTGCCGTCCATTCGACTCAACTTCTGCGGTCAGACGTTGCACCCAGTCTCCCACCGCCCGGCTCCTCCTCCTCTGAGGGTCGCTGCGTAAGTTCAGAAGACAGAGAACGCGCTTCGAGTCCGGTATCAGCTATCAGACAGCTCATCAAAGTACATTTATTAGAGATGCGAGACCAGGCGACCGAAGGAAGCTCAGGTGGCCAATAGCGTAAAACAACCACCACTGAAGGGGATGGAAAAGGATTCCCTCCACCATTCCCCGAGTCTGGGGCAGGGGAGGGGAGAGTGCAGCCTCTTGAGTTCTTTTGGTGCCCCGGGCTCATCGCCTCCATCACCAGACTACAAACACGGTGAGTCCTCACTGAACATCACAGCGAGGGGCTGTGACTTTAAGAGAAAGGACTTGTAACGAAACTCATTTACCAGAGGCTGATTGACATAAACAGAGTTAGGTTCCAATAGTGTCTAATCACCGCTACAATGAAACAACACTGAGTGAAACAATGTTATTGCTGAGGACCTGCTGCACAGCAGAGCAATGCGCAATGCAATAAGGCGGCCTCCGCAGCTACAACTGTCTCACCTCCCAGCACGTCCTCCTCACACGATAGGAAACTCGGTGGCTAATCTTACAAACGAGGATTCAGGCCTGTGAAAAAATCTGGGTCTCTCAGCTGGCTGGGGGGAGACAAGACATCTCTACTCAAGATTGGTGTTGCCAGGCAACCTGGTTGCCCTGTTCCGGAAACTGCAGCAGGGACCCAGGCCCCCACCCCCTGGAAAGTTACCACGCTCAGTATAAATGCACCGAAATGGCGAATTCCACTTCTGCTTTTCATCGGCTCCCACTCCCTCATGGACCACAGGTACAAAGAATCGAAAACCAAAACCAAAATGTTTCTACTCATCTAGTTACAGGCGAACACTCCAAACGATGGTCATTAATAACAACAATAATAAATACCAGCAAGCCCTGAGCACCTGCAGGCTACTAGCTGCCAAAGGCCTTCGAGGCAGGTGGTATTATCTCTACAGAAGAGAAGCCGAGGCTCGGAGGAACTCAGTCAGCGCCCTGCCCAGGGCTGGTGTTGAACCCAGCAGGCTGCTCTGGAGGCCACGCTCGTAACCACTGCCCGGAGCTGCCCAGACCTGCCCAGACCCAGGCCGCGAGGCCTGCACAGTTGGGGGCAGTTGTGTGAACCCCAGGGCTATCTTCTTAAACGCCACTAGTGGTGACATGGGATTAGTCCCCGGTCCCCTGCATTTTAATGAATCACCTGGCAGAGTGAACCACACTGTCTTGTCTGCACAAGCGGCGGGGAGGCAGCCAATCGGTGTACATGTGAATGATGGGGGCCAGTGACAAGAGGGGGCAGTGTGGCACTGTGGGGTTTTGGAGCTGGAGCATCCTGCGCCCATGGCCCCGAGTTCCGTCACTCATACCTGCGTGGACTTGGAGAAGTTGCTTCCCGGCGCCTCAGTGTCCCCGTCTGTGAAATGGGGATAATCTCTGCCCTGACTTTACAGTTTGTTCTGTGGGTTAAGTGACTTCAGGCACGGATAGGAGAAGCTATTTACACAACAGCCTCATGGCTGGAGGATTTAAAAATTCCACCGATAAGAACTTTCCTTAGCCACCTTCTTCTGAGGCTCTGCTGATAAACACCCAGGAGCCAGCGAGCGCCGGAGGAAACACAGTAGCTGCCTCAGGGAACCTCATGGCCGCTGTGAAAAGCAGTCCTCACGCCAATAACCCCTCCTCTGCAAAAGCGTTCCTGGTTTAATGCTCACCAAGCAATTAAGTGTGAATGTTTCTAATGAGGAATTTCTAAAAGGAACACGCAGACTTTTGAAGCTTCTCTACTCAGTGGATGGCTCTCGAACCTGGGCCTTTGATTCACCCTTTGATCCTGTGCCTGTGGCATGACCTTTTCTCTTTTTAAATTTTATTTTATGCTCACCCGAGGGTATTTTTTCCATTGGTTTTTACCCCGAGGGGCAGGGGATTGAACCTGTAACCCAGGTACGTGCCTTTGACCCCCAGTGGAGCAGGAGGCTTTTGGTGCGCTCTAACCACTGAGCCACACCGGCCAGGGCCGCAGGGCCTCTTTTGCGAGGCATTTCCCTCGTTTCCACATAAGAGAATCTGTGCCTTCAGGGGGCAAAGCAAGACGCACACACGGCCCGGGCACAGGGGCGCCCCCGCCCCGCTGGCCGCTGCCTCGCTGACTCCAGGAGGCGTCAAAACAGCCCCCCCGCGGGAAAGAGCGCGGGCCTGGCCTGGCCGCTTCTGAGCAGGATCCCAGCGAGCCGGTGGCCAGCGGACGGCACCGGCGTCCCGGCGTGGGAACCGCAGGACCTCAGGGCCCCGCGCGGTGCCTTTAGCAACCTGAAACTGCCTGGCTGCCTCTCCCTCTTCTTTCTGCCTTTTCTTAAAGTAGAGAACACGAGGGAAGAGCCGGGGTGAGAGGGGTGAGTTTCCTGCCCCGCGGTTCTGGGCCGGGCTACCCACCCCGAGGCCCGCGAAGGCGAAGGGCGCGCGGTGGGCGGACGGCGCGCTGCGGGGGCCGTGGGCAAACGCGGCCCCTACAACTTCTCGCTCGCGTGCTCCGACCAGCCGGCCAGACAAAGACCACAAGTTCTCCGGTCCACGGCTCCAGATGGATGGGGACCGAGTCTCCCCCGACTTAGGCCCACTCCTGGCCCGGGGCGCCCCCAGGGCCGGGGAGGGGATCCCCAGGGTGCTCCCCGCGTGTCCGGGGTGCCTGACCGCCGCCCGGCCCTTGCTCGGACCCCTCACCTCTCGAGGCTGCGGACAGACCCTGGCCTCTCTTGGGCCCTGCGGCCGCAGGCCCGCGCTCCCCGCGCACCCAACCCATCCCTGCCGAGGGGGCGCCGCCCGGTCCCCCGGGGGCCCTTCAAACCCCGCCCCCGTGGCCCCAGGCCGGGCCCCGATACCCACCCGGGTCCCACAGCGGGGGCCGGATTCGCGCCGGCTCCGGGAGCCGCCGCCGCCGCCACCGCCACCACCGCCAGTGAGGCGGGGCGAGGCGGGGACGCGCGACAAGGCCCGGCCTCCGGCCCGCCCCCGGCCAGCCCAGTCCCCGCCCTCGGCCCAGCCCCGCGCGCGACCCGGCGCGCAGCCCGCCCCAGGCCCACCCCGACCTCGGCCGGACCCGATGCCCACCCCGCCACTTCCACAGTCGCCTTCCGCCCTCTGGCCCTAGGTCTCTGGCCCCGGTCACCCCAATTCCGGGTCCCCAGCCCCGCGCCCCCATCCCGGGACATCCCATGTGCGCGCTCGCTCTCGCCCTCGGCCCTCGGAATCTGTTTTTTTCCTATTTGGGCACGAAGGGAACTACACCCTGCAGCAGCCCCTGGGCATCCCCCCTCCGCGGAGGGGGCGCCGAGCCCCCCAGGTCTGGAGATGGGTGGGCGGGCTCCTGGCTGGGTCCCCTGCCCTTCGAAGGTGCAGCTGGCCCCCAGGGCCCCTCGCGCCCCCACCTCCGCCTGTCACCCCTGGGGCACTTAGCGGCCCCGGGCCCCCGGCGCCCCGCGCGGTCCCCTGGGGCATCGGAGCTGCGGGCTGCGCGCCCGTCGGCACGGCTGTCGCTTTACAGAAACCGAGCCCGGTGGGGTGGAGCTTGGGCTGAGAGAGAGCGACGGAGAATCCATATTTGTGCTTCAATGTAGCCACACATTAGATAGTCTGTTCCTAGTGCGCGTCAACCGCACAATGGCCACCCCCGGGCCGCGAGCCCTGCGTGCGTGGTCCCCGCCCGCCGGATGTTGACAGCGTCGCCTAGCAACGGGAGATGGCGGAGCCGGGTGGTGGGGCCGGCGGGTAAGCGGGGTCCGCGGACCGCAGGCCTCGGAGGGCCCCCCACGGCTCCCCTTTTCCATGGCCCCCCGCGTGCTCCGGGGAGCCCCTCCCCTCGCCCCTCTCCTCCCGCTCTCCGGGCCCCTCCCGCCTCCCCGCCCCCCCCGCCCCCTGCGCGCCCCGTCTCCCCCTCGGTCCTTTGTGGGCTCGCCTACCCTCCCTCTCTCCCCGGCCCCGATGCTCCACTCCCGAAAACCCGGGCCCTCCTCGCCCGCAGTAACCATGGCAACCACTGGGCAGCCCCAGTTGCGGAGCCGGCGCGGCGTCTCTGCGGGGAGCGGGGGGGGGGGCGGTCCTCGGGGGGCGGCCCCTGCAGTGGCCCCGGGGAGTCGGAAACCAGACCAGCCTCGCCGCCTCCTGGAGGGGCCATGCCTCCCCCTTCGGGCTTGGGCGTCCCTCGGGCTATGATCTAAAGATGGTGCCACCAGGCGCGTCTCTGACGCTTCTTTGAAACGCATGGACACTATTTTAAAGCATTTGCCCTTCACCCGAGACCCTTCTGGAGCGTTTCATTTTTTTAATTTGAGCGCTGATACGGAAAGGAGTCCCGGTTACATCCAGCGAAAAGTCTAAATGCCACCGCGCGCGGCCCGATCTCCAGTTTCCAGCGCGCGCGGGTGTTGAAGCGGGAAGAAACATCGTGGAAAGAATGTACCCCGAATCTCACTGCTACCGCTGGTTATCCTGAGAAGGGGGGACAGGTCACAGGGGATTCTATCGTGTGTCACACATTTCTGTTTCCGTTTGACTTAAAAAACTAATAAGCTTGTAATTTTTAATTAGAAGAAAGCAGGGCAGCGGTAAGTTTGTAACCAGGACATGCTCGCGCCATCCGACCCAGATTCGCGGAGGGTTCGCCCCTTTTCTGCAGTTTCCTCTTACTTTGTATCTCTTTTCCCCAGTGTCCTCACAGACACGGGGATATTTAAGGTGACTTTTCTGGCGTAACCTACTTGTGCTGCTCCTTGTAATGAATCAATGACCGTATTTTCCATTGGCTCATTCATGGAGACACACCTTGGTGGCACCCACCACGCGACAGGCACAATCTAGTGTGTGTGGGGGGGGGGTTAGTGGCGAAGGTGGTGATTAACAAGCACATAAATAGGCCTAGGGACATCCGGGGTGCTACAGGCAGGGAGGGAACGTTCCTAAGTGACACTGTTACATTGTTTCTCTGCAACCAGGTCTCCGCGGGGAGGGGGCTCAGGCTCCCCGACGGCCTCGGCCTCGGGGTCGGCCTCGGGAGGAGAGCAAGGAGAGCAGGACCTGCCCCCCGAGGACCCCGGGGTGAGTGGTCTGGGCTTGTGTTCACTGGGAGTTGCAGTAAAGAGATGGAGGCTGGCTCCAGAGGGGAGCAGCTGGCCTGGGAACCGACCCCCTCCAGCTGCCAGAGCCTCCGGTTCCTTCCACGCGCCCCACAGTGCGGGCGGCCGGGCGGGAATGCGGGGCACCTGCTCTTAGATTCCCCCCCCGCCCCCCAGTTGCTCACAATTCATTTCCTGCAACGAAGGGCGAGAAATAATTTTACAGAGGGGAGCGCAGAGACCTTAAAGCAGGAAAGGATCTCCCAGCGCCGCTCAGAAGTGCGCGGGCGCGGTTTCTCCGCGGGCCTGAGTCCACTGCTGAGAGCAAAACCTCGCCGGGCCCCTCACGCTTCGCTTCCCGATGTTTTCTCCCTGCCGCACGGCTGCAGGTGTCAACGACGGAGAAGAGCAGCGAGCAGAGAAATGAAGATGCTGACGCTGCGGAGGCTTCCGAGAGGGAGGCCCCCAGCCTCGGGGAGGCCTCGCTGGAAGGGGGCGCTGAGGCCGGAGGGGAAGGGGAAGCCGAGGCCGCGGAAGCGGGAGAGGAGCTGGAGTCCGAAGCCGAGCTGGAGTCTGACACGGACGCCACGTCCTCCGAGCTGAAAGTCAGCTCCCTGGACCTGAGCTACTCAGACACCAGCCGCACGGACGTGGACAAGGAGGGAGAGGCCCCCGAGTCCTGGTATGAAAGAGCCAGGAGGGAAGCCAGTCTCGAGGACGGAGAACCCCTCCATCCGTCAGAGCCCAGAGAAGTGGGGGGCTCCTCCCTGGAGTCCGCCCAGCAGGCAGCGGGCTCTGGGGACAGGCTCAGCCTCTCGGTGAGTAGCCCGGGGGCCCGTTTTACGCAGCTGCTGCCACCCAGGAGCTGTGTCACCCTGTGTGAGGGACTGGGGGGTACGCTTCAGACACCCACGGCCGACCTTGTTAGAAATCGCTCCGCAAACGTAGGCCTCAGGATGCCGGGGCCGGGGCGCTGGGGTGAGGGCTCCGGCCGCCGTCCAGGGAAACGTTCCTGGCGGCACCGCAAGTGCCCCTTACCTGAGCTGCCGTTAGTCAGGGTGGCCCCAGGGCACTGACGGTGTGGCGGGGAGGCAGAGGAACTCCAGTGACGCCCCCCGGCCAGCCGCTGGAGCCCGCCCGCCCTCGCGCCCTGTCCAGGCTCCTGGCCCGCCTTAGGCGAGCTCACCTGTGGGTTTTCGGTGGCATTGTTGGGAAAGGGCAGCAGGGGGCGGGCGGGGCGGGCGGAACGCCTGGCTTCTCCATCCCCACTCCGGGTGGACACCCTGTGCCCGCACCCTCTGAGGAAGCACAGTCAGAAAACGCACTGCCTGAGGCTTGAGAGCCTGACCTTGAACTTGCCCTTGGCTGGCTGTGGGAACTCGGGCCAGGTCTGTAGCTTCTGTGAGGCCGCTTCTCCCGCCGGTAAAAGAAAGGGCCAGTGTCTCCCTCCCGGGGTCCCTCTTGTCACTAATATTCGCCACTGTATCATCAGCAATGATTATGGTCAAAAATACTATTTGCAAGAGTCTCTTTTAAAACTAAAATGGGGCCTGGTGTTTTCATCAAGGGGAAATATTTTCTTTCTTTTAAAAAAAAAAAAAGTATATAACATTGTGTAAGCTTATTTTATTTTTTATATTCTTTTAAAAAAATATGTTTTTATTGATTTCAGAGAGAGGAAGGGAGAGGGGGAGAGAGATAGAAACATCAGTGATGAGAGAGAGTCATTGCGTGGCTGCCTCCTGCACGCCCGCTACTGGGGATGGAGCCCGAAACGCAGCAGGGGCCCTGACCGGGAATCGAACCCCGATCTCCTGGATTCTAGGTCGATGTTCTACCGCTGAGCCAGGCCAGCTGGGCAGGAAATATTTTCTTATCAAAATGTCCCTAACATGAGTGATTTGAAGGAAAAGAAACAGCCCTCCTGGGAAACCGTTGCAGGCCGGGGCTTTCCCGGATGCTGCTCAGAGACGCCGCGCACCGTCCTTGGGGACTGGGGTTTGGAGGAAAGAAACCCACGCCCAGCATGGCCATTCCTCAGCACTTACAGGCCCTGCATCCATTGTCTGGATTTGCGGGCGGGGGGTAGACGATTTCCATTCTGACCACCTGCAAAATCCAGATAATCTTTATATCCAAGCAGTTTTCCATTCCTGTAACGGTGGCGTTGAATTCCGAGTGCCGTGGCGAGCTGAATGGGTAACTCCTCCGTCCCGGTTGAGCCTCAGGGCCTCAGGCTGGTTGTTCTTGCTCTAGGAAGAATCCCAAGAGGATCTCCAGCAAGAGGCCTCCCCCCAGGGGCTGAGCCACAGGGGCCGAATCCCAGCCTCAGACGAGCTGTCCCGGACCACGGAGGAGCCTTTGGCATGGGAGCCAGGTACCACGGCCCTCGCCCACAAGCCAGGTCCCTTCTGTGCCAGGGACGTCCCACCCGTGACCTCGTTTCCTGCTTGGCTGTGAGCCTAAAGATAAAAATGTTGGTAGACAGGGATAACATTCACGGCGGGGAGACGGTCTCGTCCCCTTTCATCCTTACGGTAACTGAGGAGGTGGGAGCTGCTGTCTGCTTTACAAAGACCCTGAGTTGTTCAGTAAGTCACCTGAGTAAGTGGTAGAACCAGGCCCCAGCCGGGACCCGGTGACGCCCCGGCCCCCAGCCCTGAGCTCCGTGTCCGCAGCCGCCTGGCCTCAGGCTGGAGCTCGGCGGCCCTGAACGTGCGTGTGTTTGCCGAGCGTCAAAGGCTTTCCCGCGGCCCTTGTCTTTTTCCTTGGCCCCGGTGTCCCGGTGTTATGCACTCTGGAAGACAGGTCAGGACACGAATTACTGCATGTGACACAAGCGTGTCACTCACGAGCAACGTAAAGCTACACACGTCTAGAGGAGCTAAAAGCTCAGGCGGGTAGAGAAGCTGGAACCACGGACTCACTGATATTTCTTTTCCATCTTATCAGCTGTTTCCCATTTAAAAAAAAAATCAGCCTAGTCCCGGCTCAGTTGTGGCTCCGTTGGTTGGGCCACGTGCCGAGCACTGAAAGGCCACTGGTTCAGTTCCCGGTCAGGGCACATTCCCGGGTTGTGGGCTTGGTCCCCGGAAGGGGGCGTGCAGGAGGCAGCCGGTGGATATTTTGTTCTCACATCGATGTTTCTCTCTTTCCCTCACTCTCTAAAAATCAACAAACTATTCTTTAAAAAAAAAAAATCAATCTAGCCCTGGTGGGTTTGACTCCGTGGTTAGAGCGTCCGCGGCAGACTGAAGGGTCCCGGGTTCGATTCTGGCCAAGGGCACGTACCTCAGTTGCAGGCTCGGTCCCTGGACGGGGCATGTGCAGGAGGCAACCAACTGACCTGTCTCTCTCACATCCATGTTTCTCTCTCCCTCCCTCTCCCCTCCTTCCACTCACTCCGAAAAGCAATGGGAAAAATATCAGGTGTGGATTTTAAAAAAATAAAAATCAACCTAGCCCATCGGTAAGAAGCCAGCTTTCTGTCTGCTCTTACGTGTGTGGCTCCCCGTGTGGAGCATGTTGATCGGCAGACAGACGACTGGATGGGCGCTCTGCACCCCAGCCCTCCGGGGCCCTTTTCTCTCGTCTCCCCCACGTGGCAGAGGCTGGACACCGGCTTTGCCTCACTACCATCTCTACTGACTCAGTGACGTCTGCTGTCCCCCAGGCATCGCGCCAGGCGAGTCCAGTGCCCACCCCAGGGAAGGGCCCCCGCCCTCCTTCCTGGACAGGATCCAACAGTTAACCCTCTCGGAGGAAGGGGTCTCGGGGCCAGCGGAGTCCGAGGGGAGCGAGGAGGCTGATGAAGACACGCCCCACCTGGTGGTCTTGGACCCGAACCACGTAAGGAAAGATTCCCTGGTTCTGCACAGACCACGGACGACGCAGAGGCGTCCCTTCACCTGACAGGCCCCTCTCTGCCTCGGCCTCCACGGGCCACCCTGTCTCCCAAACGCTGTCCCCGTGTCACTTGTCCACTGAACAGTTGGGCCGCATGGTCTTGGCCTCCTGCTTTGCACGGCATTGTCTCCTGTTGGGGCCACAGACCCAGAGTCAGCCTTTCTCGGCCTTGGCACCGCGGACGTTAGGGACCGGTCATTCTCGTGGTGGGGGCATCTGGGCAGGCGGGGAAGGCAAGTCCTGATTGTATGAACCCACCTGGGAGGCACCGCGATCCTGTCCCGCAGGAGGCGGCCCTGGGAAGGGGCCTGCGTGCTCACTGGGACCTGGATCACCGCCCCCGCCTGCCCCATCCTTTTGCCAAAATCCGCGCTCAGGTCCTCAGTGCCCAGGCCGAGACCTCCAGTGCCTTTACCTTGTGGCTTCCAGAGTAAGACGCTGGGGCAGAAGGGATGAGCACCCAGCGTGGGAGTCGTTCCTGCCCCCCTCAGCCCCCCAAGAAGAACACCCGGGGCTGAGGCAGGGACGGGACAGGAGACTAGCCGGTGCCTGCCTTTGCTCTAGCCCCTGATGCTGAGGTTCCAGGCCGCCCTGAAGAGCTACCTGAGCAGGCAGATCGAGAAGCTGAAGCTGGAGCTCCGGGAGCTGGTGCGTGGGGTCCCGCCCCCCCCCCCCGCTGTGCCCGCTGGGTGCCCTCCGTCCGATCGGTGCCCTCCGCCCCCTGACCCGCCCCCCTCCCCCTGCAGGGCCTGGCCACCAAGCAGAGCCGAGCGCAGCGGCAGGAGCTGGGGGTGGACCTCTACGGGGTCCAGCAGCACCTGGCCGGCCTGCAGGTGCAGCTGGAGAAGAACCACGACCGCCACTCAGCCACGGCGGGCGCCCGGCGGCAGGCGGAGGAGGAGCTGCAGCACCTGCGCGGGCTCTACGCCGACACCTGCGAGGCCGCCAGCGGGGAGCGCAGGAAGCGTGAGCGGCCGTGCGGGCCCGGGCCCTGGGAACGGTCCCGCGGAGCCCCGTCAGGCGCCAGGGCTCCGCCAGGCTGGGGGCCCGCCCCCCGCAGTCGGCAGCTGATCTGGGGAAGCGGGTGGACGCCCCGGGCGCAGGGTGGGGCCGCAGCCGCCGGGCACGGGACCCCCTCAGACCGGCGCCCTGAGCGCTGCGGGCGGCCTGGCTCTCTCTGCAGTGGCGGCCCTGCAGGCGGAGATGGAGACGCTGGCCCTGCACCTGTTCTACATGCAGAACGTGGACGAGAATGTGCGGGACGACATCCGCGTGATGAGGCAGGTCGTGAAGAAGGCGGAAGCGGAGCGGGTGCGGGCCGAGCTGGGCAAGAAGCAGCAGGTACCCCGTGGATCCGAGGCACCGGCCCCCCCAAACCTCCGGCTTCCCCAAGGCGCTCTGCTGCGTGAGCGCCACAGCCCCGAGGGGCCGCAGCCGGCCTCGGGTCACCCGCTCGCGTGGTCCCCTCTCCCAGGACCTACACGTGGACCGGCTCACCACCCAAGCCAACCAGCTGGAGGAACAGATTGCCCTGTTTGAGGCTCAGTCCTGTGCCCAGGCCGAGGAGACCCGGATGCTCAGGAAGGCTGTGAGCGAGGTGAGGGGGGCCCAGGCACGCGGCTGCAGAAGCCCCCACGCGCCACCCACGGAGCGGCACCCACAGTGCCACGTGCCTGTGGAATGCATGGCTGAGCTCCTGGTCCCTGTCAGCGTCTCAGAGCATCTGGCCGAGCCAGGTGGCCACGAAGTTAAACCCGGAGAGTCCTGGACACGCCAGGCTGGTGGGTCACCCTCGCGTCGCCCCAGAGGCTGGTGCGATGTGGGCAGAGGGTTCAGGGGCAGCGGGTGGGCCCGGAGCCTGGGAGAGCCCGGCAGCAAGCAAGGGTGTCCGTGAGAATATTGTAGGTCGTAAATTGTGAATTATACACCCCCGTGGTGTTGGGACACGTGGTTGATCATTCGGGGGCAAAAATTAGACGTTTTCCTCATACCAGACACTAAAATAAATTCCAGATGGGATCAAGAATTTAAATGGGGGAAATGTACCAGAAGGAAATAAAAGGAACATTGTTATAAGATCCTGGACCAGAGAGGCCTTTCTAAGCGGGACCCAGAAAGTAGGCACAAAGCGTTGAGAGGAAAAGACGGGGCTGCCGCCAGCACAGGGGAGAGGCCCCGGGTCCCAGAGAGGGTCTGCGGGAGGGCGAGCCCCGGACCGTCCCTCGGGGCCAGCCGTAAGCTCAGGGCGTCCCCCCAAGGTGTGTGCGCGCTCTGAATGGTTATAAAGGCCACGTTGACTAAAATGCACTTCATTGTCAAGACTGAGCTCTCGGCTATCGAAGTGCACACGCTTTTTGGAGACGCCCTGTATTTGCTGCCGTGGAAACCCCCTCACTGGCGCTACTTTTGACGCTAAGTTATAAAGCGACGTGATTCCGTGCACAGGCCACACCAGAAACGATAACCTCCACGGGGTCTGTGGGTACTTCTGTGTTTGTTTTGCTAACTTGCCCTTTCCAATCTGCATAGAATGAACACAGTTTTACTTTTATTTATTTTTTAAAATATGCTTTTATCGATTCCAGAGAGAGGAAGGGAGAGAGAGAAACATCGACCAACTGCCTCCTTCCCGCCCCCTACTGGAGATCGAGCCCGGAACCCGGGCATGTGCCCCGACTGGGAACCAAACTGGGGACCTCCTGGGGGGGGGGGGGGCGACGCTCAACCACTGAACCACACTGGTCAGGGCTGAACGCGTTTTTTTAAAAAAAAATTAGGAATGTGTTTAAGATATTTAAAGACTGGCTTGAGCCGAGGTCTTTGCGTCTCAGCCGGCGCCGGTCACCGCGGCACCCCCACGTTCGGGGCCCGGCTTGGGGCAGGTGGCCATCCCCTTTCTGCGGCCTCGAGCCCGTGGGGCCCCGAGAAGAGGCTCAGATGGGGCTCTGATGAGTCTTTAGAGCCGTGTTTAATTTTGTGTCTGTCCTTCTGCTGGAGCATAATCAAAGCGAGGGTGCCCTGGCCGGGGTGGTTCAGTTGGTGGAGTGTCGACCTACGAACCGGGAGGTCACAGTTCGATTCCGGGTCAGGGCACGTTCCCCGGGTTGCAGGCTCCGTCCCCAGTAGGGGGCAGCTGATTGATGTTTCTCTCTCTCTCTAAAAATCAATAAAAACATTTTTTTTTTTTTTAAAAAAGAAAAGCCAGGGCGACAGGGAAGGAAGGCCATTGGGGAGGTCAGGGATCCCCAGCGCGCTCTCTGGGGCTCTGGGCGAAATGAAACGAGCCGGGTGCCGCGTGCCCCGCAGGCCTGCACCGAGATAGACGCCATCCGCGTGCAGAAGAAGCAGATCCTGCAGCAGTGGTCCACCAGCCTGGTGGGCATGACACGCCGGGACGAGGCGCACCGGGCCATCCAGGAGGTGCTCAGGTAGGCCGCCCGGCTCTCGTGCCTGCCCGGGGCTCTGGCGGCGGGAACCGGGCTCGGGGCGCCAGGCGGCGGGCGAGCGGGCACAGAGCAGCGGCACCTTGAGAAGCAGGGGCTGGGGGAGGGGGGGCCCACCTGGTGGCAGGTGAGCGGGCCTCCGGGGACCAAGGAGGCACCTGCAGCCCCGCTTCCGGCCCGGAAGCCTCCGGATTTTCCACCACGATTTCAACGTTTCTTAAGCCCTTTCAAACTCTCCCAGGCCCCGGGAGCCGCGGGCTTTCAGGCCGGGATTTCCAGCTTTCAGGCTGGGATTTCCTCGGAGGATTAGTGGGGAGGGAGACGGAAAGGAGAGGGGTGTTTATCTGCAGGAGATAAGGGGGCCCTTTGCTTTGAAGTCTCACCACCTGTGTGCGGGAGCCCCGCCCTTCACGATGGTGCTGCCCCGGGCTGCGTTCCAGCCAAATCCCGTTTAATCTCCCCTCCGGGGGGAAGGAAGGGGCTCCCTCTCCTGTCCTCTGTCACTTCGGGCCAGGTGGACGTCCCCTGGGGCTGGGTCTTGGAGACATACAGCGCCGCCTTAGTTCCCCGCACTGCCCAGGGGGTGGGCACCCGGATGAGATAACCCAGTGGCGCGTCCGGAGCTCACTTACTCAGCTTTAACTTGGTCTCTGTTTCTGGCGCTGGCAGGGAGCCTGGCGCAGAGCAGGTGCCCAAGAAAGACTTGCTAACGAGGGGACGAACCGCAGGGTCCGATGGCAAGTCTGTGGCCTCCCCACTGTCCAACGCTTGGTGCCTCCAGGACTAACCCAGAGCGTCGCCCCTGGCCCTCCTCCTGGCCTGGTCCCCAGGCTCCTTCCACAGAGCGCCCATTAGGAATGTGTCGCTGCCCACAGGGCCGTGGCCAGAGGCTGGGGTTGCTCTAACGACACGCGTCCCATCCGTCCTTCCCCCATGCGGGGGCCAAGTGACCGCATCTGCCCTGGGCTCCTGTGGCTGGTGGGCACGTCTTGTTCGTGTCAGGGACTAAGTCCCATCACAGTGGGTCCCAGCCACAGGTGGACGACCAGGTGGGACGGCAGGGGGCCCGGAAAGTCGTATCGTACACGCAAGTGAAACAGGTTGTGTTCATGGGAAGCTTCTCAAAACAAACCGGAAAACACAGGCTGCTGGGCTTAACTTGGGGGGCGTACCCTAAATTACATTCCCTCGGGGTAGGGCCCCAGAGGGTCCCCCTGCGCCCTGTTACCTGCCTGTGACCCCCTTCCCGGCAGCCGGTGCCCCCTTCATCCTCAAAGGGGGCCCGATGCTCGGGACGCCTTCCTGGCCCCACCGGGTCTCTTTGTTTCCGTGGTTTTCTATCAGTAGCTACCAGTCAAGGAAGTTTTAAAATATACTTGTTTTTAAAAATTGATTTTTGAGAGAGAGGAAGGGGGAGGGAGAGAGAGAAACATCTATGATGAGAGCCACTGACCGGCTGCCTCCCGCAGGCCCCCGGCTGGGGGTCGAGCAGCAACCCGGGCCTGTGTCCCCACCGGGGATCAACGCGACCTCCTGGTTCATAGGTCGACGCTCAGCCGCTGAGCCACAACCGCCCGGCTCAAGGAAGTTTTTAAAGTGTGGATTTTTTTTTTTTTTAAGTAATTTTTATCAAGGGTAAGTGATCGCATTACAGGAAATTTGTAAAACCAAGGAAAGGCTGTTAAAACATCAGGGTCTCTCTCCTTGTGTGACGGTGACACTTTGCCTGCCTTTGGGGCACCGGCAGGAGTGGAAAGTACAGCGGGACAGGCCGGGCTGAGAAGAGTCTCGCCCCCGAACAAGAAGTCCAGTTCCGCCACCCGGGGCCTGTGCTGCTTAACTTGGCCCCGGGCTCGGGGCCTTGCATGGCTGAGGCCCAGCGGCAGGACCTGGACTGACAGCCACCGAGGGAGGGGCCAGCTTCCCGGGCGCCGGAGCTTCGGTGCCCCGTCTCTAAGATCGGGACAACACTCCCGGCCTGGGGCTATCATCACCGCCCCAGGGGATGGGCAGAGGCCCACTCGCTTCCTCCCCGGTCCTGCCCCCACATCACAGCCTTGAAGGAGCAGCAGCTCCGTCGGGCCGTCAGGAAGTCGAGGTCGCGGCCTGGCTGCTGCTAGAAGAGCCCGAGGCCCGTCTCTCGGCCGGCCCGGGAGCCCCCGGGAGCTGACCCCGCGTGCCCGCTCTCCCCGCCCGCAGCGAGTGCCAGCACCAGCTGAAGTCCGTGGACGGGGAGATCGAGGCCTACAAGAAGTCCATCGTGCGGGAGGAAGAGACCAACGAGAAGCTGGCGAGAGTGCTGAACCGGGCGGAGACGGAGGCCGGCCTCACGCAGAGGCAGACGGCGCAGTGCCTGGCGCGGCAGGAGGCGCTGCAGGGCCAGCTCGGCACCTACCGGCTGGTCCTGCAGGACACGGAGGACGCGCTGGGCCGGGCCCGTGCGGTAGGGCCCCGCGGGCCCCCCTCCACACGCGTCCCCCGCCCCGGCAGGCTGGCCCCTGCGGCCCCCTCACCGGCCTCCTTCCCTCCCAGGAGTACGCCACGGCCACGGGCGACTTGCAGAAGGTCCACCAGGCCGTCCGGCACGAGATGGACCTGCGGCGGAGGCTGGACGCCTGCATTGTGGAGAAGCTGCAGGAGCACATGACCAACAACAAGATGACCAAGTACTTCCACCAGCTCATCCTGAAGCTGCAGAAGGAGAAGACCAACCTGGTAGGTCTCCCGCTGCCCCCTCCCGCCGCAGCCGCCAGGGGGCGCCCCGGAGCGCGGGAGGGGGACCCCGCGGGCTGCACTGCAGAGCCCCGTGGGCGCGGCCTTGGCCCGTCTGCTCACGGTCCACTTTCTCTAGCGGCAGAAGCAATGCTTTTTCTGCCAATGATTTTTGTTTTTGTTTGTTTTTTTAGAGAGAGAGGGAGGGAGGGCGGGCGGGAGGCGGGGTGGGGGGGCGGGGGGGTGGTGAAAGCACCGACCTAGACGCATCAGTTGGTTGCTTCCTGCTCTGGCCACCATGGGGGAGGAGCCTGCAACCCAGGTACATGCTCTTGACCGGGAATCGAACCTGTGACCCCTCGGTCCTTGGCCGACGCTCTAACCGCTGAGCCGCACCGGCCAGGGCAAGCAATGCGTTTTATTACGGAAAACCTGGGCGTGCAGAGAGGCAGTGGGAAGAAAATAAGGCAGCTGTGAGCCCACCCGCCAGGGAGAATCCCCCTGGGATGTTGGTGTATTTCCTTCTGGAAACATTTCTAGACACACACACTCGTACACGTGCAGCCAAGTAAATGCGCGCACACAGAGACACGGAAACACGGGCGCACACACGAGCAAACGCGCACACACCCGTGAGCACATGTACACACGGGTGCTCACACCTTAGCCTCGGACTCCTTAGGTGTCCGTTTTAAAGTCCATTCTACTCCATTTTTCATTCATTTTACTGAAGTACGACACAGAAGTGCAGAAACGGTGTGAGTCGAATTTCTCAGTGTGTACGGTTTTACATTTAATTCACTCTGTAAGTTATTTTACTTTACTGACAATATTCAATGTAACATTTTCCTTCAATAGTCTTTGAAAAGTTACATTCTTGTTTTTATGTCACACTTCGCCCTCGAATGTGTGCATTTTGGAGGCGGTTCTCTCCGTAGACGCTGCAGGTCCTGTCTGGGTCTTAAACACCATAAACAACTCGGCGCTGGACGTGCTCCCTCCGGGTGGCAGGGTTTGCCTGTCCTCCCGGGAGGGCGGGGCTGTGTCCACCTGGTGGCTCCCAGGCACCTGGGAGGAGGGCAGCTGTCCCGAGGAAGTGGGGCCCACTGGGCTGGAACTGAGCCTGAGAAAAACGGGATCCCCTTGGGACGTCGTGGCTGATCCCGGGGAGGTCCCGCCGGTCCATTCTCTGGGAATTGGGGGCAAGACCACCCGCGAAAGTGGGTGCCTGGAGAAGCTAAAGAGTGTGGTGGGTGTGAAGTAGCCTGCCTGGCGCTGCTTCAGCACCTCCAAGGGCCCTCTCCCTGTCCCCAGGCCCCCAGACCTGCCCTGTCCCCAGCGGCCCACGAAGCCCCTACCTGTAGTACCAACAGTGTCCAGAGGAGGGCAGTGAAGGGCCAGCTCAGACACCCTGCAGCTGGGCTGGCGGCAGGCAGGTGGGGCAGGTGCGGGATGGGCAGCCGGGATCGCGGCCGGGCGCCGTGCCCTGGAGCTGGGGCCCAGAGAGAAGGCGGGCACGGGTCAGCGGTGCCGTCTGGACCGTTCATTCAGGCCGGTACTGCCATCCCAGGAGGCCAGGGCAGCCTCGCCGAGGAGCGCAGCCTGGGAGTGGAGCAGGGAGAGCGGGTGTCCTGGCTGGTGACGGGTGTTGAGCGCCAGGGCAGAGAGAAGGGCAGGGGCCCTGTGAGGACCCCCGAGCGGCCTGGTGACCTCGGAAGAGCTCAGCAAAGACAGGGCCTGGCTCAGAGGGGAGGAGGGGAGGGCCCAAGAGTGTTGCCGCAGGGCGCTGGGGACATGAGATGCTGGAAGCTTCCGCTCCGGGGTGGGCAGGTCTGGCTTTAAAACACCCTTGGGTGTCACCCATGTGGCCGGTCAGACTGCATGTAAGACGGAGCCAGCTGGGGTCATGGGGAGGTGACCAGGTGACCAGGTGGGGGCAGCGGGGAGAGAGCTGAGGCTTCCCGTGGGCAGGGAGGGCCAAGGGGCTGGCTGGTAGGTCAGGGCAGAGCTTTTGTTTTTTGGGGGGAGGGATTTATATAGAAAGTCTGGGAGGGGTGACAGGTTCCAGGAGGTGGGGTGGTCAACCCCAAGGCAGGATTCCGGGCAATTTCCTCGTCTGTATTTACACGTTTCCGCACAGCGTGTGCTACTGTCTGTTTAAAAAGAAACAATGTTGCTTTTCTTTGCTGTGAGAAGTCATCAGAGGCCCAGACATGGAGCGAACCCGCTTCCGCCCTCGGGACGAGGCTGCGAAATTTCTCCCCACGGTCCCGACGCGTTTCCTTCTGCTGACTCAGGTGACGCATCTCTCCAAGATTGACGGGGACATCGCTCAGGCCACGCTGGACATCACAAACACCCACTGCCGGCTGGACATGCACCAGAAGGCGCTGGCCGAGCTGGACAGGGAGGTGAAAAAGGTCAACGAGCTCATCAGCAACAGCGAGAGCGAGATCTCCCGGCGCACGATCCTCATCGAGAGGAAGCAGGGCCTCATCAACGAGCTCAAAAAGGAGCTGGAGCACACGGTCTCCGCGCTGGGGGTACGCCGGGGGGCGCTCGGGCGGGTTCACGTGCCCCCGGCCGTCTCGGGAAGGCCTTAGGCTAGAAATGAACCCACCGCGCGCACAGCCCCTCCTTCCCCGCCCCATTCGGGGGAGAAATGGGCCTGTGTGCGGGATGCGCTAAGTCAGGGCCGAAAGCCTTCCGCTGCCCAGGCCAGGCAGCAAGTATTTCAGGCCTGCACTGTGGTCCACGGGTGGATGTCCAGCAACACCTTATCTACGGCCCGTGAGATTTGAATTACATAGAACTTGCACCTGGCATGAAATGTTCTTTTTATTTTTTTAAATATTTTTTTTTATCAATTTCAGAGAGAGGAAGGGAGAGAGGGAGAGAGAGAGAAACATCAATGATGAGTCATTGACCGGCTGCCTCCTGCACGCCCCCTACTGGGGATCAAGCCTGCAACCCGGGCCTGTGCCCTGACCAGGAATCGAACCAAGGTCCTCCTGGGTCCTAGGTTGGCACTCACCCACTGAGCCACTCCGGCTGGGCTGAAATGTTCTTTTGGTGTTTTGTGCAGCCCGTGGGCCACACAGAGACCAGCACCGGGTGGGTCTGGGCCCACCGACCGCAACTCTAAGGGAAATGGTCTAATGAGTTTGAGGCCTGAAGTCCTACAGGGCATCCAGGGGCTCCTAAACCTGAGGACCCCAACTCAGGCTTCAAGCCCCAGAGCAGGAGAAGCAGCGAGCTCTCAGGTGGGCCCCACGCACCTGAGGGCCCTCTCAGAGCCGCACCCGAATGGATTCTGGCGGAATGAAGCCCCTGACCGGGACAGGCTACTGTTAAACGAAGGTCCGGCTGGCCCTGCCCCTGTCCCCACAAGGCTGTGGCGCAGTTGGGGCCACACCAGCAGTGGGGACACAGGGGCTGCAGGCCCCCTGAGACCCAGATCTCCCACAGTGGTTCAGGAGCACATGGCCAGGGCCCTCAGGGGAGGGCACCCAAGGACGGGCCCGGGCCTTCTGAGTAAATACCCCCCAGTCCTGGTGTGGATGCGGGACCTCAGGCCCGGCCCTCCGCAGCCCACCCAGAAAGCAGGCCTCTGCCAGCGGGGAGGCTCATTTTGGCGACTTTCCTCCCAGGGGGAAGAGCTGGGGCCCATGGAGCTGGAGATCAAGCGGCTGAGCAAGCTGCTGGAGGAGCAGGGCGCGGACCTGACGCAGGCGCAGGTGAGCTGGCTGCGCCTGCAGCAGGAGATGGTCACGGCCTCGCAGCAGCGGGAGGAGCAGCTGGCCTCGCTGCACCTGTCCCGCAAGGAGGTCCGCATCCTGGAGCAGAAGAAGCTGCGGATCGAGAGTGAGTCCCCTGCACCCAGCACGCGGCGCCTCCTGCACCTTCGGGGACGGGGCACCGTCAGGGACAAGGGCCGGGGGGCGGCCTGGCCCGGGCACAGCTGCGTTTTCACGAAGCCTTAAAGGCAGACGGCAGAGCCGTAGCCCGGGTGGCTCAGGAGTCAGGGCGTCGGCCTGCGCCCCCAAGGGTCACAGGTTCGGTTCCCAGTCAAGGGCACATCCCGGGGTTGCAGGCTGGGTCCCTGACCCCGGTCAGGGCGCGTGCAGGAGTCAGCCAGTTGCTGTCTCTCTCTCACATCAATGTTTCTCTCTCTCTCTCTCCCCTTTCCTCCCTCCCTTGCACTCTCTCTAAAAATCAGTGGGAAAAATATGTCCTCAGGTGAGGATTAACCAAAAAACACACAAAAAACCCCCCAGCAGACCACAGCGATGCTCATGGCACAGTTTGTGACCATGGGCCGTTGCCCTGACCATTGTCCTGACCGTGGTGGCTGCTGTCACAGTGGCGGACGAGTGGCAGACAACTTGAGAAAAATGTGCTGAATCTGTGAAGTCCAGGACTTCAGGGCACTGCCAGAGAGAGTCGCATGCAAGGGCGCCCTCCCGCCCAGGACAGGCGTCTCTGCTGAAATCACCCACAAGCTCTGGGTCCTTGGGCTGGCGCCCCGCCCAGCGATAGGTGACAGCTCAGCCTCCGAACTCACGTTGTCGGGAAGATCATCTTTCTTCCTCTGCAGCTGGACCTAGAAAACTGTCCAAAATCCTAAGGGTCTGCCAGGTGCCAGGGTGTCCAGAGGGGAGGCGGGCATCCTTCCTGGGTGCCATCCACCCCCTGGTCATCTGCTGAGGCATCCTCTCCCTTTGGTCCCACCTGGTCCCTGACCCAGGGTCCACGCAGGTCAGCCCAGCCATGCAGCCCCTTGGGGTGCTGCCCAGTGGTCGGGGCTCCCCAGGCACGTCACGTCTCATTTCTTCCCAGTGGCCTGGCCGCCGCCTGCTGCCCTGATCTTGGGGCTCCCAGAGCCTCCCGTTGGGATAGTAGGGAGGTTGCTACCACTGAGCTTGGAGGGGGTGGCATGGTTGGGGGGCATGGCGCCCCCTCCTGGACATCAGTGCCCTGGGGTCCCCAGAAGCTGCGTGTCCTCCATCACGCCCCCCACCTGTAAGCCGTCTGCACCCTGTGCTTCAGGTCCTTGAAGGGCCAGGCTTTGGAAACCAAGTGGCCAGAGCGACCCCCTTCCCTCTCCTCCGTCCCTGGAGGGATGTGATTGAGGAGGGGGCAAGAGGGAGCCGTGGACCCCGCTCCCCCCATCTTCGGGGCCTGACCCTCTGCTGCCCCCTCGGTCCCCTGTCTGCTGCAGAGAAGATCGAGCAGGAGGCCAAGGAGCAGAAGGACATCGAGCGGCACATGAAGGGCCTGGACAACGACCTGAGGAAGCTGAGCCTGCTGGTGAACAGGGGCCGGAGCAGCTCCGAGGACCTGCAGCGGGACAACCTGCTGACCGAGACCGAGTTCGTGCACGCGCTCAAGGTCAGCCGCCATCCTCCGGGCAGGGCTGTGGGGGAAGGGAGGGATGGCAGCGGGCAGGGCTGGGGCACCAGAGCCCACCGCCCAGCTGGCCCTGCCCCTCCCCGCAGGCCTCTGAGAGGGAGACGATCGAGATGCAGGAGAAGCTGGAGCGGCTGACGGAGGAGAAGGCATCGCTCCTCAACCAGCTGGTGGAGGCCGAGTGAGTGCCCGTCGGCGCCCGGGTCCCCCCGCCCCTGCCCTGTGGGGCCCTGGGCTGCTCCCACCGGCCACGTAAACCCTCGGGGCCGGCTGATCCCAGACACAGCTGACTGTCACTGCAGCCTTCCGGTCCCAGAACGGGGGAATTGGTTCTCATTTACCCGTCACGCCCTTCGCTCGGGCCTGGGCGCCGGCGTAGGCCACCTGCCCCTCGAGAGCGCCCGTCCCTTAGGAAAGAAGGCAGAGGGTCTCCCACAGCGACTGCACACAGCCAGACCCCGGCCCTCCTGCAGAGCCCGCCCGGCGGGACCTGCCCTCCGGCCCCGCGTGGCTGCCACGCCTGGGGGAGCCCTCAGAGCAAGAGCTGCAGGAAGAAAGCTCCCAAAATCCTCGAGCTCTCACCCGGCCTTGTCCCCTTCCAAAGACACCAGGTCATGCTGTGGGAGAAAAAAATCCAGCTGGCAAAGGAGATGCGCGCCTCGGTGGATTCTGACACGGGCAAGACCGAGCTCCGGGCCATGCGGGCCGAGATCCACAGGATGAAGGTGGGTGGGGGCTGGGGGTGGGGGGCCTGGGGGGCTGGGGAGGGAGCTGCTCAGCACAGCAACCAGCCCCCCAAGCACCAGTGAGACACGCTGTCCCCTCGCTGACCTACGTCAGGGTCTGTCCCCCCTGCACTGGAATTGTTCCGGAGCAACACGGACACCCAGCCACACGCAACACGGACACACAGCCACGTGCACAGCCACACGCAACACGGACCCGCAGCCACGTGCACAGCCACACGCAACACGGACACACAGCCACGTGCACAGCCACACGCACAGCCCTGCACGAGCTGCCATTCTGTCCTTCCGGGCGCCCTCCACACGTGCCGACACCCTAAAATGCCAGCCATGGCCCCGACTCTCACGACCCACTAGCGAGGTGCGTCCCTCTGTTGGACCAGGGAGGGTCCCGCTGGTGAGAGGGCTGGGAGCGCGCCTGCCCCGTCCCGGCGGCCTCCCCGCCGATCGATCGCCCTCGCTGCGGCTGCCTTCTGCGGGATCGCATGCCCTTCCGGGGCAGGTGACTAAATCCCCAGCTGTCACTGAGCCAGAGATCCGGGCTTCAAGGGTACAAACGAGGGCAGGAGACAGCAGTAAACGTGACGTCACGCTCACGAGGCTGTTTTTAAGAAGGACCCCTTGGCTGTGGAGCTCAGAGGGATTCTGACCAAAGGCACATGTACCCGACGCTTAAAGAAACACCCCATTTAACTGACTTTTCAAACCACAGAAGCCACGCCTGCTGCTGCCCCAGGTCCCACCCCCAGCACGGCCCAGACAGACACACGGACAGTGCCGCCTCCCTCCCTCCCTCCCTCCCTCCCTCCCTCCCTCCCTCCCTCCCTCCCTCCCGCTGGTGGTTTGTTTTTTCCTTAACAAAAAAAATTGGGTTTGTACATACAAATCAGTGACTTATTTTATTTTTTGTGAATCCTCACATGAGGCTACTGTTCCCGTTGCTTCCTCGGAGAGAGTGGAAGGGAGAGAGAGACACGTCCGTGTGGGAGACACACAGCGGCTGGCCGCCTCCCACACGCGCCCCACCCAGGGCCGGGGATCGAGCCTGCAACCGAGGGACGTGCCCTTGGCCAGACTCGAACCCAGGCCCCTTCAGCCCACAAGCCAGCGCTCTAACCACCGGGCCAAACCGGCCAGGGTGAGAGGATATTTTTCCCATTGACTTTTAGAGAGTGGAAGGGAGGGAGGGGAGAGAGAGAGAGGTTGATGGATTGTGTCCTGCACATGCCCCGATGGGGGCCGGGGGTCGACCCTGCAGCCCAGGTCTGTGACCTTGACCGGGAACCCAACCCTAGGCCCTTTGTTGCTTCGGCCGACGCCCTAACCACTGAGCCACAGCGGCCAGGACACCAGGTTGATTTTTTGCATTTGCGCGTCCCACGTGTCCCCTCTGACAAATACACGGTCCTGCGTCCCTTCTCCACGGGGTGCCTTCGGGCTCCTGCCGAAATGTGCTTCCCGGGCCCCGCTGTCGTCGCTGGTCTCGGCCCGGCTCCCAAGCCCCGCGGCTGCGTCCCACTTGCTGTTCTTTGTCCACACTGGCTGGCGTCGCCTCTGTCTTCAGTTTTCCCACCACAGGTTGAGAATCAGCCCGTCGGTTTCTCTAAACCTTCCCCTCGGTGCCGGCGGGTCCGCTCACAGAGGCTGGGCCGGGGCAGCGCTGGGCGGTCCAGCCCAGGAGCCGCCGTGTCTCCCCGCTCAGGTCTTGTCCGATTCCCCTCGTCCGCCTGCTCGGCTCCTCGGCCCCTGCGCCTTGCGCGTTTGGTTAGATTTATACCTAAGTATTTCGTGTTTTCTGGTGCTATTGTAAATAATATTTAAAATTTTTTTCAGCCCGGCCGGGCGTGGCTCAGCGGTTGAGCGTCGGCCTGGGATCCAGGCGATCGGGGTTCGATTCCCGGTCAGGGCACAGGCCCGGGTTGCAGGCTCAATCAGTGACTCTCTCATCATTGATGTTTCTGTCTCTCTCTCCCCCTCTCCTTTCCTCTCTCTGAAATCAATAAAGATATATTTAAGAAAAAAAAAAATACTCTAAAAAAAATAAAATTTTTTCAGCCCTGGCTGGTTTGGCTCAGTGGTTAGAGCATCGGCCCGCAGACTGAAGGGTCTCGGGTTCGATTCCGGCCAAGGGCACGCACCTGGGTTGCAGGCTCGGTCCCCAGCCGCAGTCAGGGCTTGTGTGGGAGGCAACCAATTGATGTCTCTCTCTCACATCGATGTTCCCTCTCTCTCTCTCTCCTTTCTGCTCTCTCTGAAAAGCAAAGGAAAAAATATATATCTTTAGGTGAAAATTAAAATAAATTTAAAAAAAATTTCAATTTCCAGCCGCTCATTGTTAGTGTACAGAAATGCAGCTGCTTTCGGGGGTTGCCCTGTGGTGGTGTCACCCTCTCCGCCCCCGCCGGTCCCGCCGGGCGTGGTGGGTGCGGGCGGGCCTCCCACTGGCCCCTCTGCCCCGTGTCCCCAGGTCAGGCTTGGGCAGCTGCTGAAGCAGCAGGAGAAGATGGTCCGGGACATGGAGCTGGCCATCGCCCGCAGAGAGACCATCTCGACCCGGGCCGAGGGCCAGAGCAAGACGGGCAGGAAGCCGCTCACCCGCACGGACTTCTACCACAGGCAGGCCGAGCTGCGGCGGAAGATCCGGGACCTTCACCAGGTAGGGAGCCTGCGAGGGCGGCCTGGCCGCAGGCTGGCGCCCGCCGGTCCCCTTTCCTCCTGGTCAGCCTTGTCACCAGCCTCGCTGGCAGGCGTCCCTGGCAGGCGCCGTCCGAGCCGCGTCTGCCTCCAGGGAGCAGCCTGCCGAGTGGGACTCACCCCCTCTCCACCCGGGTCCCCGCTCCCGAGGGGCAGGGCCTTTCCTCGTCCCCCCGGGGAATCCTCCCACGCTGTGCCCATAGAAGGCTCGGCAGGGCCCGACTCCCCTCTGCCCACCGGCTAACCCGGCCCCGGGCCCCAGGGTGACCCCGCCTGGCCCCTAGGTCACCGAGGAGTGCAGCAACAACGTCCTGGAGCTGGAAGAAACCCAAAAGCGGATGAGCAGCTCCCTCCTGGAGAAGCAGACACAGCTGTCCGCCATGCAAGCCCGCACCGAGGAGCTCGAGGCCAACCTGAAGCAGCTGGTGGCCCTTAAGAGACAGGTAGACGGGCCCCAGGGCCACTGGGGCCGCAAGAACCAGGCCGTGGGGGCTGCCGGCACAGCAGCAGTGGATGCAGCCATGGGCACGGCCCTCTCCTGGCCACCCGAGCCCGGCTGGTCGAGGCACCGCCCCAAGTGCTTAGTGACTGTCCGTCCGTCCGTCCGCCTCATGTGCCTCAGGCTCCTCCGAGGTCCAGGGCGGCCCCGGGAGCCGGGGCTGCTGAGCGGAACAGAAAGACCAAAAGCCGGCCCTTCCCGGGTTAGGTCCTGGGGGCCAGATACCAACAGTCAGAGAAAAGACACCCAGGTTAGGTGGGGACAAATTCTCTAGAGGAAAGTCAACAGAGAAACAGTGTGGGGGGACCTGCGCTTTCAGGTGTGTGTGTGGGGGGGGGAGTGACACCTGAGTCAGACTCACTCAAAGGAGCCGAGGGAGCGAGTCGCCCGGGCAGAGGGGCCAGTGGGTAAAGCTGGAGCTTGAGGCTGCCCCAGGGTCACCAGAGGGCCGCAGGCTGGACGGCAGGGCAGGGGGGACCCCCCTTGGGGGCCCGTGATCATGATGTGGGCTGTTCTCTCAGGAGGAGGGCAGATGTTGGAGGGGTTTGGGGCTGCGGGAGATGTGTTAGTAGGATCGTTGTCTCTGAGGCTGAGCGAGGAGTGGAAGGTGAAGGGTGGATGCGGGAGACTAACGTGGGGCCATTGCAGTAAGTATGGAGGACAGTGACACAGGGACAGGGCCGGGGCTAGTGGACAGCCCGATTCTGCAGAGAATTTCAGCGGGATTTCCTGCGAGACTGGACGTGGTGTGAGCAGAAGAGGGAGGTCAGGCAGGGCTTCTGGGTTTGGGCCTGGTCAGCTGAGACGGGGAGATAGCAAGGGGAGTGTCTGGCACCAGGCCTGGCACATGGCCCGTCACCTGCCTCGTAGCTGATGGAGGAAGCCTCTGCCCCAGCCTTGTCCCCTAGACGTGGGACTCTGTGCCCCAGGCCGTCCCTTTCCTGCCCAGCCCTGTCCTTTGTCATTTCCTCGAGTCTGGGTTTGCGTGTGGGGGGGCCAGTGGGTGTCCTCTTTTAATCTGCACGGCCTGACACAGAGTTTCTTGTCCCACCCAAGAAACTGTCCGAGCTTGTGAACCTGCAGACCCGCCACAAGCACCTGCAGGCGGTGAAGGAGGGCAGGTACGTGTTCCTGTTCCGCTCCAGGCAGGCGCAGCTGGAGGAGCGAAGGCGCCTGGACGACCGGCTGGCCACCATCGGCACCATCCTCGACCACGTGAAGGACGAGCACCCTCAGTTCCAGGAGGCCCTGCTCAAGCTCAGGCAGACGATCGCCAGCAAGCTGGACTCCCCGGGGCCCTCCTAGGGCCCAGCCTGGCCCGCCCCTTCCTGGGCTGGCCCCCGGGGTAGAGGCCAGGATTTTGTGTATTGCCTGGGACTTAGGATATTTCTGTGTCACCAAAAGCCATGTCTACCCTCAGAAAATGACCCAGATTAAGAGAAATAAATAGGCCAGCACTGTAGGAAATTTTTCTAGCCTCCCACAGATTTAAACCAAGTCACATCCCAATGTTCCCGGGTACGTTTAGGCAAGTCTTCCACTTGCAGAGGTAGCACTTGTGAACGCAAACCGTGTTCCCACGGCGGGCATGCCCACCTGGGCGAAACCTGGGTCTGCGGGGGCTCCCACTTCTGCACCTGTGAGTGCTCAGAGGGGAGCAAAGAAGGGACCCCACAGAAAGCAGCGCTGTGCTGGCCCTCAGGCCTCCCCACCTCTTCCAGGGCGCATCTGGAAACCCACAACCTACCTCCCCATTGGCAGCGTGCTCCCTCCTGCCCCCCCCCAAAAAAAACTCGGGTCCCTTCTCCTGCCCCCACTCCCAGCCTGGGTTCAATCCCAATTCTCAGCTCGAGGGAGAAAGTGCAGGGTCAGTGACCCATGGGGATGCTTTCGGAGACCCAGCTCCTGAAATAAGACGGAGCACGTGGGTATACACACAGGCCCTGTCCCAGGTCTGCCACTGGCCCAGCCTTCAGTGGCATCCTCCCACACCCGATCCCGGAGCACCTGTCACCTGTGACTCCTCTGCACTATAAAGGGAAATATTCTACAAAAGAATCTCACTTTCAGACTTTTCAATGCAAAAATACATTTTTCCCCCTGAATATGGAGAAAGGCATATTTATTCCAGAACACTTGAGAAACACAAAAACCATGAGGAATCGGAGGTGCTCTCAGTCCCTGGCCCAGAGGCGCCCCCGTCTATGCCTGACAGGTGCTCTCAGCCAGCGCCCCATTGTATGAACTCTCCTTGTAAATGTCACCGCACGTTTCCACAGCAGTCAGCCTTATGGGCTATGACGATGTTTCCCTTTACGGAATAAGTTAATGCATTTAAGTTACTAAGTTGCTTCCGACTGTTCGCTACGTCTGCCGTTTCGGTGCTGAACACCCATGCCCAGGCCAGGCGGGCAGGAGGGGAGCCCCCTGGAGCAGCCGGGCAAGCTCCCAGGAAGCCGGGCAGCCGCTGCGGTGTGCTCACGGGTGGGGGTCGCCCCCTCCCCGGCCGGAAAGGCAAGGTCCGCGAATCCTCGGGGCTCTCGTCCGCAAGGTGCGCGCCCCGGCCCCTCCCCCAGGGCAGGTGCGCGCCCCGGCCCCTCCCCCAGGGCAGGTGCGCGGCTGGAGGCGGGCCAGGGCACCGCTCGCAGCCCGGCTCGCTCGTCCACCAGGGGGCGCGCGACCCCAGGAGCGCAGCCTCTCCCAGGGCGCCTGCGCGGCGGCCGGTCACGTGGTCCGCCGCCGCCTCGGCCTGAACCTCCGTCCGCCAGCACCTGACGTGCAGCCGGCGGCAGCTGCGGGGCGGGCGCGCGTGCGCAAAGGCGGGCCGGGCCTGGGGCTGAGCGCGCGTGCGCGGAGGTGAGCGGGCCCGGCTGGCGGGTAGCGGGCCGGGCGCGGGCCGGGCGCGGGCCGGGCGCGGGCCGGGCGCGGGGCCGGGGCGGTCGGCTGCGCCGCGTCCCTGCTGGCGAGAGGCCGGGCGGGGCGGGCACCCCATGGCCGCCCGGAAGCGGGAGGGATGGGCGGATCGATCCACCGACGGGGCGTCAGCGATTTCCTGTCGGAGAAGCTGCGCACGTCGTGCCAGGGCCCGCGCGTGGCGGGGGCAGCAGTAACGTGGGGACCCCCGAAACTGCACGGTCCTTATTGAGGCGCGCTGGCCCGTGTCACAGGGAGGAAACTGAGGCACAGGCGAGCCCTCGCTTCCCCTGCAGGGGTGCAGCGGGGCTGCACGGCCACCCTGGCCGGGAGCAGCGGCCTGAGCCGCGTCCCCCAAAGCGGGGTCAGGCCGCTGGACAGCCGCGCCGTTGACCTCCTGACCTTCAGTTCTCCCCATTTTCTGCACAGTGTCACCCCCGCCCCCCATCCGCGCGGCTCTCCCCATTTCTGGGATCTCTCCCCGCCCTGCGCGCCTGCAGCTTCTGGACTCTGGGTGGGGCGGGGGGGCATCGCCCAGGAGCCCCTCACCCCGACGCTGCCCTAGGCTCTGAGTCCCCCAGTTTCTCAGTCACCATCACAAGGCACCAGAGGTGTCCGGGAGGGACACCGTGATAGAAATGGGAAATATGTAGTCTTTTTTCCGTACTCCTCAACCCCTGGTACCTTGGGAATGGTGGGTGTATTTTATACGGCTGGTCCCAGAGTCTCAGGGTGGGAACTTTCACCCCCAGCTTCTGGGGAGCTGAGAGGGGCTGGTGATTAATCACCAACGCCAGTGATCTAACCAATGGCGCCTACGTAGTAAAATCCTAAACTTCTTGGGGTTTGGAGAGCGTCCGAGCCGGTGAACACATTTTGACGCTGGGAGGCTGGCAGGCCCTGAGAGGGCGTGGACCCCGCCACCATCCCCACCCTCCCGTGGGGTCAGACTTTCAGGGGTGTAAAGGCTCTCTCAGCCTCCCGGCAACCTCCCCATTTTCTCTCAGACAGAAAGGACTCCCCTTAATAGAATCCCCGCCCCCTTAGTCCCACGGTGGTGTCTCTGCATCTCGGAGGAGCTAGACCAACCGTGTTTCTTATAAAACATTCAGAACGTGCAGGTGAGCAAAATGAAGGTAATAACAGCCTGAACTCCGGAGGAACGAGTGAGGCCCCAGTGCAGCTGCTGTGACAGAGACAGACAAGGACCACCCAGGCTCCCCCAGCCAAGCCAGGCTCCCCGAACCTGGCCTCTGGCGGGTGGGGCTCCGAGGGCCTCTGAGCTTCCCCTCCCGGGGCCAGGCCTCCCTCCTGTGGCTTTGCCATCCCTGCCTCCCCAGGCTGTATCCACATGCAGGTCAGCGAGAGGGGCACAGAGGGCGGGGGGGCGTCCCCCTAAGGGCACCTCCACTTGCACCCCTTTGGTCACAATTTAATAACCTCGGCCTTTCTGAAAAGGTGGTCTCGGCTGTGTGCTGTTGGAACTTGCTCGTTCCACCTGTCACTGTATCATGTGGGTCTCATTTTTACAGGCCTTCTAAGTGCGTTTCATTGGTAACATTTCACGGGATTCTGCAACCCCCTATTTGGGACTTTCCCTCCTTCCCCTTTCTCCCCTCCCCCGCGTCTGTCTGAACAGAGCCGGGCGAGCTCACCCATCCCCAGCTGCCTGCCCCCTCCTCGGCAGACCCCACCGCTGCCCTGCGCACAGCCGGCCCGCGCAGGTTCATGTCTGAAAGCTGCTTGGACAGTCCCCGAGGCCCCGGCTGCTCCCCACTTCCCTATTCCTCTCTTCACAGGCCTCCGGAACTGGTCCCCACAGGCACTGAGACCATGGACGTGAGATGGCCGCCCTGCTCCCGCCGCCTGCTGGGGGTCTATGCCCTCCTCTCCTTGGCCACCGCTGCCCTTCTGGGGCACATCCTGCTCCATGACTTGGCAGTGGCCCCCCGAGAGCTGCGTGGCTCCTCCCCAGTACCCAAGGAGGGGTACCGAGGTCCCCAGCAGGGAGCCAGCCGCCTGAGGCCCCAGCCCCGCCCTGGAGCAACACCCACACAGTGCAACGTGCCCCCCAACAGCCGCTTCGACTGCGCCCCAGACAAGGGCATCACCCGGGAGCAGTGTGAGGCCCGGGGATGCTGCTATGTGCCCGTGGGGCAGCCCTGGGGCTCCCAGATGGGGCCGCCGTGGTGTTTCTTCCCCCCCAGCTACCCGAGCTACACGCTGGGGAACCTGACCTCCACGGACACCGGCTACACGGCCAGCCTGACCCGCACCACCCCAACCTTCTTCCCCAAGGACATCCTGACCTTGCGGCTGGACGTGCTGGTGGAGACCGAGAGCCGACTGCACTTCACGGTGTGTGGGCCGGGGGGGGCCGGGCACCTGCCACGGCAGGACAGGGTGTAGGGACGGGACAAACACGGGCTCGACTGGGTGTCTGTTTATTGCAAAAATATGTATTGTGCCCTCGCTGAGAGTCCTGGAGTGAGCAGACACAGTGCCCGCACTCAGGGAGCAGTGACCACTAACACCGTGACCAGAAGGTTCTAGAATTGCTCTGGAGGGTGATGCTCGTGCATGGTGGAGGGAGGTTAGGCCTCCCCCAAAAGTGACATCTCCCCCAGGACCTGCATTCAGCAAGCGAGACGGTGAAGGGAGGAAGGGGGAGCAGAGCAGGCAGTGGGTGGTGGGACCCCAGCCACCGACTGTCCGTCCCCGAGGCAGGGCCTTCTGTCTGCGGTGTCCCCGCCGATGGAGCACCATCTGGCACAGAGCAGTGCCCTGTGACACTCTGTGGAGTGAGGTAATGTGCAGACGCAAAGGCCGGAGCTAGATACAGCTCTGGTGGCCCTGTTTAAACAGCACTCGAAATGCCATCGTTTACTGAGTGGTTCTGCGCACCAGACAAGAGCTGGGCTCTCATTGCGTTTCTCACTCACCCTGTGCCAGGTGTGCCAGGCGGAAGAGTGTTGCCAGACCCAGGAAACCTAGTAAACAGGAACCACATAACCAAGGACCGAGTTTATGTCTTCAGTGTAGGTCTCATGTGCTGCCTGAGACACTTATTACGCTAAAAAAATTGTTGTTTCTCTCAAATTTGGGTTCACTGGGTGTTCTGTATTTCACCCGGCAACCCAAGCAGGTGTGCTCCTGGCTCTACAGGTGAGCAAACCGAGGCTCGGGGAGGGCAGGAGCCGGGATGGCAGCTGACTCAAGATACGACTGCTCTCGTTTAGATCAAAGATCCTGCCAGCAGGCGTTACGAGGTGCCCTTGGAGACCCCGCATGTCCGCAGCCGGGCACCATCCACTCTCTACAGCGTGGAGTTCTCCGAGGAGCCATTTGGGGTGATCGTTCGGCGGAAGCTGGACGGCCGGGTGCTGTGAGTGCCCTGACCCCGGGTGGGAGGGTTGGGGGGTTGGGATGGCATCGTTCCTGACCCTGTCCTGGCCCACCCTCCCCCTCAGGCCTCCTTGCTGGGAACTCAGGGCCACAACTCCTAGGTCAGGAAGGTTTGGGGGCAGCTCGCACCCAGTACCTGGCTGCAGCCAGGGCTCATGGGGCAGCCTGCTCCTGGAGTCCACTCGGGGTGGTGTGGGCACAGCCAGGCAGCATCCCTTTTCTGGATGTGCGCTGGGTGCTGTCCACCCCGTGTCAGGTACCCCAGGTTGTTTGTCCTCAAATGGCTGCCGCTGTCCGGAGCTCAGCGTGTCCAGAGCTGGCCAGGCCACTCTACCCTCCTCAGGGGACACCAGGGCCTGGGGGTCTCTCCCGGGGGATTCGTGTTGGGTTTCTCTGGCCCCTGAGGTTGCAAGGCCACCTGGTCTCTTCCCGGTAGGCTGAACACCACGGTGGCGCCGCTGTTCTTCGCCGACCAGTTTCTGCAGCTATCCACCTCACTGCCGTCCCCTCACGTCACTGGCCTCGCCGAGCACCTGGGCCCCCTCATGCTCAGCACCAACTGGACCAAGATCACCCTCTGGAACCGGGACATCGCGCCCACGGTAAAGGGGTGGCTGGGGCTGGGCCTGGACGGCAGGAGCCACTGGGGTGAGGGAGCCAAGTGCCTTGTCCTCTGCGTCCCAGCCCAACGCGAACCTGTATGGGTCCCACCCTTTCTACCTGGTGCTGGAGGACGGCGGGCTGGCTCACGGGGTCTTCCTCCTGAACAGCAACGCCATGGGTAAGCAAGCGGCTGAGACCCTACACCCAGCTGGTTCCAAGCGCCCAGGCCAGGGGCTTCCCCAGGCACGGCCACTTCCTCTTCGTAGGTGGAGTGTGGGGGTCTCTGCATCTGCCCCCACGGGCTGGGGAGGGGGCTGTGGACAGGGGTCAGGCCTTGTTTACTCTTCTAAGAAATGAGTCCAGTGGGCGTGGCCTCTCTAGCTCTGCCCTTGGCTCTGGGGGTGGGCAGAGGCCAGAAAGAGGAATCCTGAGGTCCAGCTGCTCAGCAACCTCCTGTCCTGCTCCAGGGTCCTCAGCAGGTCCTCAGGGTCCCCTGTCCCCTAAGCAGGCTGTTCCCAGGCTCCCCATGGGACGACCCCCTTCTCCAGAGGTAGTTTGGCCCATCTGTGAGGTGCCCAGGGCCCTGGGGGGGCGGGCGGGTATTTGTCCCTGAGCCCCAGGGCCGCTCCTCCCAGACGTGGTCCTGCAGCCAAACCCGGCCCTCAGCTGGAGGTCAACAGGGGGGATCCTGGACGTGTACGTGTTCCTGGGCCCGGAGCCCAAGAGCGTGGTGCAGCAGTACCTGGACGTTGTAGGTAGGCCTGCTCCCCGCCCTGTCCGCCCCCTTTCACCACCCCGTCCCGCCCGCCCACCCACCCCGCCACCTGTCTTGCCCAGGCTACCCGTTCATGCCGCCGTACTGGGGCCTGGGCTTCCACCTCTGCCGCTGGGGCTACTCCTCCACCGCCATCACCCGCCAGGTGGTGGAGAACATGACCAGGGCCCGCTTCCCCCTGGTGAGTGCTGGGGACGGTCCCGGAGGTGGTGGTGCGGGCTGGTCGGGGACAGTCCCCAGGCCCCGTAGCCACCCCGGTGCCTGGCTGCAGGATGTCCAGTGGAATGACCTGGACTACATGGACGCCAGGAGGGACTTCACGTTCAACAAGGACGGCTTCGGGGACTTCCCGGCCATGGTACAGGAGCTGCACCAGGGTGGTCGGCGATATGTGATGATTGTGGTGAGTGCCCCCAACCCACCTGTGAAACTGACCCAGTCTTGGTGGCTCTGATTCCAGGTGGCACCCTCCTCACACCTGCCATGGTCACTAAGACATTTTCTGAGCGTCCTTGATAGGGAAGGATGTCAGCTTTGCAGACTCGGCCTCTGCTGGCCAGTGATGTCCAGCGTCAGGGTCCCTGAGACATCTGTCTGCTGCTCAGGATCCTTTGGGTTGTAGGCTGCCCGACTGGCTTAGAGCAAAGGGGAGATGCTCAGCTGACATCACCCAGCTCTGGAAGGGTGTGTGCAGGGGCGCACCTGTCTCCTGGCCCTGCCCCCCCAGGTCAGCTCTGTCTCGTGGGAAGGCAGCAGAACTGAGGGGCCCCCCACAGAGACACCCCGCCTGGGCCAGTTCCCACAGCCAGAGGGATGTGACTCGGGGGCTGGTGCAGCCGGGCGAGTGCTCAGCCCCGTGGCTGAAGGAGGAGGAGCGGAGGGACAGCTGAGACCAGGTGGTCCCACTGTGGACACCGGGAGAGGAAATCCCTTTGACTTTATGCTGGTGGTCTCCTCAGCTCAGCCCCTCTGAGGGCAGTTAGCATCTGTGGCCTCTCAGAGCAGGGAGCAGATGCAGGCTTCACTCTTTAATCTGGAAGAAATAAGGGCTCGTTGCACAACGTCTGTGAAACCCTGGGACCCTGGGAGCGGAGGTAAAGCCTGCATCCAGGTGTGCCCACCTGTGGCCAGCTGCTGCCCTGGGCTCCACCCCTATGGGGCAGACGTGAGCGTGTGCACCTGTGTGTGTACACACTCGGGTATGCAGCACACACGGACGGCTTTGTACTGCGACGGGGCCTGGTTAACATTCTGTCAACGGCATGTCCCCTTTTCCCAGTGACTGGGCCGAGGCCTGGGGCATTCCCTTCTCTCACTGGTTCCTCTCACCCCTAGGATCCCGCCATCAGCAGCTCCGGTCCCCCGGGGAGCTACCGCCCCTTCGATGAGGGTCTGCGGAGGGGAGTTTTCATCACCAATGAGACCGGGCAGCCGCTGGTTGGGAAGGTAGAGTGGGAGACCCAGCCAGTGGGAACAGGCCGCTATTCAGGGAGAGGGTGTTGTCCAGTGGGACAGAGCCGGGTGGGGTCCCAGTGGGGGGGGGGTGGCCCCCGACAGGGAGTGCCACCTCGAGTCCTCCCTCAGGGGACCCTGGGCTTCTCTCCTCTGGCCTCTCATCCAGGTGTGGCCAGGGCCCACTGCCTTCCCTGACTTCACCAACCCCGAGGCCCTTGACTGGTGGCAGGACATGGTGGCCGAGTTCCATGCCCAGGTGCCCTTCGACGGCATGTGGATTGTGAGTGTGGCCCCGGCCCCTGGGGGTCCCTGAGACTTCGGAACTGGCTCCACCTTTTGCCCTGGACAAGGGCCTACCTCCCGGGCCTCTCTTGCAGGACATGAACGAGCCGTCCAACTTTGTGAAGGGCTCCGTGGATGGCTGCCCTGAGAATGACCTGGAGAACCCGCCCTACATGCCAGGTGAGCTCTCCCACCTGCCGTCCCCCTGGCACCAGTTGTTGGGATTTGATGGCTCAGGGCTGGGTCCCTTGGTTTGGGAGACTCAAAGCTGTCATTGCTGAGGAATCGATGGGTGCTGCCGACCCTGGGGGAACCCAGGAATGAGGTTCAGGTGTGGGAGAGCCAGCCATGTAACTCAGACCCCAGCCATGCAGCTGAGGCGAGACCCCGTGAGGGAGGGCATCTTGGGCTTAGGAAAATGGATAAAGACTTGAAATGGGTCAAGGGCAGGTCAAGGGCAGGTGCAGGTGAGCCTGGCGTGTGCAAAGGGCAGCCTTGGAAAAGTGGAGACAGTACAGGGGTGAGCCCCAAGTTCTGAGGGTACTCCCAGGATGGGGGGCCACCAGCCCGCCAGGCGGAGGCTCCACGGAAACACCGCCCCTCTCCTCCAGGGGTGGTTGGTGGGACCCTCCGGGCAACCACCATCTGTGCCTCCAGCCACCAGTTTCTCTCCTCGCACTACAACCTGCACAACCTGTATGGCCTGACCGAAGCCTTGGCCTCCCACAGGTGAGGGCCCTGTGAGGGGCGGTGGGTGTGGGGCAGGGAGGGAGGGAGGGAGCCCAGGCCACCCCCAGGGGCCAGCTGGTGGCCCAAGCACTGCTACCCACAGCATGCCCAGCGCTTCAGAGGAAGGTGTGGGCTGACCAGGCCCCCAGCCCCAGCGAACCAGGAGGGATGCTGTCCACCCTGTGACGTGATGCGTCTTTGAGGGTGGTCAGGTGCTCGGGCAGGGCTGACTGCCCAGCAGGTGTCGGTGGTGGCCTTGCCTCCCTCCTCCCTCTCAGCTCTGTCCCCTGCTGCATGGCCAGGTGTGCTGGTGGCTGTGACTGGCTCCACACAGCTCTGTCCCCCTGCTCTGCCCAGGGCCCTGGTGAAGGTTCGTGGGGCACGCCCCTTCGTCATCTCCCGCTCAACCTTTGCTGGCCACGGCCGATATGCTGGCCACTGGACGGGGGACGTGTGGAGCAGCTGGGAGCAGCTGTCCTTGTCGGTGCCAGGTGAGAGCCCTGTTGGGAGGGGGTCCAGGCCCCTCTCGGGAGGTGTATCCAGAGCTGGGCGCTGGGCTCAGCAGGGCTCAGAGACACACTGCTGCAGTGGTGGGGGGCACCGCTGACTCATGTGGAGATTTGGGGCCCACTGGGTACCTGCGCACCTGTACAAGTAGCCTTACCTGTGCAGGTGGCTCACCTGTGGCCCTCCTCTTCCCAGTGTCCCCATCCCCATTCCACCCAGCGCACCAGCAGATTCTCGCCTCCACAATGTCCCTTCTGGCCCCCACATCCTGAGCTGTAGGAAACCACGTTTGAGCTCAGTCTGCTGGGTGGCACCTGCCCCACTGGTCTCAGCACCTGCTCCACCCTGCAGAGAGGAGTTTGACGTTTGTGTTCTCTCTGGGATCCTGGGTGGAATCCCTCCTGCCTCTGCCTGCTGCTGTCCACAGTGCTTGACCTCTGTCATTTCATGGCTTTCTCCCTGTGTCTTCATCTTATAAGGTCACCACTCACATGGGATTAGAGCCTAGTGACCTCATGTTAACTTGATCACACCTGCAAAGACTGTATTTCCAAATAAGGTCCCAATCATAGTACTGGGTCTTAGGGCTGGAAGGTTATCTTTTGGGGGGACGCCATTCAACCCGAACAGGCTGGTTTGCTCTGCCCACCCCTGCCCAGGTGTCAGGGCTCAGCCTGCACAGCAGGTACAGACTGTCCTGCCGCTGACCCCTGTTAGATGGTGCAGAGGCCAGCGCAGGACTGACTGAGGGGCGTGGGAGGGGTGCGGCCTGAGGCCCCCGCTGACTCTGCCCCGCAGGAGTCCTGCTCTTCAACCTGCTGGGGGTGCCCCTGGTGGGGGCGGACGTCTGCGGCTTCCTGGGCAACACGTCGGAGGAGCTGTGCGTGCGCTGGACCCAGCTGGGCGCCTTCTATCCCTTCATGCGGAACCACAACGACCTGCACAGCCTGGTAGGCGGGCGGCAGGGGGCTTCTGTTTTGGGACCTGGTTCCTGACGGGTGTGCAGGTAGCCTGGAGCCTGGTGCCTCCTCTGCCCCTCTGTCCCCACCGCTGCAGCCGCAGGAGCCGTACCGGTTCAGCGAGATGGCGCAGCAGGCCATGCGGAAGGCTCTTGCCCTGCGCTACACGCTGCTCCCCTACCTCTACACGCTGTTCTACGGCGCCCACGCCAGGGGCGACACTGTGGCCCGGCCCCTCTTCCTGGAGTGAGTGCCCCAGGTCACGGGTGATCGCCCACGATTGCCCTGGGGGAGGAGGTGACCGTGAGCCCAGTGACATTGGGGCAGCCCGTCCTGCTGCAGGGGTGTCCCTGGAACCAAGCGGGACCAGGTTACAACTGAGCGAGCTGAGGCCAAAACCTGGGCCCTTCCTACTGGGGTACCCCCTGCACCCTCAGTTCCCAGCCCTTGAAAGCCAGCTCAGGGCTGGGGGGCATTCGAAGTCCAGAAAAGCCCGGGATAAAGAATGCTGAGCAGGGACCAGGCCCCCCAGGGGAAAAGCAAGTTAAAAAAACTATCACATTTGCACCCATTTGGGGCTGGTCAAGGGAAAACGACCCCGAAACAGGACTTGGTCACATACGAGAAGATACTGCGCCTTAGAGTGGCCTCTTAAATCAGTGGCCTAAAGGGTCCTCACGTGGTAAGGTCATTAGTTAGCCATTTGAAAAATCAGGTTACTTTCCCCTCTGCCCACAAACTGAAGTTCCAGTTGGGTTAACTAGTTAACTGTTGAAAATGAGCTGCAGCAATGGGACAGGTGTGAGCATGTCCCAGGGCTCCAGCAGGAGACGGCTTTCTTAAGCAGCAACAGCAGAGAGGAAAGGGAGGCAGGTGTAATTTGGAAAAACAGAAATTGTGAAGGCAAAGTAGAGGAGATGTTACCAATAAAATGACAGATACTCTCCCTAGTCTGTAACCAACTCAGCGCTGGTCAGACCAACATTAAGAACAGATAGATAGGAGGCAAGGACAGTTTGTAAAACAGGAGTCATGGGTGGCTTCCTCCTGGCCTGTCACTGTGCCGATGGGGAAGGGTCTTTCGGGCTCCCGTGTTGACCGCGGGCTGGATTGGCCCCGCCCCGCCTGAGTCCTGGCTTCCGGGGCTCCCCGCACTCGGGCCCCGCTGCTTTCCCAGCCTTGCTGCAGCCTCTCGAGCGCACTGACCTCAGGCCTCCATGCCCCTGTCCCGTCTGTGGGAAGGTTCCCTGAGGACCCCCGCACCTGGACCGTGGACCGCCAGCTGCTGTGGGGCGAGGCTCTGCTCATCACGCCGGTGCTTGAGGCCGGGAAGGTAGAAGTGACTGGCTACTTCCCCTCCGGCACCTGGTACGACCTGCAGGCGGTGAGTCCCGGGTCCCTATCCCCAAAGGGGTCCCTCCTCCTTGTCCTGTGGGTGTGGATCAGAGAGTGAGAGAGGAGCCGTGTCTGCCCCGGTGGCTCAGGGGCTTCACCTGGGTGCTCTCCGGCTTCACCTGGGTGCTCCCTGGCTTCATCCCTTGAAATCCTTGCACGAACCCATTTCCCAGATGAGCAGGCCTGAGCTGTAACTTTCCAGGGCCCTGTGGGCCTCCCTGCTGCAGGAAGAGCTGGGGCCCCACTTCTTTTGCTCCCAACATCCTGCCCCTCCCAGTGTCCTCTGACCTGCTCCCACCCAGGCCAGGGATTCGGGCAACTCATGCCCTGTTCCCACTAAGTGGCCAGGTCTCTGCCCCTAAGGTCACATGGGGCTTTGGAAATGACCGGGACCCTTGGTGATGTGCCATCCCCATCCAGGTGCCAGTAGAGGCCCTTGGCAGCCTCCTGTCTCCACCTCCAGCACCCTTCAAACCTGCCATCCACAGTGAGGGGCAGTGGGTGACGCTGCCGGCCCCACTGGACACCATCAACGTCCACCTCCGTGCAGGACACATCATCCCCCTGCAGGTACCCGGGCTGGACACCCAGGCCATCTGTCTGGGGCTCACATTGCCTCTTTTCTGCTGAGGGTCCAGCCCCAGGCCCCAGGCAGAGATGGTCGTGTCTGAGGTTAGAGGAAGAGCAGGTCCAGGGCGGGAGGCTCAGGGTATAACTGGGCTGGGGCTGGGCCTGCTTTGTTGGCCTTTTTTAGGAGTCAGCTGGTCTGCGAACGTCTGTGGTCCTCTCACGTCCTCCAGGGGTCCGCCGGGGACAGGCTGGCCTCCACGGAGGTCCAGGCCACTCCACTGCAGGCCATTCTGCAGACCCTGGTGCCTGGGCCTGGGGCTGTCCCCACACAGTGTTCTTCCTGCCCTGGGTCTGGAGGCTCTGCCAGGCTTGCAGCACTGACATGTGCCACCCTGTCTCCAGGGCCCTGGCCTCACAACCACAGAGTCCCGCAAGCAGCCTATGGCGCTGGCCGTGGCCCTGACCTCAAGCGGGGTGGCCCGAGGGGAACTCTTCTGGGACGACGGTGAGAGCCTGGGCGTGCTGGAGCGCAGGGCCTACACGCAAGTCGTCCTCCTGGCCAGGAATGTGAGTCCTGGACTTGCCCTGGCTGGGATGCCCCAGGGGTGACTGCGCTGATCTGGGGTGGGGAGCCGGGCCTGGGGCCCTGGGATGGCCACCTGTCCCCTGGAGGGTTCACCCAAGTGCAGGCTGTCTTTGCCCATGGAGGAGAAGGGCCTGAGGGCTAAGTGCCCTGGCCTGAGTCCTGAGCACTCTGCCAGCACATCCAGGGCTTGTGCCAGCTGGCCGGGCCATAGTGCCCACCTGCCCTTCCTGTGTACTGTCCGGAGCCCTATCCTTGGGGGCTTCCTGCCAGGCCATCTGCTCATACCCCCGGTTCTGTCTGTCTCTCTGCGGGCCCAGAATACCATCGTGAATGAGCTGGTGCACGTGAGCAGTGAGGGGGCCACCCTGCAGCTCAGGAAGGTGACGGTCCTGGGTGTGGCCTTGGCCCCCCAGCAGGTCCTCGCCAACGGTGTTCCCGTCTCCAACTTCACCTACAGCCCTGACACCCAGGCAAGAGCCCACAGGACTGGCCATAGGGCTTGTCCCCGAGGTGGTGAGGGGCGGGAGGTGCCAGGGCTCCTGGTGACACCGTGTCCACCCAGCTGGCATCACAGGATATGCTGTTTAGAAGCCAGGGACACTTGGGCCTCACGAGGGATGGGGAGGGACTGGATCCTTGTGTGGGGGGAGGATCGGCCCCCTTGCACTGTGTCTTCCTTTTGCCTGTGTCTGTGTGGATGGCAACTTGGTAAATGGCTTAGTAAGGCTGCCAGTGCCGAGGGCATTGTCCCATCAGCTGGGGAGGGGACAGTTAGAAGTCTCCTCGAGTGGCCACCTGCTCGTGTCCAGACTCCTGTCTGCCGAGCACTGGGGTCTCCCCCCTGCTGGCAATGGTTTGGCGGCCAATGGTTCTTTCTCCTTCCCAGACCCTGGACATCCCTGTCTTGCTGACCATGGGACAGCAGTTTCTCATCAGCTGGTCTTAACCGGGGCCGTGGAGAGTGGGGCCTTGAGTTCCCACCAGCCCGGTGCTCGCCCCCTTCAATACCCAGCTCTGCTCACGTGTCTACCTCCTGTGCTGGGGCCCTGGGCTCACGGCACCTGAATCAGTTTTTGGACCCAGACCTCAAGTCAGGTCCGTGCCCTGAGGGTCGCCTGGATTTGGAGCGTTTCACTGGAAGGCTTGTTCTCCGAGGCCCGTCACTGGGATGCCTGTCACATCAGCCGTCCCCGGGGGCCTGCCCGGATGGCAGGGAAGGTGGTGCGTGAGGACCATGTGGTACCTGCGCCCCAAAGTCAGGCCCCGGGGCTGCTGCTGCTCTGACTGATGACAGGATGGAGCTGGGTGGCTGCTGTCTTGGGAACTTGGAAGAATTCACAGGTCTGGGGAAACCTCTTGAAGTGCAATTATTTGTAATAAAAGGGGGATCATAGCCAAGCCTGTGTGGTCCCCTGGCAGCCTGCGGTTTTGCCTTTTCACTTTCATGTCTTTTGAGGAGTGAAAGTTGAGTCTAGCTTGTTTTTTACGCCCTTTGAAAGAAATCTTTGCCAAATCCAGAGTCCCTAAGACTTTTCTCCTGTTTTTGTTTAGGACAGTTATAAATGCAGGTTTTCCAGCTGGGTTTGGTGTGTGTGAAGTAACGGTCACGGTTCTCTTTTCCTTTCTTGCATACGGCCAGTTGTTCCAGCACCGTCTGTTAAAAATACTGTTTCTCCACTGAACTGCCTCAGCACCTTTGTTGAAACCGCCCCCCCGTATACCTGTGGTCTTTTCTGGACCTTCTGTGTCCCAGGGACCCAGAGGCCTGTCTTCAGGCCAGTCCACACAGGCTTTGGTAGTATTTCTTGGTATGGGGGAGTGCAAGCCCCCAGCGTTGCCCTCTTTTTCGTAGTTGTTTTACTCCGCTAGGTGCCTTGTATTTCCATGTACGTTTCAGAAACCACTTGTCAACATTTCCCTCCCCTCAAAAATCTCGCTATTTTGAGCAGGATTGTGTTGAACCTATAGATCAATTTGGGGAGAACTGCCATGGTAAATAAGGACTGTTCTGGTGGATTAGGACCGCATCTCTCACGTATTTGCACCTCTGGTTCCTCATGGCGACGTTCTGCATGTTTTGTCAGACGTAGCCCTAGCCGTTTCCCGTGTTTGATGCTATTGTAAAGGGGCTTCTTTAAATTTCCCTTTCCGGCGCTCGATGCTCGCACACAGGGGTGCAGGTGGCCTTGGGATGTTGACCTTGCCGCCAACCTCCCCTAGACTCTGCCCCCGGTAATAGTTTTTGCTGTGGAATCTGCCCACCACCAACACATCCACTCAGGTTCATGGTGCCTCGTGTGGAACCCTGGTGTACTTTTCTCCATTTATTTTGCTTTAAACTTTTTTGTGACTTTATACGGGGTGGGGCTAAAGTAGGTTTAGTCATTTTGTATTACTACTTATTACTGTATTATTTTCTGTATGAACTGTAAACTTACGTTTGCCCCACCCTGTATTTAAGACTCTGCGTTTTACTTACTGTGATTTTTATACTTGGGTCCGTTTCAGTAGCTCACTGACCCACAGTAAGTCCTGCTGAGGCGAGTTCTTCCTTCCAGGGGTTGCCCAGAGACCCAAGGCCAACCTGGAGCATGTTCATGCCACAGTCCTCCCCTCCCCCGTCCATAAGGAGTGCAGTCAGGCAGGAGACGGGCTGGACTGTGGGCCGCTGAGGCTCGGCAGCCACTCCCTCTGCCGCTGCTCAGTGACCACCCTAAACACTGTATCTGAGTCCCCAATAATCACGCTGTGTTTGGAATTCATAGAGATTCCTTCCACGAACACACAATTTCAGGTGCTTGAGGGAGAAGAGCCTGATGAACTTTAAAAATATTTCCAAGTCCCTGTGTCCTAGATGTTGAGACTATCGCCCATCCCAACAGCTTGGGGAGGAGAGCAGCGCTTTTCCCGCTTCCGCTTCACCTGAGAGCTCAGCAAGCGGTAAACGACCCGCTGGGACCGCACAGCAGGTTACTGAACGCTGTTGGCACCCTAGGAAATGGAAATGAGTTCATGGGCAACGTTTTAAATGTTTAATGAAAAAGACCGAGAACAAAGCGTTATTTACATGGGTCAGAAACGGCGGCAGAACCCTGGGCGTGACCTGGGGGCAGCAAGAGGAGGGTTGGTACATCTGCCCTTCTATAGAAACTGCCCTGAACAGGTCCCGAGGGGGCATCAGACAGGCTCAGTTCATCCTCAACGCCTCTGGCTCTTCAGATCAGATCGGCAACTGAAAGCAAGAAAACACCGACAAAATGAAAACGCAGATCTAACTTAAGGGTCATAACAGACTTCTCAAAAACAAAACAAAACAAAACAAAACAAAACAAAAGCCCCCCTCCACCCGCGCACCGTTCATGGGCATCTCGTCAATCTGCGTGGAGTAGTACTGCTCGATGTCCCGCAGGATGCGGATGTCATCATTCTTGACGAAGTTGATGGCCACTCCCTTCCGGCCATACCGGCCCGATCGCCCAATTCTTCAAAAAGAGCAAAATTACGTCAGTAACTACCACAGAACATTCCAGTAAGTCCACTGCTAAGAGCGATGTGTGGGAGAGCCCGCGCCCGTACCTGTGTATGTACAACTCTCTGTTGTTGGGCAGGTCGTAGTTAATGATGAGGGACACCTGGGGGACATCCAAGCCCCTGGCCCAGACGTCTGTGGAAATGAGCACCCGGCTGCAGAAAGAAAAGGCGTGGGGGCAGTCACCTCAGTCACAAAGCTCAAAACTGCATACGAGCCCAAGATGTATCCGGCTACCTCCACCTGGGTCCCACAGCAGTGGGAGGAGCGAGGCAACTCCAGAAAGACCTGTTCGAAAGGGCACTTGGCCAATGTGGAAACTTAGGACTAGATGCTCCAATTAAAAGACAGTGACCATCACAGACTAAGAGCAGACAGACCCAGCTGGGCCGCTGCAGGACACACCCAAAGCGGAGGCCTCGACCATGATGCAGAGGGTGTGAGCTTTGTAGAGCTGGTGTGGCTGAGCAGGGAACAGAATGACGACACAGGCATGACTAACACAAACGCTTCCGGACAGTCAAATCGTCCACAACCCAACACTTCTGATCCACATGCAGTCTCAAGACACACACACAATTGGCAGCTGGAACTGAACGGTGTGCACCGGACCCTGAGTGCTGACCACACACAGTGCCTGTCCTGCTCAAGTGCACAGAATACGTGTGAAAGGACCCAGGCACTGTGAGTATGTTACACAAAGCATGTTCTCTGACCACAATGGAACAAAGCTAAAAACCAATTACAGAAATAAACAGAAATCCCATTTGGAATCAAAGAAGTAGCCTTCTCCATGAGGCACCAACTACCCCGTGAGGGCTTGTCACCCCAACCCAACCCGTCAGCCGCAGGGCCCCACAAGCACAGGAGAAGGGATGGCCCAGAGCCTGGCCTAGGTGCAGAGGGTGCCCACCCACCTGGCACCGGAGCGAAACTCCTTCATGATCGACTCCCGCTCCTTCTGTGGCATGTCCCCGTGCATCGATGACACTGTGAAGTTGGCTTCTCTCATTTTCTCTGTCAGCCAGTCAACCTACCAACCAAATTGGCAGACGCAATGTAAGCTCGTAAACAAAGCAGAGACAGTCCTCCGGACTTAACTGCCATTATTTGCAGAGGCAACGAGACCACTCATGCAGCCAGGGCTCTAAAGCTCAGCCTAGTTGCTACTGCATGTGGAGAAAACTAACTGCCCAGCAAGTGGTGGGGCAAAAACCCTCTTAATGTGTTCACCTGGGAGCATGCCACGACCCGGGTCACCTAAAACCAGTGACACGAGAACCTTCAGTAGAAGGACTGGCATCAACACTGTACAGTTTCACTGAACACGCTCTGTTCACAGCTCGTCCATGGCTTCTGTGCTAAAGGGCAGAGTGAGGAGCTGTCCCGGAGCTCACGTGCCCACCAAGCCTGAAGCACGGACTTCCGGCCTCCATATGACATCTGCCCCAAGTTCTGCAGTTCTCCCCATGAGGGTATGAAAGAGCCAGGACAGCGCACCTTCCTCTTGGTGTTGCAGAAAATGACCGCCTGGGTGATGGTCAGTGTGTCGTAGAGGTCGCACAGAGTGTCAAATTTCCACTCTTCTCTTTCAACTGCCACGAAAAACTGCTTGATGCCTTCCAGGGTCAACTCATCACTGCAAGACAGATGAACCATTACCACCCCCTCTTCCAGCCAGGCCTGGAAGGCAGCGCAGGCCAGGTACCACTGGACCTCCAGCCGTTCTGGCCTGGTTGGCCACACCCTCCTAGAAGCCACCACTTCTCCCACACGGGCCCAGCTCTGAATCAGAGCCAACAATGACCACCACCCTGAACACAGTTGGAAACAGAACATTCCACTCTCCAACAGGATACTCATGTTACTCTCAAATCACCAATAAACACCAGCAGCTAATTTTTAAATTTGGGATTACAGGGTCAACAGGGAACGCAAAAAAAAAAAAAAAAAAAAAAAGCAGCTGGCTTTTCAAAAAAGAAAATTAGGACTTCGTGTTTTAAACCCAAATGCAGCCCCAAGTGCCTGTTTAGTGCCTCTGGGGAGGCAGGCAGTGCTCACCGCTTCACCAAGATGCGGATGGGGTCCGTCATGAACTTGTTGGTCATCTCCAGGATCTCGTGCGGCAGTGTGGCGCTGATGAGCACCACCTGCGTGGCTGGGGGCAAGTACCTGTACACGTCATAAATCTGCTCTTTGAAACCTGGGGTGAGGGAGACGGGAAACTGTAAGGCTCACACCTTGACACACACGGTGCACATCCAATCCTCACTTTTAATTAGATGCAGAGCTGCGACTGTAAGACTAAGATTTCACAAAAAAAAACTTTTCCCCACAGCTCAGCTCACTTGCCGGTCACCTGTGCTGACCAGATGCATAAAAAGCACCACGAGTCTGCTCTTGGTGACAGGCTGCTGTGCTGGCTGTGATCAGCCTTACAAACCCAACCACAAAAAGACAAAGGTGTAAGTTTTATGTTCCCATGGACACACCACCCCTGCTGAGAGCCCTTTCCTCAGGTCCACGTGTCCACCCTGCACTGTGAATATCTGGAATCACACGTCGGCAGAAAATCAGTTCTTCTGTTACCCACCTTTATTCAACATTTCATCAGCCTCGTCTAGAACCAACATTTTGATGGCGCGTGTCCTGAGACTCCTGCGACGAATCATGTCTACAAAACCAGGTTTAGAAAGAATCAGACCCTGCGCTATGAGCAGGAAAGCACTGCCATTTCAGAGACCTCCTCCTGTGTCCTACATGTGACCCAGGCAGGCAGGCAGTGCGAGGAACCGAGCACGGCCTCACCGGCACCTCTTGCAGCACAAAGCACTCACCAAAGACCCGCCCAGGCGTGCCGGCCACCACGTGCTGCCCGTAGTCCAGCTTCCGGATGTCCTCACCCACGTTGGTGCCCCCGATGCAGGCGTGGCACTGCACATTCATGTAGTCGCCCAGCGCAAGCAGGCCCTGGGTGGAGGACAGGGTCATTTCCACTCCAAGTTAACATCACCACCACGCACTACTCATGCCACTCTACACCACAAACAGCCCCACTCTCCTCCCCCTACCCTTTCTTCTCTTTCTACGAAATCTTTCTGGAGTAGAGAATGAAGCTAGTTTTAATGGTTTCTTACTACAAAAGCAATACATGTTAATTGCTGAAAAACCAGGAAATGTGTAAGATTCACACTCCCACCCACCCAGAGACAATATTAATGTATAGCTTTCCACAATGTTCACAGTAGTGTAAAATAGTTCTTTTATCAAAATGGGTTTTTGGTATTGACAAGAATTGTAATTCTAAGACTGCCAAACACTACTGGAATCACAGAAGCTACACTAAAAACGACTTAACACAAACCAGCAATTCGTGCAACAATGATTTATGGCACAAACGTCAGGACTCAGGAAGAGAGCGTTGAGGGAAGAGAGAAACAGGGTTTGACAAGTCTGTCAGTCAGCCTCACACTGGCTTCTGGGGCAGGACCTGTAAGTGACCCTCAGCACCTGGGGGCTGCCTCACCTTCTGGATCTGCACAGCCAACTCTCTCGTGGGGGCCAAGATCAAAGCCTGGGTTTCACGAACCTGCGAAATAATTGCCAGGAAACAGACTCTTCAGTATTTTCAAGATGGACCACCCTAACTCAGACTCAGGTTGGTTTCAAGTATTATTTTGCATCAACTGCACATCTGATTTCTAACAGAGGTGAACAAAACGTAACATCCCGGAAACCGCAAATCCAGCAGTAACAGGTGTGCTGGTGAGCAGTCTCGTCTGCAGACAAGAATGTCTACTAAAGGATCCCCCGCCCAAATAAAATGGAATTTATGACAGTATCAGCTCAGACACTAGTGTGCAGTTCAGACTCTTTATATAAAAACTGTGCTTCTGAGCACTGCCAATTCAGAGGAAAAGGGAGCACCTCCCAGGACAAAAGAGCAACAAGTCACCTGGATGTCCAAACACTGGAGGACGGAAATGCTGAAGGTGGCGGTTTTGCCTGTGCCAGACTGAGATCTAGGAGAGAACACAAAGGTAAGGGGCTTGGAGCCACGGGCCATGCCACTGTCCCTGTTCAGAGCCCACCACAGCCGTGCTGAGGGGTGGGAGCACAGGCAGCTTCTTCTAAGCAGATGCCCCTCCCCCACCATCCAAACAGACCACCACCACCACAATGGCAGGGGGTGGGACACAGGCACAATGCCACCACTTTTAAGCTCCCAGTGACAAGGAGCTTTTCAGCAGGGCTGATGGAGCTGCAGAATCTGACCCCAGCAGGTAGCATTCCCTTTATATGAGTATGATCTGGACTGAGACTGTCCTCCAACTTTTTTTTGGTAAATGAGTAAATTTAAAAATTAGGTAAATCAGGAATAAAGCTATTTATAAAAAGTATTACATACAATTCCACATGCCAACCAACAGGCAATAAAGCTGGCTAAAAAAACGAAAGCTTTCTAGGAAAGAGAACACAAAAATACAAATAAAACACCCTGGGGCTAAAGTCAAGGAAACAGATAGTGACAAGTACATAAAAACAAAAACGGTCACCCAAAACATTTAACTATACGGTGGACCCTTCAACAACACGGGAGTTAGGGATGCCAATTTCCCGCAGTCAAAAACCCACATATGACTTTCCACTCCTCCCAAACTTAACTGCTAATAGCATACTGTTGACCAGAAGTCTTACCAATAACATAAACAATTGTCAATGTACTGCCTACGTTGCATACTACATTCTTACAATAAACCTGGAAAAAGGAAGTGTTACTTAAGCAATTGTAAGGAAAAAACATTTACTGTATTTAATGAAAAAAAAAAAAAATCCATGAATAAATAGACCCATGGGGCTCAAACCCGTTGTTCTAGGGTCCACTGGACTTGCTTTACAACCAGCATCTGACTCCCTGCCGAGCAAGCGGACTTACTGTGCAATGACGTCTCTCCCTTTAATTATCTGCTTGATAGCTCGCTGTTGGATTGCAGACGGTTTTTCAAATCCTGTAAACAGAAACAGAGAAAGTTAGCTCCAACCACCAGGCCAACATGTTTACAACCAGACACTGTGAGCTCCCTGGGGCAGAGATGGACTCTTTTAACCACCCCCCAGCCCCTGCCTAAACCAATGTTCAGCACACTAAGCTCTCACAAAACAGCTGCTGAAGGAATTGGATGATGCAGATTTTTATGCTGTCTAACATGGGATCTTATTTGTACAGAAAAACCTCTGTAAAAGCGACATCCCTGTAGAATATACAGAGCCCAAGAAGTTTAAAATAAATAAAATGTTAGTGGTTGTACTCCTGGAGGATGGGTGGGGAGGCTCACTTTTTACTCCAACTCCGTTATTGCGTTAACTACCTTACAATAACCCGCTTCACTTCTTTTCCTTCATTACTTTTTAAATTAAAAAAAGGAAACTCAACCTATTAGTGCTGTAGTCACCACGCTTTTCCTAACCCACTGCTGGGGCAGCACTGCTCAGTGTCCTGCACCCCCATCCCTCTTTCACAGCAGCCTAAATCACCAAGGGACAGGGCTATTCTGAAGGAGTGCAGGTATTCTCCAAGCAAACAAAACTTTATGTACAAAACCGTACTTTAACTATTTTTGGTAGATTTTAAAATGTAGTACAATTTCCCACCTAAAACAGAGGCAAATGTAGCGGATGACTCAACCCCCTCCTGACCACCAGGCACAGGGACCGGCAGGGATGTCCCGGGTGCCAAGAGGCAGGACAGCTGCCAGCCTCCCTACCCTGCCGGGCTGCAATGGTTCTTTACCTCGCACCCCCTCAGTAGCACCTCTGCTCTGCCTAAACTGTGGTCATACGTCTGGGACTGCTGGATAAAAGAAGTCCCAGCCCCAGCCTGAAGCACAGATGCAGACCACTCCCCAGGTCTTCCCAGCTCGGACAACTGCCTCCCGACATCGCCACGGGGACCGCTCCTGGGCCCCTCAAGTTCACCACGTCCAAGACAGAGCCCCGATTTTGCCTCCTTCAAGGGCTCCCCGCCTAAGCTCATGGCAGCATCGCCTGGGCCTGGGCCGTCGCTACTCACAACACCCAGGAGTTACTCAGGCTCTCTCCCCTCTGCCGCTCACACTCGCCCACCAGCGAGCCCTGCTGGCAGCGCTCCACCCCCACCACACCGCCCCCTCTGCCCTCTCCCCCCCTTAAACCCTTCACCGCCTCGCTTGGCACTTTGCAAGGCCTGGCCCCGGCCTCCCTCTAACTCACCCCCGGGCTCCTTTCTGTTCCGGGGACGGCCCGGCCGCGGCCCCTGTCCGGCTTCTCCAGTCTTCTCCTCTCGGGCCCCCTGACCCCGACCTCAGCTCTAACGCCGCCTGTGCCGCGAGCCCCCTCACCCATCTCCTTCCATCACCCCGCTTCGCTCTCTTCAGTCGTCACTCCGCCTCAAGCTGCAGCCTTGGCTGCGGGCGACTGTGTCCCAAGAGTAACCTGACCGCTGCACGAGCTCGAGCCTGGCCGGCGCATGCTAACCCCCCGGGGCCTGGCGCAGCACGGGGGCCGCGCAGCAGCGGCCCCGGACGGCTCTCCGCCGACACAGCGACCCCGAAGCGCCCGGGAGGCCGCGTAGCCCCGCGGGGACCGGCAGGCTGCCCGGCGCGGACGACACGCGGGGCCGCGGAGCGAAGACGGCGCGCGGGGGGCGCCCATACGCGGCCGCGGCTCCGAGCGCCGGCGCCCGGCCCGGCGGGGACTCTGGGCCTCCGCCTCCAGGCCCCGCCCGCCCGCCCCGGGCCCGCGCCCACCGACCGTAGGCGTAGATGCCGCGCAGCAGGTCCTCCCGCAGGCCCATGGTGTCGAACGTGGGCGTCACGTCCACCTCCTCGCTCGTCTCGAACTCCACCTTGGTCATGTCTTCCTCCTTGAGCAGCCGCTTCCGCGCCGAGCCCGAGTTCGCCATCGTAGCCGTGGCCGCCATGATCCCGCGTCGGCGGAGAGCGGAGCGCGCGCCGCGGCGGAGAGCGGAAGTAAGGCCCCGCGCCGCCGCCGCCGGGAACTGACGTCACGCCGCGCGCGTGCGTGCGTCCGAGCGTGCGTCCCGGGGGAGGGGCGGGGAGCTCTCCTTTCGGTGGAAAAGGGGCGGTGCTGCTGCTGCTCTCGCGAGATATGAGCTCTCGCAGGATCCTGCGAGGGGGCGGGACCGCGCCCTCCCTCTATAAAGTCGGCGGCGGCGGCGGGTTGCGATTGGCGCGGGCGTGGCAGGAGCGGGAGTTTCGCGCGGAGGCGGCCGTGGCTTCTTTACCTCAGCGCCGGCGGAGCCCGGGTGCTGCGGCCCCGCCTCCATGGGAACCGGGTGCGGGCCCCAAATGCCCACGTCCTCCCGTTTGGACGCTTGTACGTTGTCGCCGCGGTCGGAGGGCGCCGGGTGCGACGCGAGGGACCGGTGGTTATTGGTGTCGCCGAGGCCCGTGGAAGCCTCTGTGCCGGGGTCTCCCTGAGGGAAACGTGGAACCGGCTCCGCTCAGGGGGCGCGTCTCTAACCCGCGGTGGGCGCGCCTCTGCGCGGGGCCGGCTGTGGGGCGGGCACGCCGGGGGCAGCGGGCCCGGGACGCCGGGGCCGCGGGACCCGAGGGGGCCGCGCCTTCGCTGGAGCGCAGCTCGCTGTTCTCCGCGGCCTCCGGCTGGGCCCCGCCTTGCGAGCCCCCCCCAAGGCCCCCGGGTCCCCCGACCCGAGGGGCCCCCCGGCGGAGGAGCGCCCGTGGCGCCGTGGGAGCCGCTCTGTTCTCGGCGTTTCCTCGGCGCGCGCCCCGGGCGCGCCCTTCCCCCGGGGCCCCTTCCCTGGGGCGCCGCAGGCTCGCCCGCTGGGCCGGCGCGAGGGCGGCGGGGCGGGCGGACCGCGAGCGCGGGAGCCTGCGCTGGTTTCTCTCGAGTCTCACGCCGCCGTCCGAAGGTGCCCAAACCCGGGCCTGGCGGGTGGGCTCAGCGCTCGGAGCCTCGGCCCCGGTCAGGGGCGCGTTCCTTGGCTGCAGGTTGGGTCCCCAGCTCTGGTTGGGGCGCGTGGGGCAGCCCGTCCCCCCCTCCCCTCTCTCTCGCGGGCGGTGGGAAATGCCCCCGGCTCAGGATTAGCAACAAATGTCCACACCTGACGAGAACCGACCTGATACACGGGCCCAGCGGGGCGCCGGCGTGGGTCAGGTACCGGATACTTACCGGGCCGAGGTTCCTTCCCGGACGCTGAGCGGAATGGCCGCCCCGCGGGCTCCCGGCCGTCCCCGGGCCGCGCCTGTCGCCGGCGGGGCTGCAAGAGGACGGGAATCCCAGCAACTGTTGGTTTGATGTTGAAGTGATGATATTTTAGATGCAGAGTTAACTACGTTACTTTAATTTTGTTGGTCTTTTTACTATTAAAATGTAGCTACATGATAGAAACTTTTAAAGATATGTTTTTATGGATTTGAGAGCGGGAGGAAGGGAGGGGGAGAGAGAAACATCGATGCTGAGGGTCGCTGACCGGCTGCCTCCCGCGCGCCCCCTGCTGGGGATGGAGCCCGGCCTGTGCCCCCACCCGGAATCCAACCGCGACCTCTTGGTTCCTGGTTGGATGCTCCGCCGCTGAGCCACGCCCGCCAGGCTCGATAGAAACACGTTAATACAGAAACGTTTAGGTTCTACGTGGTATTTCTATTGGGTGGCGCCGTTGTACGTGCTTCACAGCGTGTAAAATAAGCCAGGGGTGTGGGGAGAGAGTGGACCGAGGGTGAGGGACTGCGAGTTCTGGAATGAAAGGAGGGTGAGAGGTTGCCGGGCTCTCCTACTAATGCTCGGGTCGTGGCCTCCGGTACACTTGCTGAGCGTTTTAAATTCACTCGTGGGCCCCCTACAATTGCCCTCATGCTTTTATGAGATTTTACACCATTCTCCTGGCAGCGTGCCGCTCACTGTGTGACTACACATCTCAGAGCCCTCGTCCTGAAAATGACAGGAGCTAAGGGGTGGGACAGGTGTCAGTGCAGTCGCTTGGTGAGCCGTGGGGAGCAAAGCAGGCTTGTCTTTGCCCTCCTTGGGATCCTTGGGTGAGTCTAATCAGGTGGGATACCTGTCCCTCAAAATACAGGGTGCCTCCTGTGCCCCACCTCTCACACTGTTTGTATGTGGGGAGGAACTTATCACACCTGCTTAGACTAATCCCAGGGACGAGCCCACATCTGGTTCCCTGTCGCTGCCATGGGACACAGTAGGTGTGCCTAGATGTCCAGGGCAGGAGAGACAGGACAGGCCTCGCTGTCCAGGAGCTCCTGGAGCTCAGGCCAGAGAGATGAAGACAGAACCAGCTCTACAGGCTGCACCTCTGGACCTGCCTCTTTCCTTGGGCCCATGCTGGACTCGGGGTGTAGATGGTCAAGGTGGATCGTCTTGTCCTGGGCAGGAGGAGGTTTGGGTGTAGTGCTCCTGGGCTAGACTGGGTTTCCATGAGTCATCATCGCAGAAGTTGAGGTCCTGGATCAGAGGGGCTGTCCGAAAAGAGGGACTTCTCACCAGAAGCCCCACCCATTACTTGGTTCTCAATGGCAAACACTGTTCCTCTCTAGGTGCGGCCCTCTCCAACCTATTTGCCTGGCAGGCGAAGCTAATGAAGCCTGAAGCCCTGCCTGACCCCACCTGACTGGCATCTGGCAGCCAGGCAGCAGATGTGCATGGAGCATCTCTGAGGTGCCGAATTGGGCGGCAAACAGGACAGACTATCCTCCCAGAGCTGTGCTCTGGAAGAGGGTAAGCCCAACAAAACATGCAAAACAATAAGACGATTGCAGTATTTATAGCTACTGTGATGCAAATGACATGAAGGAAGTGGAAGAGAGTTAGTGGGTTACTGATGTATTGGTGGTGGTGGTGATGGTGGCTGCAGGAGAAAGGTGCCACCTGCGTTGTGAAGAGGTGGCCACGGTAACACCCTGGGAGGAGTGTTCCAGGAAGAAGGGACAGGGAGTTCGAAGACCCCCAGGTGGGCAAGGGATTGGCATGATCAAGGGACGGATGCCAGGGTGGTTGTGGCATCATGAGTACAGGTGTGGTGGGGTTGGGAGGAGGGTGAGCAGGGACAGATCAGGAAAGGTCTTACAGACAAGGAAGTGACGTTTAAATGCATCATGGCTGCCTTAGCGCCACTGCATGTTGGTCTGTCTTTGGGGAGAGAGGAACACAGGATACCCCAGGATAAAAGATGACTTGATTTATAAGAGAAGGAAAAGAGTTCTTGTCCTCTGAAGGTGCAGACTCAGTGGGGAGGCAGGCAAGAAGCCTACAAGGAATTAGAATACACAGCATGCCAGGGAGCGATGGGTCCAATACAGAAAAATGAACCGGGGAGGGTAGGGTAGGGGGAAGCCTGTGATGTTAAATAGAGTGGCCTGGAAAGGCCTCTCTGGAAAGGGATCCCTTGCATGGAATCCTGAAGGAGGTGAGGGAAAGAGCATTGCAGGCAGAGAGAACTGCAAGTGCAGAGGCCCTGGGGCAGGAGTGTGCACAGCATACCAGGCTAGCAGGGAGGCCCATGCGTGTGGAGCAGGTGAATGGAGATGAGGTCAGCAAGCATGAGCTAGGCAGGGCCTCGTGCCTGGGTCATGGTGAGGCCATGGGGGCTTGCTGATCAGAGGGAATGACATGAGCAGACCACCCCTTTGGAATCTGCTCTGTCTGCTGTGTTGAGAACTGGCTCTGGGGGCCATAGGAGATCATTGCAGGGGTCCAGGTAGGTGATGATTAGGTCACAGCCATGCAGGTGTCAAGCAGTTGAGCGATTCTGGGTATACATTTGCATAGGAGAGCCAAGGCTGGAGTCCAGATCTAAGTAGTGATCATCATATGTTGATTCTAGATGGATCCACTGGAATTAGAGACTTCCTGTACTGAACATGAGAACCAAAGTGGGCTCCGGAATGGTTCCTAAGGGTCCAGGATGTTCTCTGAGGGACTTGTGATGAACCAGGCTGGCTGTTTACAAACGGAGGAGGGTCTCCCCCATGCTGAGGCCAGATGCGTGGGCAGTTTCCAGAAGGTTCCCACGGCTCTCACAGCTCTGCACGTGGCAGTCCTCCTGTGAGGATGTACTGGGGCTCAGTGATGCACACAGGCCTGTGTGAGGCATCGCCTCCCTGGGCAGGGCAGGGCGGACGTCCTGTCAAACCTGCTTATCTGCTGCTGTTTAACCGAGACTGTCACAGTCGTCCCTTCTGGAGGACCTGAAACAGCAGCGTGGAGTTGGTCCTGAGGAGAACAGGTCAGCACACGGGAGGGCAGATGGACCTGAAATGGGGGCTGAGAGCTGTCCTGGGGAAATGGGGTGGCTTCTTTCTGAGGAGGGCGCGGTGCTGGTTTGTTAACTGCTTTGCTTGATTAAGGTATGTGAGTGCTCTTTGGCCAAGTTTCACCTTCATGTGGCACAGTGTGGGCCTGATGGATGAAGGATGCTCAGTTTGTGCTTTGATGGCTGCATTGTTGCCCCAGGATGAAAGACGGGAAGGGAGGTTTATAGGTTCAGGTGTGAAGCGAGGACAGTGACCTGCTCTCGGTGGTGAGGGCCAGGAACACATGGAAAGTGGCACTTTGGTGCCAGAGTGGAGCTGAGGGGGCAGAGGGCACTTCTCCCTTTTGTGCCCATCATGCTTATGGATCATCAAATCCCCTCAGCGTTCTATAAGGCATCCGTTCCTGTTCTGAAGTCCTGCGCATGCGTGCGTGTGTGTGCATGTACTTTCTTCTCCCCACGTCACAGGCAAGACAGGAGACTGAGCCTGGGGTACAAGAAGAATGTTGACAAGGGAGGGGCCAAACAGGAGGACCCACATCTTAGGAACTGAAGACTTTAGTGATTTTGGCTGTCTGTCTCTATCTCTCTGTCCCATGAATTCACACACACACACACACACACACACACTGAACAATGGACAGATCTGTGGATTGGACAGATGAATAGATAAGTATATAGACTGAGGGACTTTTAGAGAGAGATCCACTAACATGGTTTTACCACAAGGAGATCACATTCTCCGTGATTTAAAAGTAAAATTTTAATTTTACTTAAATTTCAAATTATCTTAAAAATAGTGATGGAATTGCCAGATGCAGTGTGACTTTCTCAGCCACGAGAACTGCTACTTCCTTAAACCCCCCACGAAGGCTCAGGTGCAGGATTCCGGAACCCACAGCAGGCTAGAGCGGCGGTTCTCAACCTTCTCATCTGGCACGTAACTTAATTACTAGCACTCTGCAGCACAACAAAAATACTGAGCTGATCCAAAAGTAGGTGTACTTTTGATTAATTTAAAAAGTAATAATAGTAATTATCATTTTGCTCCAAAGTGACTTTTTAAAAAAACAGGTGCCTATACTTGTATATAAGGATTTCTGGTACCAAGAATTAACCAACCAGACACAACTGTATTATGTGACATGACCAATAAGATGGAACTCTGTTATGTGACCTATATATTTATGATTCAAGACACGGCATTCACACCGGACGACTGCTGTTGTGTTGGCTGTTGTCATTTTCTTATTTGATAATCTAAGGGGAAAGAGGTCAGTGCCTCTGACTAAATAGGCAGGTATGGCATGTTTTAAAAAGTCTTAAAGCACACTGGTTGAAAATCACTGAGAGATATTATAGGAAATCGACTGCCTCATTTGAGACAGTGAGTGTCTACCCCCGGCCCTGAGCCCCAAGGTGGCCTGTCCCTGCACGCCCTGCCCACCACTCAGGGTGCTGGCTCTCACTCTGCATTACTTCGTCAAGGAAGAGACTTCCCATTGGATTTTCAGACTCTAATTCCCACGAACACTTAGTCTTAGGTCTATGATGAAATGCCCAATGCTCACCTCGCAGCAAGGAGCTCTTGGTGGGGTCTGGGCTTTCTTCCTGGACCCCCAGCCCAGGATGGCTGCTGAGGGCACGTCCTCACCACCTCCCTCATCTGCATCCTGTCCAAATAGGGCCATGGCAAGTGCGAATGGTCGCCAGTATTTCTGTTTTTTAAAAAAAACCTTTATTGAGGTCCAATTTATATGCTGCACAGCTCACCCACTTAAGGAGCATAGTTCAGTAGCTTCCAGTGTGTTCACAAGTGCATATGACTATCACCATGGTCAATTTTAGAACATTTCTTCACCTAAAAAGAAACCAGCCTCACGTACTTCATCTACCACTCCCCAGCCCCACCCTTCCCCTCAGAGGCCAGAAGTCCAAAATCAGGGTGTCAGCAGGGCTTGGCTCCCTCCGAGGGCCTGGGAGAAAGTCTGCCCCCTGCTTTCTCTGAGCTTCTGGTGCTGCCTGCAGCCCTCGGCATCCCCCCAGTCTCTGCCTTGGCTGTCACCTGGCATCCTCCCTGTGTGTGAGACTTTGGGTCTCTCCTTGCGGGGGCACCCATCATATGGGACTTAAGTCTCAACCTAATGACCTCATCTTAACTTTGCAATGACCTTATTTCCAAGAGTCACGCTCACAGGTGTTGGGGGATTAGGACTTTAACATATCTTTTGGGGGGGGACACCACTCAACCCACAGCACCATGGTTCATGAGCATCCGTCAACCTTCCCCTGAAGAAATCAGGAGAGAACTGCCCAAGGGCAGAGAAACAGACCAGCTCGATGGCCTGCTCCCCGTCTTCACCCCCCAACCTGTCCAGCAAGCCCTCCCTCTGGCAAGGACACTGAGGGGGGAGGGTCAGTGGGGTCTGGTCTGGAGGTGAGGGGCCCAGGGAGCCCACAGCAAGTGGGTCACCATTGCACCTGCTGACTCTCCTAGTCATTCTAGGCTTCAAAGCCCAGTTCTCCAGACACCTGTTTCCCAGTGCTGAGGAAGCTTCTGCATTTACTGAGCAAAGCATGGGGTAGAAGACCTGTCTCTTTGTTCCTGGATCAAAGTTTGCCTTCCCCCCTGCACTAGGCTTTGGGACCTGAACTTTGAGTTTTGGAGCAAGTCACGTGGGGTGAAGTAGTAGTCATCGGATCACCGTGGCACTGGTTTGGCAGGCTCTTCCTGCCCAGCCCTGTCCCGCTGCCCGGAATCCTGCAGAGGAGCCTGCAACATGCAGCCATGCAGCCAGGAGGGGACACCGGTGACCACGGCACCATGAGCCGTTCCTGCACAGAGGAGCGTGCGCATCTTGGTGAGTGTGTGCTGTGGACCGGGTCCTGTGGCTGAGTTGTGGGAGGCTATCCACAGAGAAGGAGCCTCCAACGGCCATTTCCCATTTTCCTTCGTTTACTTGGCTGACTTGCTCTGGTTTTTGAGCATGTTTGGTGTACACCTCGCAAGAGGCATAAAAGTACCAAATCACAAGAATTCTCGGGTCCAGGAGAAACGCTCCCACCTGTGCCCACGCTTGCCCCACCTGTGCACAAGTACATCATGGCAGCACCGAGTGTGATGAGGAAAAGTAGAAACAACGTAACACCCAGCCACAGGACCATCCATACATCTACTGTGCTTTACTCATATGAGGCAGTTAGAAAAAGTTTATGTAGCCATGTGTCCAGATGCTAAACCCCAAACACCTGCTCAGGTGTGCCCTGTCCAGCGGATGCTGTGGATGTGAAGTGAGAGGTACCAGTAGACACTGTGAGAAGCTGCTGCTTACACAGAATCAGGCCAAGTGCTATGTGTTGTTTGTTGTCACATTTGGCAGAGGGACTTCGAGCACAGGGCTGAGCTGTCTCTAAAGATGCGTTTCCTTAAAAAGGAGCCGGAAGTTCAGAGTGTCAGCTCGGGTGACTGTGCCTGGGGGGTATGCGGATAGTCGTCTTGTCTTTTGCAGATGTTTTTATATGCTTGAGAGAGCCCACAGTTCAAAACCATTTTAGGATGATTTACATGGATTAATAGGACCTTGTGCCTGGGCCTCAGGGAAGTGACTGGCATTTATAGAGCCAGGGCCCAGGGAGTGCTCTGTGGGTGGGAGGCTGGGAGGAGCCCTCTGAGGTCCTCGTATCAGAAAAGCTTGGACTCCACCCCATGAGCAAACCCCTTGGGAAGTTGACAGATGCCGTTCCAGGGCTGTGACTGGGCTGTTCCAGGCACTTGATTCACAAACCTGGAGTCTGGGACCCAGCCAGGGTTTTGCCTAGGCTTGCAGCAGCTCGGCCCTCAGACACCCTCACCGCCCACCCACCAGCCAAGGGGCGTGGCCTTGCCTACTCCCTGGAAGAGTCCTTCTGGTTTTACAGCCATCTATAATGTGCTTTTACAGTATCATTCCCCTAACACACTCCCCGGGTTTCTCAGTACAAGTGGCCTGGGGTTGCTGAAAATGACAGGCGTCCACCGTGTTAGTACAAGCAGTATACTTTCTCTGCGAGTACAATGTAGACCAGAGCACTCCCTCTGGTTGCCAGCTTGTCCAACCTCACAGTCACCTTAGGGCAGTGTCAGGGCTTTACCACCACCCCTGAGGAGCTTTCCAGGCATCCTTTCCTTCTGCACTTGCCATGAAATATTACTGTCATCTGTTTGTGCACATCTGTGCGGTATACACAGAAGAGTAGAGATTTTTGCTCAAGACTTAATTTCTGGCCCTGTGGGGCTGCATCCCCTGTGTTGAGAATTTGTGGTCTAGACCCATCTCTTAAGCCAGTACCCGGGCCTGGGCTGGGGATAGCAGCCTGTGTGTCAGAGGCAAATCCAGCTTCCAGAAAGCAAAGGAAACCCAGATCTTGCTCTGCCCCAGGTACTGGATTGATGTTTCTCCTGCTGGTCACAGGACACCAGGGCCAGGGTTGGTATCATCACTCTCTTCGCACTGGTCATTTCTTTCCCTGCCTGTGACATGGGGAAGATGGTTTGAATGGGAAGGCCTCCCTGGGCCCGGGAGCCGTGGCACTGACTCCAGCCCTCCTTCACCCCCTTTCTGTCCAGGATCCCCAGCCATGGCGGAACTGCGCCGGACCAATTCCTCGCTGACAGCTCTGGACGAGGAGAAGCTGTGGGAGATGATGGAGAGCCACCGTTACAAGATCGTGCACAGCATCTGCCCCAGCCGCCTCACCCCCTACCTGCGCCAGGCCAAGGTGCTGGGCCAGCTGGACGAAGAGGAGGTGCTGCACAGCCCCAGGTTCACCAACACCGCCATGAGAGTTGGTGAGCTCTGCGCCACGGCCTCTCTGCCCAGCCAGCAGCGGAGGGGACCCAAGTTCCAGATGGGTATCTGTTTCCCCAGAGCTGTCATAACAGATGACCACCAAGTGGGTGGCCTCAAACAGTAGAAGTGGATTCTCTCATAGTTTGGAAGCTAAACATCTGAAATTAAGGTGTGGACAGGGCTATGCGCTGTCCGATGGCTCCAGGGGAGGATCCTTCCTGCCTCTCTCAGCTTCCGGGGGCCTCAGGCATCCCTTGGCTTGTGGCCCCATCACTCCAGCCTCTGCCTCTGTTCTACATGGCCTTCTCTGACTGTCTCTCCCTGTTTGTCTCTCATGAGGACACTTGTCATTGGATTGAGGGCCCACTCAGGTTATGTAGAATACTCTCCTGTCAAGGTTCATAACGTAATTACATCTGCAAAGACCCTTCTTCCAAATAAGGTCCCATTGACAGATTCCAGGTGGACACACCTTAGGGAACACAATTCACCCTTAGGGACCAGATGTCTTTGAAGCCAATACTGACAGTCTGTGTTTATTCATTCAAAGATGGGGAAGTTCATGGTGTTCTCCCAAAATGTCAGGTTGTTAGGAGAACTCACTCAGTTTCTGTTCATAAGACACTTGTCTCAAAGGCTGGGCCACGAAGAGCCAGCAGTAAGTGGTCATAGCCTGGGCCACAGAGAGCCAGCAGTAAGTGGTCATAGCCTGGGCCACAGAGAGCCAGTAGTAAGTGGTCATAGCCTGGGCCACGGGGAGCCAGCAGTAAGTGGTTATAGCCTGGGCCACGGAGAGCCGGTCGTAAGTGGTCACAGCCTGGCCAAGGGGAGCCAGTAGTAAGCGGCAGTTGACATGATGCTCTCTGTGCCTGTTGTCTGATGAACCTCAAAAGCAGGAGAAATGAATCCAAGCTGAGAGTGATGGGGTCTGGGTGGGCCTGGGGCCCGGGGTGCCGGTGTTTGCTTCTTTCCTCCCATGAGCTTGGTACACGTGCCTGCACATGTCCACCAGCATGCCTGGTAGGTGTTGAGAGCTGCGATCATCTTCCTTAGTCTCTTAGCTCCAACTCCCGGCACTTGAGTCGTAGTAGTTGCTCAGTAAACATGTCCTCGCCCTTCTCGAGGCTGACTGCCACTTCCAGAACAGAAGGAACCCCACCCCACGATCCTGATTCCCAGATGTGCGAGGACCACCCCCCTCCCCATAGGGAAGCCCGCCCAACGTCTGCTTAGCCAAGACTGTCCGTCTCCCAAGGGCACTTGCTGGACTTGCTGAGGACACGGGGGAAGAACGGGGCCCTCGCCTTCCTGGAGAGCCTGAAGTTCCACAGCCCCGACATCTACACCCTGGTCACCGGGCTGCAGCCCGATGTGGACTTCAGCACCTTCAGTGGTGAGAGCTTGGCCTGCGATTGGAGCCTCTGGTTCCTAGTAACCTCTGGGGTCCCGCCTTGCTGGCATGCTGTTCCCAACACTTTTCCTGATGCCTTCAGGCAGAGGTTCCTTTCTGTCCTTTCAGTGCTCTGGGGATGAGGAGAACCCCCACTAACTGTAGTGAAGGCCAGTAGGAGAAGGAGCCCATCACCTTGGGCTCTAGAAGGAAAAGTCTGTCCCTAACTAGCCAGCACGAAGAGGACAACCTTCTCGGGTGCAGGTGAAGGGGAAGTATCCCTTCCCTAGAAGAGCTCCTAGTCGGCCCACTGGGGGCCCATGCTCGGGGTAAAGGGCAGCCCAGTCCTGGGCAGAGGTGCCTGCCAGAAGGGGAGTGGAGGCCGCAGCCCTCTGTGCCTGTGCTCTGCCCACTAAGCAAAGGTTCACTCCACCTTGTGAGGAGAGAAGACCATTTTTGTTAATTGAGTAATTTCAGGCTTCCCTGAGGAGCTGCTGAAAGGTTTGGGAATTCAGAGGAGCAGGACAGACGTCCTTGGAAACTGCATGAGAAGACATCTCTGCCTGTCTCCCTCGCAGTCAGTCCATGCTTGTTACTTAGAGATCAACTATGCAGATTTATGTTCCTGGTTATTTTTTAGGATGACATTGAAATGCATTAGCATTGAGTATGTCTGGGCTGAGGAGGGCAGTGGGGTCTGAACAGCAGGGTTTCCCAGGGAAGCCAAGACTGGGTAACCCTTGTACCAAAAATCTCAAATCATGTGGTTTATTTACCAAAACCTCAAATGAAGTTCACCCTGGAAGCCTTGAAGGAGATGGATAGACTGGGGGAGTCTTCTTGAGAATCTCAGTGCAAGAAGCAAAGCCTAGGAGGACAAGGAGTGGGGGCAGGGAGTGATGCCCAGGCCTCCCCTGCAGGACTCATGGAGACGTCCAAGCTGACCGAGTGCCTGGCCGGGGCCATCAGCAGCCTGCAGGAGGAGTTGAGCCAGGAGAAGGGGCAGAAGGAGGCTCTGGTGCAGCAGTGCCGGCGGCTGCAGGAGCTCCTGGGCCAGGCCGAGGCCCGTGCTGAGGGCCTACACCAGCTGGAGGCCGACCACAGCCGCATGAAGCGTGAGGTCAGCGCCCACTTCCACGAGGTGCTGAAGCTGAAGGACGAGATGCTCAGCCTTTCGCTGCACTACAGCAACGCACTGCAGGAGAAGGAGCTGGCCACCACACGCTGCCGCGGCCTGCAGGAGGAGGTGCTGGGGGGACACCCTGCTGCTCTCTGGCCCATCTCCTGGAACTCCCCCCTCCTCTTTGTGGGTGCCCGTTGCCCAGTGTTGCTGAGTCTGCCCTGGTCGGGGCACACTGTTCACACGCCCCTCCTGTCCGCTTCCCCCGGCAGCTGTATCTGATGAAACAGGAGCTGCAGCGGGAGAGGCTGTCGGCCTCCTGTGAGCGCGAGTTTCGAGAGCGGTCTCTGAAGATGGCTGACGACCCAGAGCCAGGAGCTGAGGAGCTGAGCCGGCTGAGGGAGGAAAATGAGAAACTCCGCTCGCTGACCTTCAGCCTGGTTGGTCCTGGGGCCCCAGCAGGGTCCACTTCTTCCCCATGGCCCCCAGGGGTACCCAACAGGCTCCTGGTGAGGTGGCCAAGGGCCCTGTGACACAAAATCCAGTGACCCCCCCCCCCCCCCAGCCCCAATGCTGATGGAATTACCAGGCCCGGGATGTCCACAGAGCTCACTCAGCCATGCTGCTCTGGGTGGGTGGGTTGGTTACAAGTCATATAGTTTCCTCTAGAGCTGGGGGGATGGAGAGAAACCTGTCTGCCTGCAGAACACGCTGCACTGGAGAGTGCGGGTTCCAGGACGCAGAGGGGTCAGGGACACCCATGCCCTGGAGCTGTGCAGGCCCTCAGCTCCCTTCTGTTTACTTGAATCAATGAGCATCTGCTTAGACCTCTTCCTTCAGTTCACACCCACTGGGTGCAGGGCTCGGCTGCCACGACCTGGGCTGTGCCAGCGCCCACCACCCTGCCTGCAGAGTGAGCGGGAGGGCAGGTGTTGCTGGTGTTTCCTCTCCCAGAAACTCCCTTGCAGGGGCCTGAAGCAGGAGGTTCTATCCCAAGGGGCCTCAGCTCTCGACCAGCCGTGCAGCACCTTCCCCACCTCAGGTCCCATGTTCCTGCCTCATGGGCAGTAATGTCCCACATCCCACCACCCGGCTTTCACATTTGCTGCTCTAGGGACGAGGTTCCCCGGGGCTGGCGTGTGGGGAGAGGGAGCCTGGGCTGACCTCCCTTTGCGCCAGGCGGAGAAGGACATCCTGGAGCAGAGCCTGGACGAGGCCCTGGAGAGCAAGCAGGAGCTGGTGAGCCGCATCCACTCACTGCGGGAGCGTGCGGCAGCTGCCGAGCTGCAGCGGAAGCAGGTGACCCTCAGGCTTCACTCTGGGGAAGACAGATTCTCTAGCACACATGGAGTTAGAACCAAGTTGCCTAACTAACACATCGTTCATTCACTTATTCCTGTGTCAAAGCCGTGTTGAGCACCAGCTCGCGGCGCGAGACCAGCGGTCACAGCTAGTGGGTGGGGTGGTGAGAAAACAGGTCTGGCAGATGGGCAATGAGGACAAGGCCGCGTTGAGGAGCTTGGGCCAGGGTGGGAGCCAGGGACTTGCAGAGTTGCTACAGAAGGTGAGGGAGGATGGGAAAGGAGCCAGGGGGTGAGATTGAGGCAGGCGCAGGGAAATTATTTGTGCTCCGCTCTGGGGCGGGGAGCGAACAGAACAACTACACATGTAGCACCCACTCGCGATTTGATGGCTCAGTTCAGTGTGCTGAGCACAGCATCTGCAGGTGCTCCTGGAAATCGGCTCTTAGGGGACAGGCCCAAATTCACCGTTTCTCCTTGGCACCGCTGTGGGCTCCCTGACGCCCCCCACCTCCATGGGCCGTGTCTGTCCCCCTCTGTCCAGTACTGGGAAGAGAAGGAGCAGACCCTGCTGCAGTTCCAGAAGACGAAGATGGACTGTGAGCTTTACAAGGAGAAGATGACTGCCCTGCAGAGCCAGGTGGCTGAGCTGCAGAAGGAGCGGGACCAGGTACCCAGAGAGGCAGGTGGGGCCTGAGGCAGTAGGAGCTGTCGGCTGCTGTTTCAGGAAACCCCTGCCTCTGTGTGCTTGTGGCTGAGGGCTGGTTGGCTGCCCTGTGAAGCTGGCCCCACCCTCCATGGTAACTGGTTCCAGATTTGGGGTCTCTCCTTGGTCCACACAGCTTCTCATCTCCCACCATTGTCACTGGCTGAGGTGCTCACTGTCCAAGACTAGAGGTCACATCTGGTACCTCCTTTCATTTCTGTGCACATGCACAGACTGGATGTGTCACCACACACGTAACACAACTGTGAACAGATGGTGTGTGCCTGTCCAGGGAGCCCAGTGTTTGCCACACACCAGGCGCGCGAGTCAGGATCCACACAGACGAGAAACTGTGGTGCTCTCTGGGGTGGCTCTGACTGGGACTCGTGGGTTCTGCTTCCCAGCCTCTTCATGCTCTCGGTGTCCTTGTGTCTTGCCCACAGGCCTACTTGGCCAGAGATTCAGCCCAGGTGGAGATTTCTCAGGGCCTGACAGAGAAGGATGCCCTCCGCAGGAAGGTCTTTGAGCTGACAGACCAGGTCTGCGACTTGCGCCAGCATCTCCGCAGGCTGCAGGCCAAGTCACCACAAGAGGTAAGCCCTGCCTGCCGTGTGGGCCCTGGAAGCAGGGGGCAGGGCTGGAGACTGCCAAGTGGGGTGTGCGTGGAGTCAGTGGGGTGGGGTGTGGTGGGAGCCGAGCTGGGGTGGCACATCAGCCATGTGCAAAACCTGTATATATATATATGTATATATATACACACATGTCTAGAACAGACTGACGACAGAGTGCACAGGCTGACTGCTGTGTCTGTGTGTGGGAGGGTGGGCAAAGTCTTTAAAAAAATTTTTTTTATTGATTTCAGAGAGAGGAAAGGAGAGGGACAGAGAGATAGAAACATCAATGATGAGTCATTGATCTACTGCCTCCTGCCCACCCCCTACTGGGGATTGAGCCCACAACCCAGGCAGGTGCCCTGGCCAGGAATCAAACCCTGACCTCCTGGATCATAAGTTGACAACCCCTGAGCCACACCGGCTGGGCAGTGGGCAAGTCTTTGTTCTGTAATTTCTCTGCTCTCCCCACCCCCCATTTTCTATGTGAAGTAGGTGTAGATGTATTGTATGTACATTAGGCACCATTTATATAACCAGTAAGGAACTACATATACTCTCTAACAGAAATGAAATGCTGCTCACCAAGCCTGTTGCTGTGTGTCCTGGTGGTCAGCAGGGGTCCCAACTGGGAAGAGGGGACATAATATTTAGTCTGGAAGCTGATGAGAGAGGGTGGAGACGGGGGTGGTGACTGGGTAGAAACCCTGAGAGCATCCAAGGGGCCCATTCCTGAATTAACCAGCCGGTCCGGCGTCTTTGCAGCCCAGGCAGGAAGCGGGGCCCAAGGAGCCCTGTCGGAGGGGAAAGCAGCGGCTCATGCGCATGTTCGCCATCTGCCCCCGGGACAGCAGTGACCTCAGCTGCCTCAGCTCCTCCGAGGTACAGCCGGTGCCCCTCCACTGCTGGGGACAAACCAGGTTCAGGCAGAAGGGGGCTCGGCATATAGTAGGTGCTGAAGAGATACTTAAGTAGATGGAGGGCTGCATCCAGGCCTCCATTGTCCACCTGGTATTCTCCAATCCCCACTCAACATCTTGCACGGTACACCTGTCAGCACGTGACCCTCCCTAGCCAGTTACCTGGACTCTCAGGGCCTTGATCACTTTATATGTAGAGTGGGACAGTATTGCCCACTTCATGCATTTATCGTGAGGATTAAACGATATAAAGTATAGAAAGCAAATAGAGTGCTGGCACATAGTAGCTGTTCAACTAATGTACCCTGGTTGTGTGCTTCTCCCTCCCCTCCCTCTCCCTCCTTGGCCCTGATGTTAGGGGCCCTGACACATTCCCTTTCCTTAGCAGGGAGGGGCTGGGGGTGTCTTGCGTGAACTCCGTGCTAACCCTGCTTCATTATCGTCCAGTCTCAGCTCTGGTCGGACCTGAGCGCCACGTCCAGCCGCGAGCTGGTGGACAGCTTCCGCTCCAGCAGCCCTGTGCCTCCCAGCCAGCTGTCCCTGTATAAGCGAGCCACAGAGGACTTCCGGGAGGACCCCTGGTCTTTCAGGTAGAGCAGGACGAGCGTCAGGGTTGGACGATACCGGTCCTCTGGCAGCTCACCAGGGACAAGGGCTGGGCAGGTGCTGGGTGCTCCAGGTCTGAGACTGGGAGCAGGCCATGCGGCCTGAGCTGTCTTCCTCTTTCTCTCTGCAGTGGCTTCTCAGAAATCCTGGAGGGGGACTGGGGAGCCTCCCCGGGAGCTAAGGTGGGTGACGCAGACCTGGATTACGAGATTGTAGACAAGACAGGTGAGTGCATCCCTCTACCAACCTCTGCCACCGCCCCCGTCCGCAGAGCTGGGCCACAGAGCTGGGAGGGGAGGTGAGGACAGGGATCTCCAGGTAGGCAGGTGAGATGACCAGGTCTCCCCAGGGGCCCAACAGAAGGAAGTAAACTGGACCGCTGCCCTGACTGGGGCCTCTGGCGGTTCAAGCCGGTGCCCAGTTGCTCTGTATCCTGGGTGTCCTTTCTGTTGTCACCTGGCAGCTGAGGGAGTTGATCTGTCTCCACGCCCAGCTTAGTACAGATATTCAGACAGCTGCTCTCTCTTTCCCCTTGCTGCCCTGGACCATGGACACTCAGGCCTTCCGGGAACAGCAGATGGCAACAGGCTGCATTCCCTACTGCTCCTGGCCGAGGCACCCTTGGGAGCATCTCTCCTCTTGCGTGCTGGCTCCTGAGACCTCCCCTTCCTCCTGTGGCTTATTCCTATCTGTGACTTAACTGGTCCTCTCTCCTCAAGCCGTGGGCCCCTCACAGACAGCTCCTTACCTTCCAAACCTGCTGCAGCCTTGGGCCTCACACACAGTAGGCACTCAGCACCCCACCTGGGATTCATCCTGTGGCCACCAGGGGGCGCATGCACCCCGTGCTCCCCTTGCTGGTCCACTTAGATGCACCTGTGTGGTGGGGCAGTGGGTGGTGTGACCAGAAATCCGCTTTCCAAGATCACTGGTGGTTTTATTTGTAACAGTGATCGGTTGAGAGGATCCACCAAGGCCTGTGCAGCCTGGATGTGAGGTCATGGGGACGGGTGATGATTGCTCTTTCTTCTCTTGCTGTTCTGCTTAATGTCCTGTTTTCAAGCACTTTTAGTAGAATTGACCTCAAATACATCAGGAGTGTCTAATTAACTTCATTTGGTTCGAATGTAATCATGGATAGATTTTTGCTTGTGAGCTGGGCACAGGCTGCTCTGGCAGGTAATAAGCAGCTGTCTACCCTCTGCTGGCCCTCTGGTCCTCGTGGGCAGGTGGTCCACCAAGGGGGAGGACAGCCTCAACTGCCCTCAGGGAAACTGCTGTCTGGGCCCGGGGCCCATCTGCTTCGCAGGCTGCATGTTAAAATGCAGAACTTGGAGACCCCCTGGAGACATCGAGTCTTAGGGCTGCCAACTCAGAGGCCCCCACAGCCAGCAGCTGGCATGGCCTGGGGTACCAAGGAGGCAGCTGATGGCTGGGGCTGTCGCTGCCGTGCAGAAATGCAGGTCAGCACAGAAACTCAGGCCAAGGGTTCTGCCAGATCTGACTGTTGGAGTGAAGCCAGAAGTCCAGGTTCTAGATTTCCTGTCTTATAAAATGCTGGCAACATTCAGACACCACAAAGGACACGGTGTAAGTCAGACCCTGGCCAGTGCAGCTCTCCACCAGCTCCTTCCGTTTGGGGGAAGATGAACCAAGGACCAAGCAACGAGGAAGGGTGGAGGACAAGAAGGCTCAGCTTCAGCAAAGGAGTGGAGGGGGGAGGGGAGCTGAGGGGACAGGTGGCGGGTGAGCGGAGCTCCTTCAGGAGTGCGTGACCTTGAGGGCTGGTTTCCTCGCCGTCTAAGCCTCTGCTTCTGCCTAGACCTTCTGGAGTCTGAGAGCATCCCGCAGCCCATCTCCAGGGGTCTCTGCGTCTCAGCCAGGTGAGCAGGGGCGGGGCCAGGGCCAGCAGGTGGCAGAGTGAGGACTGTTGGCAGGTGACAGCCGTTTTCAGGATGGGGTCATGGTGGGAAGGGAGGCATGGAGAATTCCAGAATGCTGGAGCTGAAGGGGGCTGAGGGAGAGCCCTGGCTGCCCCTTCTGCTCTGGGCAACACACGAGCTCAGTCATCCCTTTCTGTAGCAGTGCCCCAGTGCGGCGGAGGCCGGCCCGAAAGATCCTGAGCCAGGTCACAGTGCTGGCCTTCCAGGGGGATGCATTGCTAGAGCAGATCAGTATCATCGGTGGGAACCTCACGGGCATCTTCATTCACCGGGTGACCCCAGGCTCGGCAGCAGATGAGATGGCCTTGCGCCCAGGCACCCAGATCCTGCTGGTGCGATGCGGTGGCTTTCTGTTGTTTGTTTTTTAATGGTGATCTTATTGTCAGCTCGTGTGTGTGTGTGTGTGTGTGAAAGAAAATACACATAATATAAAATTCACCATTTTAACCATTGAGGGCTTCTTATAAAACTTTTTAGTAAGATATTCATTATACTGCAGAAAACATAAATGTACAACTTAACTAATTATTATGAAGTGAATACAGTGGCAGGGAGGTGACTTTGATGTAGCCAAAAATTGAACATTAAGCCTTTTAACTATAGCGAGAAATTCACAAAATAGATGTCACCCATTCCTAAGACTCTCCTGCTCCCCCAGGAGGAAATCCCAGCCCCACAGTACATGGAAGCCCTTTCTCCCTTTGTCAGTCCTCTGGGGACTCTCCATTGTCCGCTCACATTGTGATTACAGCAGCAGAGCCCTTTAAGGTGTTTGGGGGATAGTCCTGAGACCCAAATGGAGCCAGTTCAGTTCCATTAGCATTAAAAATGCATCTTAACTTCTTACTATAAAAGTTCACGCTCTCCTCAAAGCAACGCAGGAACTGAATGGAGTGTGGACAGTGAGAGCCAGTGAGCGTTCACGGGGGGGGGGGGGCATCTAGTGAGTGGAGGCCAGGGATGCCGCTAAACATCCTTCAGGGCCCAGGATGGCCCTGCTCCAAATGTCAGTAGTCCCAGAGGTGAGAACCTGTGATCTAGAATGCTCTAGAATGCTCTAGAACGGAAGTCCATTTTGGAGAGCAGAAACTTGTCCCTTGGTGGTGGTCTTGGTTGTGGTGTGTTGGAAAGGGGTTGGTGGTTGACTGGGGTGGGAATGTGTGAGACTTGGGGGAGCTAAAACAAGATGTCCTGGGACAGGGACTATGACAGAGGCTCTGATGGCATGTGGACGGCTGAGGGGCCGAGGGGGGTTCTAGTTTGGGGTGCATGTCTGCACTCAGACTCTGGCCACTGAATCCTGGTCAGTAGCGCCCTACCTGGTGATTTGCCCACAGGTGGATTGTGAGGCGACAGACCCCTCCTTCAAGGCCGCCCTGGAGGGCAGGACCCTGGAGCAGGCTGTGGGACTTCTCCAGAGGGTGGATGGCTTCTGCTGTCTGTCTGTGAAGGTCAACATGGAAGGTACACACTCCCCCTCACCATGAGCTCACCTCTCAGGACTGGCCCCTCTGCCCAGTCTCATCTCTGTGAGCCCCTGGCTGTGCTGACTCTAGCCCCATGGCCCACTGCAGAGCCAGGGTGCACCCCAGGTCTACAGAGGCCCCCAAGGCAGCCGGGAACCTCCCACCCACTGACTTCGGCATCAGGATGGTTCCCAAGACTTTGGGGCCATACCTTCTGCCCCTTCTTCCAAGTTCCAGAACCTTCCTCATGTGGGGTCACTGCCGGGGCTGATCTGTCCTCATGTCCTCTTTGATCAGGTTATAAGAAGCTGGTCCAGGACCTGGAGGCCAAAGTGACCACATCAGGGGACTCCTTCTATATCCGGATCAACCTGGCCTTGGAGGGGCGAGCAGAGGGGGAGCTGCAGGCACACTGTGGTGACATCCTGCATGTCACTGACACCCTGTTCCAGGGCCGCAGCTGCTGGCATGCCCACCGTGTCAGCCCGTACAGCACGAGAGACACGGAGCACGGCACCATTCCCAACTACGCACGGTGAGCAGCTGCTGTGGATTGTGCCGCTTCCTGGAGGGGACACCACCGGGCTTACAGGAATGAGTGGGTGGGATGAGACACCCCAGGGAGTGTAATCCCCAGTGTGCCACACACCAGGTTCACTGCTTGGATGGGATTTGTTTGTGGAAAGGATGGACCTGAGTTCTGAAGCATTCTAGAGCATTTTAGAGCATTTGGGGCCAGTTTCTCAGCACTGTGGACATCTGGGGCTGGCTCCCTCTGTTGTTGGGGGCTGTCCTGGGCACCACAGGGTACCAAGCAGCATCCCTGGTCTCCCTCATGCCCCCTACTTGTGAAAAACCAAAAATGTCTCCAGACATTGCCACTGTCTCCAGGAGGCAGGGTGACCAATCACACTGGTGTGTCCCGGACTATCTTGGTTTAGCACAGAAAGTCCCACATCCTGGGGAATCCTCAGTCCTGGGACTGCTGGGGCAGTGGCCACCCTCCCTGGGAGCAGCATCGCACCTGCTGAGAACCATGCCTCAGAGCGGAGCATGGTGTCAGGTGTGGCACTTCTGAAGCCTCAAGCCTTGTGGCTCAGCTCAGCAGGTCCAGGGAGGCCTAAGACTGCCCCCCACACTCCCCAGGGGACAAGGCCCAAGTCCTCAGGCCACACCAGTAGTGAGGGTCAGGAGCTGCGTCTCCACCCAGGCTCACACCCAGGATATTCATTCGGCATCTCCAGGGTGGGCTCGGGCTTTGTGGGTTTTTCAGAGGCTGCCGTCTGGGGCAGTGGGGTGTTGGGAGCCCTCCTTGCAGTGGGTGGGTCTTCCCTCTCGCAGGGCTCAGCAACTGCTCATCGCCCTCCTGCAGGACGTGGCTCAGCAGAGCACCACCACCCGTAAGGTGAGGTCCTGCCCACTGGCCCAGGTCCTGGACAAGGTCCTGCTAGGATGGGCCCTGCTTCTCTCCTGAGATGCCCTCCTCCCCCAGCTCACATCACCTGCAGGAGGGGTCCAATCCACCTGTCTTCCCACCTGGGGTGGGCTGGCTAGGGGTCCCGTTTGGAGGATGTAGGCTACTGATCTGAGGGGGTCTCCCTGTGAGTCCCTCAGTACACATGCCCTGTGGGGAGACCCCTGCCTGAGGACCTCCCCCCTGCCTCCCTCATCTCCCCCAGCATGGGGCACAGGCTGTTCAGTGAGCATAGCCTGAAGATCCAGGGACCACCCTGGATGTCCTGGTGGGGCAGGTGCCAGGCCCTCAGCTTTGTGTGGATGGCGGGGACAACAACTGGTCTCTTTTCCTTCTAGCCATCTTCTGGAGGACCCCAGAAGTTGGTCCGCATTGTTACTGTGGACAGGACCAAGGCCAGCCCCCTGTGTTCATCCTTTGATGGGGCCCAGTCAGACCCCAGCGGGCTGGGAGGTAAGGTGGGGGTGGGGGTGGGAAAGGCTGCTCGCACCAGGAGGTGAGGGTGTTGGGAGGGGCTGCAGGCTGGTCAGCTTGGTCAGGGCACCGTCACTCAGCTGGGCAGGATCAGTGTTGTAAAAACCATAATTGGTGTCTGTGTGCCTTTCTGGAGAGCAGGTGAGCTCCCATCTTTAACGTCCTTCCTCCTATAATCTGTCCCATGAGGGTCATTTCTACAGACAGCAGTCCCTTTAGATGGACTAGTAAGTATGAGACACCATCCAAACGTTACACAAACTGGGGCCCCCTCAGGTCACTCCCTGGTGTGTGATGGGGGCGTGTTGTCAGCACAGCACCTGCCCAGCAGGTAAAATCGAGCTGTGACAATGGTCGGGAGTGAACTTAGAGAAGCTAAAACAATCTGAGCTTATTTTCTTCTGGAAAAGTTTTTGGGTGCATAATATAAGGGGGTTGTAGAAAATGGACTGAAACTTGAATGACTGGGAGAGAGGTGGGACTTGGAGGAGGGAAGCACAGGATGTGTGTCCAGGCGGGCACTGAGGGGGAGGAGAGGTCCTTGGGAGGAAGGAAGAGGTCTTCTCCATCCCGCCTACAGCCAGACAAGGCAGATGGATGAACCACAGCTGGAGGCTGGGGGCCACTCAGGGCTCTTCTCCTCTGTAGATGCCTCCACCGGGTGCTTCTGGGCGGAGAGCTGCGTCACCCTGGTGCCCTACACACTGGTGCGCCCCCACAGGCCCAGCCGGCCCCGGCCCGTGCTCTTCGTGCCCAGGCTGGTCGGGAAGATCCTGAGTGAGAAGCTCTGCCTTCTCCAAGGGTTTAAGAAATGTCCAGCAGGTTCGTTCTCACCTGGGGTCCCACCTATCTGCCAGGGGCAGGGCCTTGGCACAACCCTCTGTGGGCTTTTGGAGAGCAGCGTGGAGTTGCCCGTGTAGGTCCTGGGGCTGCTGTGACAGGTCACCAAACACCAGGGCGCAAAACACCCAAGGTTACCCTCACGTCTGGAAGTTAGGCCCAGAGATTCCCCAAGCTGGCAGGGTCCCGGGCAGGGGTGTACAGCATGGGCTCCCCTAGGGCCCCACGTGGTTGGGTGTGTGACATTCCCATCTACTGGCATCTTCAGAATATTTGAGCCAGGAGGAGTATGAGGCCTCCAGCCAGAGAGGGGACATCGTCCAGGAGAGGGAGACATCCAGCGGCCACCACCGGGTGACCCGCCCAGCTGTGGAATCCCTCATGGAGAAGGTAGGGCAGGGCAGGGCTGCTCTGGGGCATGGGGACTCCGTCTCCAAGGGTGTGGGGTGAGCAGGCCAGAAGCACTGGCTGTGACATGAGGGTTGCTGGTCGCCGGCCTGCAGGCCCCGGACCCCCAGGTTGGTGCTCAACTTGCTCTGGCTCGGTGTCTAGCTGCAGTGGGGCAGGAAGACCAAGCCCTGTCTTTGCCACTTAGGGTCCCTGTGACCTTGGGCGAGTCTCTCAACTTCCTGGAGCCTGTTTCCCCATCGTGGAAGGTGTTTAATAGCTTTTGTTAAATGAATAAACAAAGTGGAAATAACACTCGTGTGTTGAGGCTCAAACAGATGTATGAAAAGAAGCTGCAGTGGACTATATATGGGTACAAAGCGGCCAGGACAGCTGACTGCTGGAGGCGAGAACCCGTTCTCCGCACCCCCATCCCCACGGAGGTCGAGGAGCCCCCCCCCCAGGACTGAGCCCATACGAAGGCCCCCTCAGCCTCGACTTGCAGTTTCTAGGCTTCCCAGTTGAAACATCAAACAAATTTAAATTCTTTTATTACTAGAATCATTGCTTCATAAGTTGAGGTAGCATTGGGTAACGACAGGTGTGCAATGTTGTAATTTGACATCTGTGTCCAAGATCACTGGCATGCATGCCACCCAGCCTGGTTTCCACCCATCACCGCCCAACGCTTGACCCCTCACCCCTGTCTGCGTCCCCCCTTAACCAGCAATCTGTTCTCTGTATCTGAGTTTTGGTTTTTGTTTTATTCATTTTTTGTTTTGTGTTCCACACACGCGGGAAACCATGGTTTTTACCCTTTCCCATCTCACTTATTTTCTTCGCTTAATACCTCGGAAGTGGATGGCAGTGCTTAACGGTGTAGCAAACACCTTGAACACATGGGCATTAGCGAATTCTCTCCCTCTCTCCTGTGCAAATGCAGCCCTACCCGGTCACCTCCACCTTACTCCGGTCAAGGGCTCCCCCCACTTCCTCTGAGACCAAAGGCTTGCTTCCCCCCCCTCCCCCCCAGAACACCCACGCCCTCCTGGATGTGGGCCTGGACAGCGTGCGTGCCCTGCACAGGATGGAGATCTTCCCCATCGTCCTCCACGTTGCCATCAATGAGAAGGCGGCGAGGAAGCTCAGGTTGGTGCTCCCGAGGGCTGGTAGAGGGCTCGCGCCTGGTGGGAGCGCCCTGGGAGGTCCTTGTGCCTGGGGAGCACATGATGGAGCCTCCTGGAAGTGTCCCAGGGCAGATCCCCCACAACCCTGGGACAAAGGTCCTCCTGCCCCCCACCCTGGGAAGCAGCCCAGACTTCTTCCACTGTTTCCAGACTGTTTCCACTGCTTCCACTCAGCAAGGCCACCATTTACTGGAGCACATGGAGCAGTGTCCACGGTGGCTGAGGACCATGCTAAGACCATGACTTGGTTTATGGCTGGGGACAAACCCAGAGGTCCTGTGGCCCTTTATAATGTGACAAATGAGGTTGTAAACTAGACACCTGGCTCCACCCAGCCATGTCACCTGGGGTTGTGCCTCTTCGTGGACCCCTTGAAACTGGCCACCTGCATCCAGGGGCATTAGGTCCCCTAGAATCCTGAGCCAGGGCCAGCTCCCTGGGGCCTGCCCTGGGCAGTGGGCCCTACTCTCCCTGAGCCCGCCCCACCATCTCTGGCCCTGCAGGAAGGCCCTGCAGCGGCTGGGCACCTCAGAGGAGCAGCTCCTGGAGGCCAGCAGGCAGGAGGAGGGTGAGCTGGACAGAATGCCCTGTCCCTACTGCAGCCTGGCCCCCGATGGCTGGAGCGACCTGGACAGCCTGCTTGGCAGCGTCCGCTTTGCCATCTCAGACGAACAGAAGAAGGTCGTGTGGACCGAGCCGAGCCCCTGCTGATGCCCACGTCCTCTCCCAGGATGCGTGGACCTTTGAGCATGGGCCTCGCAGGCACAGCTTTGGGGTGCTCGCCGTACAAGCTCCCATTGGCTCCCCTCTCACTGGAGTCTGACCATGAACCTCACCACGTGCAGGTCACAAATGGGCAAACTGTCTTCTCATTTCTGTTAAAACGACCTCCCCTCACCTCACCAGGCCTGGGCATGGTCTGAACTGGACACCCTGAGAACGTTCCCACATGGGGTGTCTTTGGCATTCTCCCCAGAGCTGAGTCTGGATGTCTTCAGACAACTGCCCATCGGACTGACCACTGCACTTCCTTTTGTATTTCAGTGTGTCAGAGGGCTCTAGGTGAGCTTGTACCTCTGCTCTGGGCAGGGGCATGACCTTGGGGGCCACCAGGGCTGCCAGCCGCCACCTCAGTGGGTTTGGGATTCATGTAGCCCTGGCTGTTCTCTGCTTCTCACTATTGAGATGCCTCAGTCACTCCTGTTTACAGAGACTATTTACCCCTGAATATCGTCTCCAAGTGATGGAAACAGTGTCCTGGCCCAGGGACCTCACAGTCTTCTCCACAGGGTGCCGGCTGGGCTCCTCCCAGGACCGGGAACTGACCCTCTGCCCGGAGTCCCACCCAGGCCCATCTCAGGCCACCTTGACTCCAGCTCCAGGGCTCAGGCAGGGTCCCCAGGACCCCCCCAGACTGAATGTCATTGAACAGCAGCGGCCCCAAATCTGAGTGCCCAGGAAGCTGCTCTGGAACTCAGGTGGGCATTGCCATGAACTAGTTCAGAAGAGGGCTTTGGTGCGTTTTATTAAAATAAGCTTTTACAGTGTTCTGGCCCCTGGCTCTCTATGCCTCCAGGACGGAGCTGATGGGGAGGGAGGGGCGAAGGACCCCCATCGAGGGTGAAAGCCCCCTTCCCGCGTTTTCCCAGGTGCAGCCTCTGCTTCTAGGGTGGGCAGGGCAGGCGGTTCTGGGACATTCCAGGAGCAGCGTCCACAGCAGACCTACGTGTCCTCCACACAGGGAACCAGCCTGAGGGTGGGGACCTCAACCCTGGACATGAGAAGGTGGATGACCACAGGATCAAACCCATCATTTGGGCCTGCTGGGAACTGGTGGCCCAGTGGAAACCCAGCCTGGGCCGGGAACTTGACCGTGGCTCTTTCCAAGGTTTCCTCAGAGCCAGAGTTATCAAGTCAATACTGCGCCCCCAGAGTGGGATCTGGGCCCACCCACCACCCACGTGGCACACGAGGCCTGGTCTCCTCCCGCGAGAAGGGCACAGGGACACCTGTGGTTCCTAGAGGAGAAGGGTCGAGCCCAGGATACCAACCCAGAAAACAAGACCCCTGGTCCAGACCACCCTCACCTGGCAAGGGCTGCAATCCCACCCTGTCCTAGGTCCCCCCTGGGATTCCTGTGCTGGGACACAGACACAGGGACAGTGATGTCCTGTGCCACGAGTTGGGGGGGGCTGGGCACACTCCCTCTACTCCTCTCCCAGCAGAGGCGCGAATGAGGCCAACATGTGAGAGAGCCCTCCCTGGATGGACACGGAGGGCTGTGGTCACTGCCCAAAACTGGTTGTGCCCGGGGTGCTCACAGCTCATTGTGGAGAGGCCGGCACTGGGGTGAGAGCCTCTCCTCCAGGACTGCGTTGGGTGCGCACACCCAGGGGTCGTGGGTCTCCCACTGCCACTTGGCCAGCTGGGTCCGGAGCAGGTCCAGCACCTGGGCGTAGCGCGGGTCACTGGCCAGGTTCTGGGTCTCGTGGGGGTCCTGGCTGAGGTCGTAGAGCTCCCAGCGCGCCCGGTAGTAGAACTGGTGCAGGTCCTTGTACCAGCCCGTGGGCTGGCCGGCGGTGGTGCGGTTCAGGAGGTCCTGGAAGGTGGGCGAGACGTAGAGGTCCTGGTCCACTGGGAAGGGCATCCTGAAGTGCAGGTTGTGCACGAGGCGGAGGGCCCCCCGCTGCACGGAGCGCATGGGGTAGAACATGGTGGCCTCGTGCAGGCTCTGGCTGCCGAAGACGGTGGTCCACAGGGGCTCCGCCTCCAGCGCTGGCAGGAGAGACCGGCCAGTGAGCTGGACAGTCTTCGAGCCGAAGATGGCGTAGCGGGGGTAGGGGATGGAGAACCAGTCCAGGACCGTGGGCGTCAGATCTGCAAAGGAGGCAGGGTCAGCACCCGGCCATGCGAGGTGCCAGGTCCCCTCCCCCCAAAGCCTGAGTCCAAGCCACTCGGAGAGCTGGCAGCCACCTCACACATGATGTAACCAACAGGGAGGGGATCCTGGGCCCGACACCTGTCCCTGCTGCCTGCTCCCTGGGCACGCCTCTAATGATGACACTCAGGGTCCTTCTAAAACCCTTCGGACCAGTGAGGAAGCCCCTACTGGGCTCAACTGTTCTGGGCCGTGGCCACAGTGTTCCCCACCTGTACTTTGGGACCAAAGGGAGACGTGTGTGGGCCCCAAGCTGCAGGGCTCAAGTGTGCTGCTGCCCTGACCTCAAAGCGGGGTCCCTGGGGCCGCGGCATCAGGATCTCCCAGGGCCATGTCAGAGATGCAAATCCCCAGGCCCCACCTCCGATCTACTGGGTCAGGCACTCTGGGTGAGCCTCACTGTAGAACGGGGGTCCTTTCCTCACCCAGGTAGTGTGGGAACCACATAAGGTAGTGGGTGCAGAGCAGTCTGGACGTGGTGGTGCCACTATTTGCATCAGCTGCCCCCCTTCCCCGTGAGCTGCAGAGCCATACCTAGGAGGCTCACGTAGGCCTCGCTGACCTGGCCCCAGCGTTGTGGGTGCTCTGGGGACGACACCAGCAAGGGCTCCGCAGTGCCCGGCCAGTACAGATTGGTCCTGCCATTGGGGAAGGGGATCCCGTTGTCGGAGGTGAAGATCACCAGGGTGTCGTTCAGGACGCCGGCTGCCCGCAGCTCCTGGAGCACCAGCCCTATCCCTGCAGGGCGGGGAGGGGGGACAGCTCAGCTGCAGGCAGACGGGAGATGCCGGAATAGGCCGAACACGTGCTCTCACACGCTCCTTCATCCGGCCGCTGGACACGCACTGTCCTTCCCACCAGCCTGGGCCTCTAGCCCAACACTGCGCCCAGCGCCCTGTCCTTGCAGGGCCTCCACCCGAGCCCTCCCTTCCCCTCCGGGGACGCCGGCCGTCCCCCAGCACATCCATGTCGCCCCGCACAGCTGCTGGCTGCCATATGCTGGCTTCTGTGTCTTCTGGAACCTCATGTCTTCCCTGTGAGACTGGTGGGACAGTCCTGGGCAGGGGCCAGAGACAAGTGTTCCTCTACACCCCCTCCCAGGTCACTGTGAACTAAGGGCCCCGGCAGGGAGGTGATGAAGGTACCAACCTCCAGCAGTGGGTGAAGGTGGTCCCCCCAAATGTACGTCTACCCGGAACCTGTGGATGTGATCTTATTTGGAAAGAGGGTTTTGAGTGATGTAATTGTCATCAATGTTAAGATGAGATCATCCAGAAGTACCCAGCTGGGCCCTGAATCCCATGACAAGTGATAAGAGGGGAGACACAGAGGAGACACAGAGGGGGCCACGTGGCCATAGTGGCAGAGCCCGAGCGATGCAGCCACGAGCCCAGGAAGCCTGGGCCCCCAGAAGCGGGAAGAGGCGAGGAAGGAATCTCCCTGGAGGGAGCAGGGCCCTGCCGACCCCGTGACTTCAGACTCCTGGCCAAGCCGTGGCACACCCGCCGCCAGGGCCCCGGACCCACCTTGGTCCATCCGGCCGATGGTGGTGTACTGAGCGGCCAGGTCAGCCCGGGCTGCCGGGGTGTCGGGGACGAAGTAAGGCACCTGAGGGCAGGCGGGCGGAGAGTCAAAGTTAGAGGCTGGAGGGACGGGTATCCAGCCCTCGAATTGGGGCAGAAAGTGGACGTGCTGGTGTCCGCCCAGGGCCTGAAATCCCTCCCCCTCCTGTGACTGGATTAGCCCCCAAATCCACCATTCTGGAGACGTCCTTACACGTCTCTCTGCAGGCCCCACAGATGGGGACCTGGGCCCAGTGAGTCCAAGGGTCACTTCTGCTAAGTCACACACTTGGGGCCGGGGCTGGGAGCTCACGGGAGGCGCTCTCCCACCTGTACGTCCTGTGGGGCGTAGATCTGTGGGGTCCAGTCAGGGATCCGCCCCATGCCGCTTTCCCCATTGCCGAACTTCTCACAGAAGGTCCCGTACTGGGGCTGGGAGTGGCCGCAGCGGTGAGGGTCGTGGAAGGCCACGTACAGGAAGAAAGGCCTGCACAGGGAGGGGCGCGAGTGCTGAGGCCTGGCTTTCGACCCTGGGGGGGCCCATCCTTCAGGAAGGAACACCCCCCTCGGCTTTGCCTACTCTCCCTGACTGAGTCTCCTGGACTCCTCACTGCCTCAGTTTCCCCATGTCCCCTCTTCCTCTGACCCGATTAACCTGAGTGTCTGGAACCTTCTCCCTGACCCCCACGCCACTGTCCGGGGAATCTCAAAGATTCTGGGGTGTGCGTCCTGTGTTAACTGGCCACCGGAGGGAGGGTAAGGGGGCAGGGACCCTCCCCGCACCTGCTGTCCCCTGTCTGCAGGAACTTCCGGACCAGCAGCTTAATTCTGGTGATGTTCCGCCCCACCTGGAGAACGGAGTCGTTCTCCTCCGTGTGCGCGAAGTCGAAGGGGAACACGGTCTCCGGCCCCACGTGTTTCTTCCCGATGATGCCTGGAGACCAGAGAGGCCTGTCCCGAGCCCCTTCCAAGGTCTCCTACACCCCTTGCTCCCTCCCCTGCCCCCAGCTCTGCACCCTGCACCCTGCCATGGCCTCCACGGAGGCAGCCCAGACCCTTATTCTCACAGACCCAGCCAGGAGGCCCAGATGCCTGGGGACCGGTGCTCAGAGTGGGCGACACAGGGCTGAGGGGGGCTCAGACAGGGCCCACCCCTCCGGGGCCTGTGGCGGGAAGCCCCTCACCTGTGCGGACGGCGGCTCCGTGTAGCAGCAGCGGCAGGCTCCGCACCCCGTCAAAGGAGCTGAAGTGGTGGACGCCCTGGTGCAGGCCGTACATCCCGTTCTGATGCTGCGGGCAGGGACGCGTGAGCCAGGGCGGGCCCCAACCACTCACTCGGGGGGCCTGCCCCTGCTCTCCCCAGTCTCACCACCCCGCCCCCACGGCCGGCTTCGCCTTCGGGTGGCCAGCACCCTCTCACGCCTCCCCCACGACAGGTCCCTCCCTGGGGCTGCAGCAGGAAATAGGAGGCGGGAGGAGGCACCCCCAAAACAGGGGTGGCTTTCACTATCTCCTCTTTGCTCCTCTGCTTTGCAACTCTTCTCTCACGAGCACACGTGGAGGGACGCGAGACGGCTGCAGAGCTCTTTCTAGTAACCGGCTGTTTAATAACGTAGCAGAGGTCACGGAACGTGATAAAACCTCTAACCAGAAAGACGTCCGCTGATAGGGACCAGCTCCCTCCTCACCGCTGCCCGGCCCACAGCTGCCTGGGAACCTTTCGGGAGGGGTCTGTGCTCCGGCCACAGGCCCCCAACCTACGGAGGCTCCTACTCGCAGGCTCAGCCTCTCGGGGTGGCACAGGGCACACCTGCTCACCACACGCTAACGCCATGGGGGCCGTGGGGCGAGCACATCTCGGTGAGGCCGGGGGTAGCGGGGGCGCACGCGACCAGGGGCGGGCTCCCCTCCACCAGGTCGGGGACCCTCACCTGGGGCAGGCCAGTGAGGAGGCTGGCGCGGCTGGGAGAGCAGCTGCTGACCGAGGTGAAGGCGTTGCGGAAGACCAGGCTGCGACGGGCCAGGGCGTCCAGGTGGGGGGTGGCGATGGCGCTGTTGTTGTAGGCGCCACTCTCAAAGCCCCCGTCATCCGCTGAGGACCGTGGGAGACACAGAGGACACGGGGGGCAGGGTAAAGCAGGGGCCAGGAGTGGGAGGGCAGCAGGCCTGGGGCCTGGAGGGGCAAGGCTACCAGGCCCGCTACCAGGCCTGTGTGGAAAGCGGGTGGGCACGTCCGCAGGCAGGGCACTAGGTGGGCGTGCACCCAGGTGGGCTCGTTCGCAGGCAGGCCCGAAGGGGCTGCGTGGGGCCGGCAGGTTCTCCAGCGGTGTCCCCGGGGGGGCTGGGGAGCTGACGGGAGCCCCTCAGCGGAGAGCCGGTCATGGGGCAAGTAGCTGAAGGGCGCGGCCACAGACCACAGGGTTAATCAGAGTGGCCCGGGCAGAGCGCCAGACCTCAAGAGGGAAAGAACGGGGTTGCCTCGTGACAGGGGAAGTCTCGGAGCAGCAGGGCGCTGGAGGACCCGAGTTTCCGCGGCCGGGGACGGGGGCGAGCAGGGATGACCCTCAGAGCTCTGGGGCCTGAAACGCCGCCGGGGAGGAGGCGAGAGCCCAGGACACGCCCGCCCGCCTCTGGGCACTCGGGCACCGGCCCCTCCTCGGGGACCCGCGGACCCCGAGGTCAGGGCTCCGGGCCGGGCGGGGTGCAGGGTCAGGGCCGGCGGCAGCGGTGGGGTGCTGGGCGCGGGGCGCCCGCCTCCCTCTCCAGGCGCCGACCGCGAGGGGTGCGGGCAGCGGAGGGCGTCGGGCGGCCGGGCCAACACTGGCCGCCGGGGGGCGAGCGCGCGCCGCTGGGGCGACCCGGCGGGGCGGGGGCCACTCACCGAGGATCAGCAGCACGTGGCGGGGGCGCCCGGGGCGCGCGCGGCACAGCCCCAGGGCGAGCAGCAGCGCCCAGCAGACCGGCCCCGGGGCGCGCATGGCGGCCACTCCCGCCGGCCGGCACCCTCGGGCCCCGCCCGCCCGCGGGCACGTGACGCCAGGCCCCGCCCCCCCGGTCACGGGGCGCGCGGCCCCGCCCAGGACGCCCGCTCCCCGCGCCCGCTCCCCGCGCGGTTCTGCGGACCCGCTGCGGCGACGCGGGGAGACCCGGAGCTGCGGCCCCGGTGAGGCCCCGGCGGGTGGGGTGCGCGAGGGGGCCGGGGGCGGGCCGGGGTCGCGGGGCGCAGCCGGCGCGGCGGGCGGCGCGGGGCCCGAGGGTGCGGGCGCCTGGCGCGGGGACCCCCAGCTCCCCGCCCACGGCGTCCCTTCCCGGGGCCCTGCAGCCTTCGGTCCTCCTGGGGACCGCCCGCCGGTGTGGGGTCCCCGTCGGTAGACGTCAGGGTCGGGGTTTGGGGGGGTGCAGGGGTCGGGGGGGCGGGTCCTGCCCAGAGCAGCCCCGCGGGCCGGGGAGCGGGGCGGCCCCGCAGGGCGCTGCGCACTTGGAATTAGCGGAGGGGCCGCTGGCGCTTCTCCAGAACCCACCGGAGCCCTGGGGCCCCTCTGGGGGTGCGAATGCCACAGGTGGGGGTCGGGGCCAATGCCACAGGTGGGGGTCGGGCCGCGCGCAGCCTCGGAAGGGCGACCCCCCCACCCGCGCCGCAGTCTGTCTGGTGGGTGGAGCCCCCGAGGTGCGCACTAGGAAAACCCGGGGCCGCGGGGCCTCCAGGGCCCCACCGCAGCCCGCCAGCCAGGAGAGGGTGCCCGGGGCACCCCGCCCTCGGCGCACCGCTCCCAGGTGGAGCCCCTGGGGAGGAGTGAAAACGGGAAACATTCTCCCGGGAGCAGGGCCCTGGGGTGTAATTAATCAGCGTTTCGGAGCCGCTGTCCTGGGCTTAGAGGGGGCACCTGCGGGGGCGGGCGGGGGCGGTGAGCAGGGAGGGGAGGATGGGACCCCAGGGGGGCCCCCATAGGGGGAGGCGCCCTTTGCAGGGCTTCCTCTGAGACCAGCCAGGTGGTGGGATGTAACCCGCCCACTAACACCCCCGGGGGCGGGGACGCGCGCCCTGTCCCTGACGCTCCCGAGACCCTGCGCTGTTGCGGGTTCTCCAAAACCCGCGCCCTGACGGCTGGTCTGCGCCCCCCAGCCCCGCAGGCATGGCCTCCTCTGTGAGGGCGATGGGGCACCTCCCGCCCTGGCCCCCAGGCCTGGCGCCCATGGCCTGCTGCTCCCGGGCCGCCCTGCGCAAGTGGCTGCCCATCCTGGCCTGGCTGCCCCACTACTCCGTGCACTGGCTGAAGATGGACTTCATCGCTGGGCTCTCGGTGGCGCTCACGGTCATCCCTCAGGCGCTGGCCTACGCCGAGGTGGCTGGACTCCCTCCCCAGGTGAGGCCTCTCCCCGCTGCCCCCCGCCGCCCCCCGCACCCCTCCACACCGCGGCCTGCCCAGAAGCCCAGTAGAGGTGCATAGTATCACCTCCGGGCGAGGGGGACACCCCGGGCTCTGCCCCACGGGACCCAGAGGCCCTGGTTTACATCCAGAGCCCGGGGCTGCCTTTGGGCAGATGGGCCCCGGGACTGCTGCGGTCACGCTGCCCCCAGGCCCCGAGCTGGTGCTGGGGTGGCTGGGGTCCCGAGACGCTCGCGGAAGGGCGGTTCCTCAGACCCAGACGTCAACACAGGCTTTTGTGGCATCGAAGGCAGGTGGATCGAGGTCCCTAATCATTGCAGGTCGGACCCATGGGTCAGAGAGGGTGAGCAGCCCTGGCCAGTTTGGCTCAGTGGTTAGAGCGTCAGCCCTCGGACTGAAGGGTCCCGGGTTCAGTTCCAGCCAGGGGCATGTACCTCGGTTGCTGGCTCGATCCCCGGCCTGGCTGGGGCACGTGCAGGAGGCAGCCAATCAATGATGTTTCTCTCTCTCTACTCTCTGTGAAAAGCAGTGGGAAAAACACCCTTGGGTGAGGGTTGAAGGTGAGTGGTGTCCCTGCCTGTGTGCCCTGAGTCCACAGGTCCCTGTGCTCAGACGGCGACACCAGGGACCCCGCAAGCGTGCCTCCTGGATGCTCACTGCTCTGTCTCCCCAACAGTACGGCCTCTACTCTGCGTTCATGGGGTGCTTCGTGTATTTATTCCTGGGCACCTCCCGGGATGTGACTCTGGGTCCCACGGCCATCATGTCCCTCCTGGTCTCCACCTACACCTTCCACGAGCCTGCCTACGCCGTGCTGCTGGCCTTCCTGTCGGGCTGCATTCAGTTAGCCATGAGGTTCCTGGGCCTGGGTAAGGCTCTGGGCCTGCCTTCCGTGGGGGGGGGGGGGGGGGGGGGGCGGGCCTGCAGTTCTGCTCTTCCCGGGGAACTGGGCACCTGCCTCCTGGAGATGTCCTGCCCTCAACGTTCTCTTTGCATTTCAAGGGCTGTCCCTGTGAGGGTGGGGTGGGGGTGCCCTCAGCCCCCAGCGCCATCCTGTTCTGCTTAGGAGCCAGGACCCTTGGAGCAGGGCCCAGCACCTCAGACCCTAGCCTCCCCTCCCTGCCCTCCAAACCAGACTCAGCCCCAGTCCCACCTACAGCCCCTCTCCCAGCCCACGTCCACCCGTGTCCTCCGGGACCAGCACAGTGTCCCTCTTGGCCCACCCACCAGGGTTCCTGCTGGACTTCATTTCCTGCCCCGTTATCAAAGGGTTCACCTCGGCTGCTGCCGTCACCATTGGCTTCGGGCAGATCAAGGTGAGCCTCCGAGTGGCGGACGCAGCCTCTGGCCAGTGGTGGTGGGGTCTGCCTGTTGGGGGCAGGGTGCTCAGTGATGGATGTGGGTATGAACCAGTTACAGCAGGGCCTGCGAGGCCGAGCTGGGCCCGACCCCTGACTAGGGCACCGGGTGACTTGCTTTGAGATTGTCCAGAGTGATTTCCCCCGGAAATGAAAATAAGTTCCAAAGGTGTGTCATTGACCCCCAAATGTTGTGAAACGTCCTTTCACCTGCGGATGACTTTGACCCATCTTGGGGGACTTAGGGAATGGGCAGGTGGTCCCCGGGAAGGGCCCCTGTGTTTGGGGAAGGCCGTCTAATCAGAGCCCCTGTGTCCGGACAGAACCTGCTGGGACTACAGCACATCCCCAGACAGTTTATCCTGCAGGTGGACCACATCTTCCGCAGCCTCGGAGAGACCAGGTATCCTGTGGGCTGTCCCCTGCCTCCCACAGGGAAGCTCTTCCAGACCCTGCTTCTGGCCCCACCCCTTCCACTCCCAGGCCGGGCTTCTTCCACCCTCTGGGGACTTGCTCAAACGGGTCCCCAGGGCAGCACTGTCAGCGTCGCCCCGGAGTCGGCCGCCCAGGCATGCTGACTCAGTCAGGAGCTCCTGGAGGGGTGAGGGGTCAGGGGTCTGCTCTGGGCAGCCTGAGGGCCGGTTGGCGTGACCCTGTGCAGAGCTGTCTCGGGTGGTAGCCGTGGGAAGAGACCGCGTCATAGGGGAGAACAAGGCAGCCTCTCAGAAGGTTCACGGTTCAGTGCGGGAGAGAACAGGGCACGAGGCAGGCAGATGCCCACAGGTGCCGGTGCTGGAGGGACGGGGCAGGGAGAGCAGTGCTGAGGCCCGGAGGGAGCAGGGACCTGTGACCATCTCCTCCCTTTCGGATCTGCTGAGGCTCCCGGGGGCTGGCCGCACTGTGACCCGGGACATGCAGCTGGTGGGAGTCGGAAATGGAAACTGACCTGCCCGGCCGGCGTGGCTCAGCGGTTGGGCATCAACCAGGAGGTCATGGTTCGATTCCCAGTCAGGACACATGCCCGGGTTGGGGGCTCGATCCTCAGCAAAGGGCGTGCAGGAGGCAGCCGATCAGTGACTTTATGTCATCATTGATGTTTCTGTTTCCCTTCCTCTTTGAAATCAATACAAAAAACCGCACATACATATTTTAAAAAGAGAAAGAAGTGGAGCCTGACCGGAGGGGGAACAACACAGGCTGTCGGAAGGGAACCTTCTAGGACAGGCCTGTGGAGCCCAGAGAACCACACGACTGGGAACGTGAGCGTGGGGCCCCGCTGCCGTGGTGGTCGGACCTGTGTACTTACTGAGTTTTGGGGGAAAAAATTGAAATAGAACAGGGGTGCAGATTTCTTAAGAAAAAGCCAAAAGAGCGAGTGAGAGAAAGCTTTCCCACAGAAGCGTCGCCTGTAGGCCAGAGGGCGTGTGCCACTGGCCAGGCTAGGCGGTGACGGTGACCGGCGTCTGTCCGCAGGGTGGGCGACCTCGCGATGGGGCTCATCTCCTTGCTGCTGCTGCTGTTGCTGAAGCTGCTGCGCCACCACATGCCCCCCATCCACCCCGAGATGCCCCTCAGTGCACGACTCAGCCACGGGCTGGTGTGGACAGCCACCACAGGTGAGGGCCTTCTGCCTGAGGCCCCGCTCCCACCGCTGTGCTGCGCGACCTGGACAAGCTCCTGGGGGTGCCCCGGGAACTTGTGGGAAATGCAGATTCTCAGGCCCTGACTCGGAACCTACTTCTGCTCTGCTCCTGCACAGAACTGTCCTGGGACATGTGGTCTCAGAGCAGGTCTCAGCTGTGCTGTGGGCTGGGCGGTCAGTGGTGACCTGTAGAGGACATGGGTACTGGCCCTGGGTGGGCCTGTGGGCTTCCCCCTCTGCTCCCTGCTTTGCATCTTCCACGTGTCTGGGTTCGTGGTACCGTGGGGGGGTTTCAATCCGCACCATTTCCCAGGGTGGAGGGTAAGGGGCCGTGGCTGGGGCGGGGTCCTCTGCTCCTTACCGGGAGGAGCCAGGTGTCACCCCAGGTCTCTCCACCTGTCCCAGCTCGCAACGCCCTGGTGGTCTTCTTTGCCGCCGTGATGGCGTACTCCTTCGAACTGAGTGGGTACCAGCCTTTCCTTCTAACTGGGAAGATAGTCAAGGGCCTCCCTCCAGTGCAGACCCCGCCCTTCTCACTGACCACTGCCAACGGGACAGTCTCCTTCACTGATATGGTCCAGGTGGGTGGCCATGGACGGAGCCAGGCCTGAGCTGCGGTGTCCTCTCGGCCTGGGCCTGTCTCCCTGATGCGTCCGCTTGGTGGCGGGGAGCTCCGACCTCAGCTGGGACTGCTGAGTCCTCGGGGAGGGGTGTCTCTGGGCACAGGAACCGGCAGGAAAGAATTCCAGCTTGGGTCCAGCCTCAGGGGACCCCAGGTTTATTTTTCCACCTTGAGCCCAGGGGTCTTCCTGCCACTGTGCACCCTGGCAAAGCTGGAGTTTTCTGTGTCCCCTCGTACGAGCGGGAGAGGCCGCCTCGAGTGTGGGAGCTCCCAGCCCGCAGACGGACCACACGCGCCTGGTCCACCGGGTGCGGGGGGGCCGGCGTCTGCCTTGGCTTTTAGGACCTGAGGGAGGGCAACCGGCTTCAAAGCAACACGGGAAGTTTCCTAAGTAGTGAACAAGATGAGTGAAAGTATAAGACGTAGATTCCAAGTTCCCCCCAAATCCCCCCCCTCAAAAAAGGTAACCGGAAAAAGGAAAGATGGGAGCCAGACATGTTACAAACTGTTATTTGGTGCGACTCTGGGCGTGGGAAGGGGAAGCCTTCAGAACGGACGTTCGCGAGGAGTCCTTCCCTCCCCCAAGGGTCACCCACTGCCCCTCTCTCCCCTCTCAGGACATGGGGGCCGGGCTGGCCGTGGTGCCCCTCATGGGCCTCCTGGAGAGCATCGCCGTGGCCAAGTCCTTTGGTAAGATGCCTGCTTTTGCCTCCTGATGCTCGCAGACAAACCCGCGTACACCTGCGTGTATGTGTGGGTCTTACGTGCGTTTTCACGCTTGTTCACAAAACTGAGTCACGCGGGGGGGAGCTTGTAGCTTGTTTTTTCATTTCATGGGCGTTTTCCTAGTGAGGTCATTTATCCAGTGGCTGCGTCTTCATCGCCCCTTCTCTTTAGCGTCTCAGAGTAATTACCGCGTCGACGCCAACCAGGAGCTGCTGTCCATCGGTGAGACCCCCGTTTCGCTCTCACGCGGCCTGGGCGGGGCCGATGGTAGGGATGGTCACCCTGAGGGGCAGGGAGCAGAGGTGGCCCGGGGGGCCCTGTGGCAGTTTTAGCATCGATCCGTCCTCAGACCCCCGCGAGGCTCGGTGGACCTGTTCCAAGTAGGGAGCCGGCACCTGGCGCCTGTGCTCATGGAAACCCCCTGCGCGCCTGCTGAGCCCGGGCCCTGAGGCCTGCGGCCTGTTTTATGCCAGGGAGTGCCTAGGGCGGTGCTCCTCGGGCTCAGGCTGCTGGAGAATGTGGCCGGGCAGACACTCGTGAGCTTCTGATTGGAGGGCATCCCACCTCCGGGCTGGGCAGGTGGGTGGGGGAGCCTCCGGCGGCCCTGGGCTGCCTGGCGGTGCAGGGGCCTGTGCCAGGCGTCACACTGTGTTTTCTTTTGTTTTCATGCCTCTGGCCTCCGTGGTGGTTCATTTTGAGACCGTGGCATGAATTTTAAATTCGGTCACCACAACTGCTTTTAATTTCTTGGGTGCCAGGCCTTCCTGCCTTTCCTTCCTACCCCTCACAAGGGGGGCACGGCTGGGTTCCTTCCAAAGGGGGCCCACCAGGCACTTCCACAGGACACCTTCATGGCAGCGGTTGGGACCCCAGCAAAGGGCGTGGAGCCAGTGCTGCTCTCTGAGCTCCCGGTGAACAGGGTTTTGCCTAGTTGGTCGGTGGAATCGGGGTGGCCCGGGAGTCGCTCACCCCAGACAGAGAAAGCCTGCGACTTCCCCGTGCGCCTGCCAGGAAAAGCTCCAGAGCATCTCCCTCGCGTTTCTACAAACGACACCAGATCCTCTCCTGAGGATACCGCGTGTCAGGGCACAAGGAGCCCTGGTCCAGACGTGGGCCAGCGAGCTTGGGTCTTAGGTCCCCGCCAGGCCCAGGCGTGGGGTCTGTCCAGCGTGGGTTAGTCGGCGCCGCCAGCCGTGACCAGCAGTGACCAGCCGTGACCAGCCCCTCCACGTGGAGTCGGGCGGACGGCAGCCACTGGGGCCCCGTCTGTGAGCACTCGCCTTGCTCCCCGCCTCCCCCCTGGGAGGTGGGGCCCTCTCCCCCTCTCCCTCTCTCGCTCTCCAGCGGGAGGAAGGCGGTTTAACTCCCGCAGGCTGAAAGGCAAGCGCCCACCTCGGGGAGCTTGGTGTCTTCCTCTTTCCCAGCGAGCGCTAGGAATGGGACGTCCCCTGGGGTTCCTCGGGCCTCTTATCTTCCTGTTTCCTTCTGGTTTACCTGCCCCCCGCCACCTCCCATCTGGCTTTCCCCCGTTTTGTGCCCCTTCCCTCCCAGATAAACCTCGGCCCCATTCTGTTTCCAGGCCTCACCAACGTCCTGGGCTCCCTCTTTTCTTCCTTCCCGGTCACCGGCAGCTTTGGACGGTGAGTCCCGGCCTTCTGTTCTCTGTTACTCTGGGGGGGGGGGTCCTGGCCCTGGCCAGAGGGCCCTGTCCGGCTCCCAGATCAGCTTCCCCGGCTGTGCGAACGGTGACAAGGCTTCCCACGGACACGCGCAGACGGGCTTTACCTCGAGGAAGACAGTTGGCACGAGGTCGGGGTTGGGGTAGTTGAGGCGCGTACGAGGCGGGCTTGTAGGGTTGTTGGGGTCACGTCACGGTTCCCTCGTGGTCCTCGTGGCCAAGGGCCGGCTCGGCAGAGAGCTCCTGGCATTCGGGTGAGTGCGGCTCTCCAAACAGGCCACGGCCAGGTTGGGAAGGAGGCAGAATTCCCGTCCAGGCCTCTCCCCGGAGGAGCCCCCCTGGGGTTTGGTGTCCTCTCTGAAGGTTCTGCTCACACAGATGTACACACGCGTGTGTGTGTCCGCGTACGTGACAAATGTGTGGGTTAAGTGGGATCCCCTCAGGTGACAGCTCCATCAGCATCTTTCCGTAAAGGCAAGCACCCAGCATCCTTCCCAAGGGCCCCCTGGGACCCCTCGTCGGGGGTGTTACTTGCCGGATCCGCCGTAACAAAGGGCCACCATCGGCGGCTTCAACCACGGACGCTCATTTCCTCACTGGGGGCCGGGAGCTGGGAGCAGGGCAGCTTCGGCTTCTCCGGAGGCCTCGCTCCTTGGCCGGCAGGCGGAGCCTTCTTGCTGTGTCCCCCACGTGGTCGCCCCTCTGTGTCCATCCTGGTGTGTCTGTGTCCTGGTTTCCTCTCCTTAGAAGGGCCGTCAGAGTGGACGAGGGCCTCTCTTACGTGCTCACTGCCCCCACAGGCCCTCTGAGGGCACAGCCACACCTGAAGCGCCATTGTCCTCCTAAGCCATGGGGATGCCCAGTGGTCCCGCTCTGGTCCCCCTGTCCCCGGAGACCAGCTGCCTCTTTGACCGACACCTCCCTGCTCTGACGGCCACTCACAGGTCTGTGTTGCCTTCCAGGACGGCCGTGAACGCCCAGTCGGGGGCATGTACCCCAGCAGGGGGCCTGCTGACAGGTGAGCACCCCCACAAGGTGCCCCGGATGCCCAGGGCAGTGACGCGGGAGAGGGGGGAGATCGCGGTGCAGTCGGCTCCTTGCTCGCTGGTGGGCGTTGGGTGGCAGGGCCCCGGTCAGCGGTGTCCCCGCCCCGCAGGAGTCCTGGTGTTGCTGTCGCTGGACTACCTGACGGCTCCCTTCTACTACATCCCGAAGGCCGCGCTGGCGGCTGTCATCATCATGGCCGTGGCCCCGCTGTTCGACGCCCAGATCGTGCGCACGCTCTGGCGCGTGAAGAGTATGTGGTTCCCCGTCTGTCCACGCGAGGCCCCGATGGTCCCCCAGCACCTGCTCAGCACCTCAGTGGCTGGTGGTAGCTGGAGGTTCCTGTAGTTCTGGGAGGGTCACAAGGGGCCGAGGGCCAGGCTCCTCCTCCAGGTCCTCGGGCCTCCGGGAGCGTCTTAAACCAGCTCTGTGGGGGACAGGCTGGGTGCCCCCCGCCTGTCCTCTCCCCGCTCCCCTCTGCACCTGCACCGGCACCTGCTGGGGGAGGATGGTCATCAGGGACGAGCAGCGGGATCCCGAGGAGCAGCCGAACCAGCGGTTCCTTTAATGTACCGAGTGTTCGTTGCTCCGGGCAGTTAAGGGGTTTGTGCAGCTCATGTGGTTTCTGGTCGGTACCCCGCCCCCGGAGTTACCGCGTGAGGAACCTGACCAGATTGTGTGCCTGTGGTGTCCCAGGACCCCTCGTGTGTCCCGTGTCCCGTCTCTGAGCAGCCCTGAGGCCCAGGCAGGGCGGGGGCCTGTGTGGGGTTGAGTCTGGGACTGACCCCACCCTGCCCGCTGTGCCCCAGGCCACCTGCAGCTCCAAGAAGCCACGAGCCTCGGCTGAGGCGTCCCATGTGGTCTGGGGGGGGTCATGTGGTCTCCTGGCCCCTCCCCAGGCCTGTCCCTGTCTCCAGGTCCCTTCCTCCGCCTCCCAAAGAGCGGGGCCTTGGGCCCCGCAGGCAGGTCTCAGCTGCCCCTCAGCCGCACCCCACCTCTCAGGGTGCTGCCCCCCTCAGCCGCCCCCTCTCCCCAGGGCTGGACCTGCTGCCTCTGAGTGTGACCTTCCTGTTCTGCTTCTGGGAGGTGCAGTACGGCATCTTGGCTGGGACCCTGGTGTCCCTGCTGATCCTCCTGTACTCCGTGGCCAGACCCGAGATCCAGGTACCGGCTCCCTGGCCTCCCCGCGGGGGACCTGCTGCCTCGGGCCCGAGGGGGAAGCCAGCCCTGGGCAGGACCCCTTGGCTCTGCGTTTCAAGGTCTAGGTGTGGTTGTGGCCCGAGGTGCTGCCAAGTGACCTGTCAGCTAGTGGGCTGGGCTCACCTGCCGAGCTGTCCCCTGCGTGGGGGGCGGTGGGTGGGGAAAGGGCTCCTGCTGGCTCTGCAGCCCATTTCCCCAGCCTGGCACAGCTGCCCCCTCCGACGTGCCCCCAGGCCTCACGGGCTCCCCCGCCTGTCTCCAGGTGTCAGAGCAGCCGGTGCTGGTGGTGCAGCCGGTCAGCGGCCTGCACTTTCCCGCCACCGAGGCCCTCCGGGAGGTGCTGGTGAGCTGGGCCCTGGAAGGTATGTGGGCCAGGATGGGGTTGGCTGCAGTCACCCCCGAGCGCCCCCCTGCCCCGTCTGTACCCAGCCTGCTCCCAGGACCCCGAGGCCCTGCCCTCGGCTGTCGGGGAGGAGCTCGCCCACTAGAGCGCAGGAGCCTGGGGTGTCTCAGCGGCGTCCCTGGCCGGGCCCGCCCCTCGCATTCCCGGCCCCCAGCAGCGTGGTGTCTCCCCAGCACCTGCACCTGGGGACCTGCTTCTCCTGAGAGTCGGTGTTTTGGGGGAAGAGGGGCTGGTTCTCCCTCTGAGGGAAGCTGCGGCTGTCGTAGTGGGTCCCCTGGCCCTCCCGCTGGGGACGGAGCCCTGTGGCCTCGCTGAGCGGCACGGGCCTGTCCCCGCAGCGTCCCCGCCGTGCTGTGCGATCCTGGAGTGCAGCCGCGTCTGCAGCGTGGACTACACCGTGGTGCTGGGGCTCAGGGAGCTCCTGGACGACTTCCGCCGGCAGGGCGTCACCCTCGTCTTCGCCGGCCTGCAGGTGGGCGTCCCCAAACAGCTGGCACCTGTCTCTCAAACCAGCCCGTGAGGCCAGTCCTGTCACCATCCCTGTGTTGAGAGGAGGGTGCTGAGGCTGAGAGAAGCCGAGTAACCTGCCTGAGGTTACACAGCAAGGATGCAGGCCCCGCGTCGAACTCTCGGCGCCTGGCTGTAGAGCTTTCTTGTGACAGTTACATTCTGTGTCCTGTTTGCAGGGCACTTGTCTCTGTGTCCTTTGGAGAGAAACTTATTTAAGAACATTTCTCGTAACACTATTCCCCCGGGGCACAGTCTTCTCTCCATGTCCCTGATTGGGGGAAAGTGGTGTCTACCCAGGGACTGTGTTAGAGACCATAGCTCGGCCTGTGGGGAGCCGGGGGTGCCTGCCACATGGGCCACAGCAGAGGCGTCCCTGCCTGGCGCTGGCATCTACCCTTCCCTTTGTCTGCCCGCAGGGGCCTGTTCTCCGCATCCTGGTGTCCGCTGACCTGAAGGGCCTCCAGCACTTCCCCACCCTGGAGGAGGCAGGTGGGTACAGGCCAGTGGCTGGAAAGAGCCAGGACAGCCTGCGCGCCCACACTGGGGGGTCGGGATGGCGGACAGCTCCGGGAGACAGGAGGGTTGGACGCTGGAGTCTGATTGTGGGGCCAGGACCTTTGGCGCCGGGGTTTTATTTTTCGGGGTGTATGTCTTATGTTGAGGCCCAGTTTGCGTTTGGTGAGATGCACAGATCTTAAACGTGAGTTTGGGATCCCGCAGGGCGTCCACCAAGCGGGATGTAGGCAATTCCATCCATCCAGAACGGCCCCCGTCCCTCTCCTGTGGCCCCCGCGGGGGAGCCACTGCCCTGCTTCTTCACCACAGTCGGCCCTGCCTCTGCTAGAGCGTCATGGAAACGGGGGTGTAGGGCTTTCTCTGGGTCCGGCTCCTTCAGCTTAATGTGGCGCCTGAGATTCGCCCGTGTTGTTGCTGGAAGGAGCAGCCCGGACGCCCCTCCACGGGGGTGGGTGACAGACGGGCGCAGCCACCAGTCAGAAAGGATCACTGTGGTACAGGAAGGGATGCGGGGATGATGGGCATGGGTGCCACCTGGGGACCCTGAAATGCAGCCTTTAGCCCCACTCTGCGCTGACCCAGCCTCACTTCACTTGCTTAGCGCTTAAAAATGTTGTGTTTCCTACAGAGAGATACCTGAGTCAGGAACCGGGGACCCAGCCCTACCACTTCAGCGACGACTCTGTCCCAGAGCTCAAGGTCGCCCTGTTACAGGCCTAACGGGCCACCGGGGGCGGCTGACATTTGGAGAGAGTGGCAGAAGGTTCCTGTCGCTGTGAGGCAGGATGCTGCACTGGCAGGAGGGTCTCGGGGAGCCGGAGCCCGTGACCCGGGAGGAAGGAGCACACGGGCCTAGAGACTCGCAGGTGGGCCTCCCCGGCTTCCTTTGGGGTGATGGAAGCATTGCCTCCCCACCATCTAGGGGAGAGTGGTTTGGAGAGAGCTGGTTAGAAAGGCCCTGGGTGACAGGGAGGAGTGGGGGTGTCGGCCTGCTTCAGGCGGAGTCCTCGCAGCCCTGCACCGTCGGGGATGGTGGGGAAGGGTGGGGCCGCATCTCCCGGCGGGTGCTGGTCTCGAAGACGGTGTCTGTGCTGTCCTGGGAGGAACACGTTGTACTGAACAACCTCGTGTCTGCTAAAGATAATTTTGTGTTTTTTAAATTAAAAAAAAAGTAATAGCTTTGGTGTTTTTGTAAAAATCATAAATGCTTATTGTAAAAACTGCAGGAAACCACCCCTGGTTCATGTGGGTGAGCACTCCGGTCCCCCGGGCCCCCGCCCCCAGCCCCCTGCATGCGGGTGCGTGTTCAGTCTCGCGTCCTCGGGGCCCCGTCCTGGTGGTGCTCTAAGCTTCGTTCCCACGCAGCCACTACTGTGAGTTATTTGTTGTGGTAATAAATCGGGAAGACGTGGTTTTCCGTGGCCACCTGGAACCGTGTGCCGTGGTTTACTTAGTGGGCCCCTGCGCGTGGACTGTTGCCGGGTCAGCCTGTAAGGGCAGGTTTTAAACTCAACCCGATCCTTGGAGGGACACCCTTGTGCGAGTCACACCGGGACAGCCGTGCTCCTGGGCTTTCTTTGAGAAAACTCACTGCGCACACCGCCAAGGCGCCACAGCGTCCGTGGTCCCTTCACGTGGCACAGATTAGAGGGGGAAGTTAACGAGCCGGGAGTGGCCTGGTGTGTAGTTGGCACTGAATAAGCAGTCCCTGCTGCTAGGGACGGACCGGCTCTCACTCTCTCTTGTCCGCTGTTGTCACCTCGCTGTCGGGGAACTGAGTGCCCGATGCACCTGGGGCCGATGTAATTGAAGTTCAGATGGCGTCACACTGGATCAGGGTGGGTCCTAAACCCAACTTCTGGTGTCCTTCTGAGCAGGGAGAGCACTGTGCTGGGAGCCACGGGGGTTGCTCAGCGACGTCCCTCCCCGCCCGACCCGCCCGTCCCGTCTCCCTAAATAAGCAGGACGGTTGTTTCCCGTCAGGGCTGTTCTTCTTCACGGGCCTGCAGCCCCAGGTGGCTGCCCCCATCCCACCCCCACTGTTCTCACCTGGGATTGTCTGGAACAGTTTTCACCCCGTGGGACCAACCGATCAGGACCCGCAGTCGAGAACATCCAGGCCGAGAAATCGGCCTCCCGCAGCCAAGCCTGCCCTGCCCGAGCCGCACTCAGAGCCCACGGTGAGTGACCTCGCTGCAGAGTCCGACTCCGGCCCCTCGGAGACCGGCGATGGAACTCGGGAGGCTGGTGAGCAGATGCCATCAAAGCTGCAACTACAGGCCCCTGTTGTTCTGTGTGGGTTTCACTGACGTGGCTCCGAATAAATGAGGCTTTCTGTGCTGCCCGCCTGGCCACACAAGCCCTGCTTTGAGCCGGCCGGATGCCGGGCTCTGGCCAGGGCCCCTTGTTCTCGGCTTCCCACCACACTTCCCTGCCCTGCGAAGTGCCTCTCTGCTGGCCCCGCACTATGGCAGGACCATGTCCCTAAAGGTGACCCCAGGATTTTCTTTTTTTTTTTTAACCCTCGAGGATATTTTTCCATTGCTTTTTCAGAGAGTGGGAGGGAGAGAGAGGGAAACATCGATGTGAAAGAGAGACATCGATTGGTTGCCTCCCCTACCAGGGCCAGAATCAAGCCTGCAACCCAGGTACCTGTCCTTGGCCGGAATTGAACCTGGGACCCTTCAGTCCATGGGCCAATGCTCTAACCACTGAGCTGAACCAGCCAGAGCGACCCCAGGGTTTTCCAGATACGCAGGGGAGCGGCCAGCCGGGGCCCAAAAATCCATTCTGCAAATACTGACAGTTGCAGTGACACGATCGAGGACATTTCAGATGAGCCAACATCCGTAGGACCAGGCGGGGTTCAGCGGGGGGCTGGTGGCTACATCCAGGGCTCCTGTGCTGACGTCCTGCCGCTGAGCCCAGGGTAGTGACTGGCGGACTTTCCCGGAAGATCCTGCGGGAGGAGCGGCCCTTTTCGGGCACCGGGCCAAGACGAGGTGGTGTCCAGGCTCAAGCCCGCAGAGTCCACACCACCGTCTTTTTAGGGACAGAGCTGGAGGTGGCACCACCTGGAGCCTTCCTCAGGTCTCCTCCTCATCCCACGACCCCTCCTCTGCCGGGCCGGCTCTGTCTGTCCCGGCTCCTCCCCACAGAGCCAACCACGCCTGCCATAGTCCTTGTGTTTTGCTATTTTCTAATTACATCCGATCATTTATATGTTACTTATGTCACACTTTTTTTTTAGATTTAAAACACCACATGCCCGGCCGGTGTGGCTCAGTGGTTGAGTGTTCAGCTAGGAACCGGGAGGTCACACGGTTCGATTCCGGGTCCGGGCACCTGCCCGGGTTGTGGGCTCGGTCCCCAGTTGGGAGCGTGCAGGACGCAGCTGACCAATGACTCTCGTCGTTGATGTTTCTGTTTCTCTCTCCCTCTCCTTCCTCTCTCTGAAATCAAAAAATTTTTTTTTAATTCTAAATCAGGCGGATCGCCTCGTGGGTCGTATAAAATGTCCAGCCACTGTGCCGCACAGGTGAAGCATGTGATGGTGTCGACTAGAATTTTTAAAAAGGTTTTGGAAAGAATTCTGATTCCTAAAGGCTGCGTCGGGTTTTACAAAGACGCTGCACAGGCGGGTAGCTGTGTCCTCAGGCGACGTGGCTGGTCCAGGCGGTGGGTCTGGACCCCACCAGGCTGCGGTGGGTCCCCTGCCCCCTTTGCTGGCCCCTCAACCGCTCCTGTGACTTTGGGGACGGCCCAGAGCTCGGACGCGCACATGGGTGTTACCAAGCATGGGAACCTACCAAGCACAGGGACCGATGGTGACACCAGCTTTGGGGAGAAGAGCTTTCGTTGCGGGTTGGTGGCCGGAGACAGGAGGCAGGGCTCAAATCTGTCTCCCCATCTAGGGTTCTGGCCGGATTTTATGGGGTTTCAGCACCATATCTTCCTGGACAGTGGACCCTCTGCCCTGGAAGGTTCCTGTCCTGTACCATCCCTTGATTCCAAGGGGAGAGCAGTTAAGGGTTCACACGTGTCACCAGTAAGTGGGGTAAACTTTGGTTCCGGGTCTTGTTAGAGGCAGGGTGAGAGCAGTGTGATCTGGTTCTGCAGCTACGTGGGCATGTCCACAACCTGCCACTGCCCCTCAGGCACACGCGGGAGGCTCCCCAGCCCGGAAGGGGTCTGGGTCTTGCCCCGCACTCCGCTGGACGCAGATGAGCTCTGCTGGCATGTCCCCCCCCCCATCAGGTGGCAGCGGCAGGGCGGGCAGGGCTGGGCTTTACCTTCTGTGCCTGCAGAGGGGTCCCACTGGGGGACTGTGTCTGAGCACTGGGTTCCCACAGAGCCTGTCCTGCTGGGCCCCAGAAGGTCCAGCCCAGTTCAGCCCACTGCCCTCCAGTGAAAGCTCTGTGGCCAGGGCCAGTCTGCCCCACTGGGCGCCCCCTTCTTTCAGGCAAATTTTCTCCCTGGGCCCCCAGTAAGTCACCACAAGGCCACAGCAGCAGTGGACGAGGCCTGGGTCCTGCCCAGGTCCCCGATGAACTAGACAGTGGGCGCAGCTGGTTGTACATGGGATCCGGCACCTGCGCAGGCTGCGGGTAAATACAAGAGGACGCTCGGCCACCCTGCTCAGGTCCCGTGCACACGCCTGGGCTCACCCCCAGGTGCTGGGATCGAAGGGCCGGCAGAAGTCCGCCCAGCAAGTGGGGGATGTGGGAGGGGAGCCCCCAGAAGGACTGAGCCTGCTGTTCGCAGCCCAAGGGAAGGACAGTGTGACTGCGCAGTGTGGACCAGGAGCCCAGGGCTGGAGGGAGGTGGGTGAGGCGGGAACCGGCTTTGTCTTTCAGAATAATTATTTTAATCGGCACTGGTAGCAGCAGTGGGCAGAGCCAGGCTCCCACCAGTGCCCTTGGGCTCTGCTGGTTGGCAGGGGAGAGGGTCGTGAGGTGTAAATAAGTTACATCAGACCCTTTGCTCAGGGCCTGGAGCACCAGTGTTTGCTGTATTAGCATTATTTTATTTCTCACCTGATTTTTTGTCATTGCTTCTCAGAGTGGAAAGGAGAGAGAGAGAGAAACATCGATGTGAGAGAGACACATCCATTGGTTGCCTCCCACACGTGCCCCGACCGGGCCAGGGATGGAACCTGCAACAGAGGCACATGCCCTGGGCCGGAATCGAACCTGGGACCCTTCAGTCCGCAGGCTGGAGCTCTAATGGTTGAGCCAAACGGTTCAGGGCTACTATTATTATTATTAATTCCCCAGCAGCCCCAGGGCGCAGGAATTTGAGCTCACAGAGCAGGGCGGGGTGCAGACCCCGCCCAGGTGGGCTCTTGGTTATCAGTGACCCCCCGCCATGGCTGTGCTTGCTTTATCCGTACGCCGGGGCTGGTGACCTCCACTCTGCACCAGAGTGGCCTGAAGCTCAGCTTAGTGACCCTCCTGGTGGCCGCAGGGCCGTCCTCCAGCTGGCTGCCGTCTCTGTAAGGTCGTACAAGGGGCTGGGCACGGTGCAGGGACCTGGGCGCATCCCTACCTCCCATGCCAAGGGCTCCTGGATCCGGCCAGCTGGGCGGGAGCGGCTGGGGGAGACGCGGATGCGGCCCCCGCGGAGTTGGTGCCGCCCGCCTGCCCTGGCAGGAGACGCCGCCCCGGGCTCCGGGTCACAGGAGGGCCCCACAGGCGGGACATTCCCGTCACACCTGTGCGGACCAGGGGGAGCCGGCCGAGGTGGGAGGAGGGCAGGACTGGGCTCAGGAAATGAAACCGACATGGGCGCAGGGGTGCCAAGGGTGAGAGCGGGCTGGCGGGGTGCAGGCGGGATGCAGGCGGGATGCGGGTCCCGTGGGTGCTCGCCTGCCCGGCGGGTGAGCCAGGGGTGCAGGGCCCCCTGCGTGCTGGGTGCGGGTCACATGGATGCGAGGGTGCCCCACAGGTCGAGGTCTCGGGGTCACTGCGCCCGGCAGGGGCAAGCGGGCAGTGGCTTCTGCGTCCTGGTGCGCCTCTGCCCACTGTTCCCTCCCCTGAGGTCACTTCTTCCTGAGCCGCCGGTTTCGTTTTCACTGCCAGGAACCCGCCCCCCGCGCAGGCGTGCAGCTCGCATTCTGAGGCCCCGGCGACACTCCCCAAGGCCCAGCCGCGGGCGCGGGGACCCCAGGCGGGAAGTATGAGGTTGGCCCCTGAGAAGGGGCCTCTGCCTGGCTGGCAGTGGACTGGGGCGGCCAGACCTGGGGTCGCGCCTCCCCCAGGAAGCCGGCCCTTTCACTCACGGCAACAGTGGAACCTGTTTCATACACTTTTACAAGAATGTTATCTCTGCCCACATCACCCCACCGCCCCGGGCGCGGGGTTCTTCCCAGCGGCTCCCGCCCAGGCCAGCGCCTGTTTGGTGGGGGGCGTGAGAGCCATGGGGGAGCGCAGGCTGAAGGAGTTCCGAGCGGGGAGGGGCCTGGGCCCCTCCAGCCCCGACCCATCCGGGACCCCATCCAGCCGGGCAGGACCCACTCCAGCCCCTAGGTTCCTTGGGTGGTGGTTGGGGGAATGGGCTTTGAGTTGGGGCTGAGCCCAACGGCTGGAAATAAAGGGAAAGGAAAGTCTGGAAGCCGATAGAGCAGCGTATTCCCACCTGAGGCCCCCAGCCCACCCTGAGGTGCAGGTGGGACACCGGACACTTCACTGAGGTTGCTGGCCCTGCTGTGAGTTTCCTGGTCCGTGGGGGAGGTCATCGGTGGTCCGTGGGGAAGGTCATCGGTGGTCCGTGGGGAAGGTCATCGGTGGTCCGTGGGGAAGGTCATTGGCGAGGTTAATGTAAGAAACACTGAGACCTGTGAAGGGATTTGTGAGCTGCAGGGGAGGGGCTCAGGCTAGGGGCTGTTATTTCACTTTCCGGAAAATGAAACTGAAGCAGGACTGTGGTCACGTGACAGGTGGCTGGGAATAAAGGCGGTCCCTTCCCCCGACACTCGCTTCAGATCTGCCGGGGCACCGCCGGCGGAATGGAGTGTCCGTCCTGCCGGCACGTTTCCGAAACGCGAGCGCCCAAGTTCTGCAGCGAGTGCGGACACAGGCTGCCCCCCGCGGGCCCCGCTCCGGGTAAGGCCCGGGTGCCCATGGGCACGGGGGTGTGGGTGTGGGTGGGTGTGGCGCGAGCGAGCACGGGAGGGGGGGCGGTCAGCGCAGTCCTGCCAGACGTTCAAACCTGTGGAGAATCTTTGTGTTTATTTGAGCCAAACCGTCCACAACTGCCAGGGAGCAGAATCTCGGCGGGTTCAGATAATGCCCCGAGAGTGGCAGTTCTGCACCTTGTTTTATGCGTTACAATCAAAAGAGGAGACACCAGGGGGTTCCCCGAAGTCCAGGGGTGATAGAGGAGGGAGGCGGGAGCAGGCAAAGCGGGAAACCTCGGGGCTGGGTAAGAAGTCAAAGGACAGATGCACTCCTTTCACTTAGGTGGGCGCCGGGTGGTTAACGGTCAGCGATTAACGTGGTTTCAGTGACAGTGAGAAGCGTACGGTCTCTGCCCGGGTGCCCTGGTTGTGCCCGGGGGGGGGGGGGTCTGAGAAAGGCGAGTTACACTGATGCCAAAGGAATGTTATCCCGGATGCAAACGACAAGGACCAGCCTGGGGCCCGACTGCCCTCCGTAAAATTCTTTCCGCTAAGAAGCCTTCATTTCAGACCATCTTTGTGGTTACTCCGGGCCTCTGAGTTTGCGAGGCGGCCACGCAGCCCCCCTGAGCGGCCAGGTTAGCGTGTGGCCCCCGTGGCCGCTCCCTGGGAGCAGAAGCCCAGGGCAGTGCCAGCCCGGGCGCAGCGCCAGGTCTCCCGAGGAGGGGCTCTTTCTAGAGGCACTTTCCTTAGAACAGTTCTCTCCGGTCCTTTGCTGGAGGCACCTGTCGCTGTTTTAGGAATTTCTATTTCATTTCTGGAGAGAATTCGAGGTTCCCCTTCCCCTTTGGGTTGGGAAGTGTGGGCTGAGCTCATCGATGGGGGGGTTGGAAGATGCTGCGTGGGAGTGGGACCCCAGGCTCGGGTGGGGGTCATCCGGGGAGGGTGACCCGCCCTGATAAGCCATGTGGGTCTCACCTGCTCACTGGCCGGCCCTGATTCTCTTGGCCTCCAGGGGCCTCAGCGATGCTTCCACCTCCCTCGGGCTGTCCCTTTCCCGCTCTGTGGTGACCTCTCCCTGGTCTGTGGTTTTGCGTGCCAACCTCTCAGGCACTGGCAGTGCCAGCTCAACCCTTTTGTCCTGGACCAGTCGCCTAAACAGCTACCCGTGGCCTCCTATGTACCCCCAAACCAGCAGCTCCAGCCCGCCCCCCAGCACCGACCTCCCTCCCCCCCTTCCTCACACCCCACATCAGTTCCCAGGAGACCCCGCTGGCCAGAGCCTGCCCAGGGAGGTGTCTCCCTCCCCCTCGCCTGGCCACCCCGAGTGCCCCTCCAGGGCCCCCTGACCGCCTCTCCGGCAGCGCCTCCCCCCAGCCCCCTGGCCTCTTCCTTCCGGGGACACCCTGGGCCTGCTCTGACCCCAGGGACACACAGAGCTTCCAGCCTGCTGGCTTCTCGGCTTCCTCCCACCCTGGCTGTGCTTCTAGAGGAACAGAAAGTGAAACCGAGATGCTGGGCGCGGGGGCTCCTCCTTCCACCCTGGGGGCGGGGGGCATCCTGCTGCTGAAGGCAGGGTGGGTGAGACCTGCCCAGGCCCCCGGGTCTGGGGCAGTGGGAAGGGAACGTGTGGAAAGTTCCAGGCCACCCCGGGCCTAGGGGGAGAGTGGCTGGCTTTTCCAGGGGCGATATCGTGCTGGTCCCACAGTGGTGGGGGTTAGGGGACCTTCCTCACCCCAAGTCCCCTCTGCTCCAGCCAGTGCCCCAGGGGACTCAGGTGGGACTTCCAGGTGGGACTTTGAATACTGGAAGGTTATGGACAATATATATTTTTTATTTTCTGCATTTCTACATTGTGTGGGTTTTTTTTGAAACCCTGCAGGAGGCCAGGGTGGGGGTTGAGGGCACTGGGGCCCAAGCTGGCTACTCTGTCCAGGAGCAGGAGGATTCCAAGGCCTTCTTGGGACAGTCACCTGCTTTCCCCTGACATCTGACCCACGGGCATCTGCTGTCGGGGTGGAAGATGTTTCCTTCCATCCTTCCAGGCTCTTTGGCTGATTTAATAAGTAAATTGACGTAAGATCAGATTAGCAGAACAAAAACATTTAGGAACGTGAGTGCCTCCCGTATACCTGGGAGAGGCCCAGGAAAACTGAGTGAAGTTCCCAAATGGCCAAAGCCACCACCTTAAACCATCTTGGGGGGAAGACAAGAGGAGGTGCCTGGGGTGGGGAGTCAGGGCGACCCGGAGTCTCTGGGCAAGGTCACTACGCCCATTGAAGTGGCTGCCCTTACTTGGATAAGAGCTCCTGGAGATGAGGTCCCTGTCCTCCTGCGGCTGTGAGGGGGGGACCCCGACAAGTGGAGGTTTCCCCCACAAACACAAATGTCTCTCCCACAAGGTGCCTCCTCAGTGTTCAGAGCCTCCTGTGACTGCCCTTTCTTAGAAACAGCTCAAAATAATACCCAGAGGGTAGGGTGACAGATTCTTCCCTTCACGGCCTTTGTAGAGTCTGAAAGCAACCCGACGGTGACAGCGGTCCCCGAGGGGGAGATGGAGAGCGGACAGGAGCTGATGGAAGAAGGTGGCCCCAAGGTGACGGCGGTCCCCGAGGGGGAGATGGAGAGCGGACAAGAGCTGATGGAGGAAGGTGGCCCCAAGGTGACGGCGGTCCCCGAGGGGGAGATGGAGAGCGGACAGGAGCTGATGGAGGAAGGTGGCCCCAAGGTGACGGCGGTCCCCGAGGGGGAGATGGAGAGCGGACAGGAGCTGATGGAGGAAGGTGGCCCCATCCCATCCCTGGGCTCCAGTGACCAGCAGGAAGATCTGGACAAGCCTGGCTCCCAGGCCTCCAGGACCAGCAGAAAGGTGAGTGCAGGCCCCTGGCAGGTGGGCTCCTGGTTCTGCCCAGGTGCTGTTTCCTACTATGGTTCCCTCTGCTGCTGGCCGTGGTTCCCTGTGTCCCCACACCACTGCCCCAGAACTGCCCACTGCAGCCCAGCCATTGACCCCTGCATGCTGGGCAGTGGCAGAGCTGCCCTCCTTTCCCTGTCCCTGCTTTGTCACCTGGTCTCCAGGTTCCTGTCCCTCTGGGGTCTCCACCTGCCATTTCCTCCCACCAGACCCGGCACACCACGGCCCAGTAGCTGCAGCTGGGCAGGTCTGGATGGCTGTGCTTCTGCCCCGTGGGTGTCTGCCCCTCTCTGGTCCTCTTTGCATTGAGAGTGCTGACCCCAAAGTGCCTCTAAGCTCCAGGGACAGGGCAGGTACTCGGGAAAGACCTCAGGAAGCTGTTGTTTTCTGACAAGTGTCAGACCCCAAGTGACCCCTGGGTAAGGGACCAGGCCGGAGCCCCAGGCCGGGCTTGCAGGGCAGTTACCCAGGCAGGGTCAGGGAGAATCGGGAGAGGCCCCTGTGTCAGATCGGCAGAATATACATTTTTTGGTGAGCCGCAGACCCCTAGTCATTAGTTTCTGTGCCGTGAGACGAAACGGGTGGGGACCGCTGCCCCCGTTGCTGCTTTGGAGCCACCGCTCAGGTGCAGAGGGGCGCCTCCCGCTTCGTGCGCGTCCTCTCAGTTCTACAGCAGAGCAGCGGTCGCTCAGGAGCTCAGGCCCCTGCCCCGGGGACAGGGCTGCAGGGAAAGCGCTCTGGCCCAGCCCTGTGCCCAGGTGCTGGCAGGAGGTTTTGGGCTGGGTGCCGGGGGGGGGGGGGGGGGGGGGGAAGGGGACACCTCTCGGCCCTGGGGTCCTCCTGATCAGCACCCGCACTCCTCGCCTTCCCTCCCGCTAGCCTGTGCTCTCACGGGCTCTCACAGGCTCTCAGCCCTGGCAGTGGGTGCCTCTTTGGGGTCCCCAGCTGCCCCTTCGCCACCGGGTACTCCCTACCTGGCACTTGAGTGAGCGAACTGGGCCGCCTGCCCCCCTGGGCCAGACCGAGGCCTCTGAGTGAGGGTTTGCTTTTTTGGGTGGAAGAAGCTGATGCTGGTCGTAAAATCACAGGTGCCTGTGAACAAAAAGCCCTGAGACTTAGCAGACTATTTTCTAGTTCCCTGTGCACTCAGAGTGGGCATCGCACGGCGTTTAGGTTGAGTAAAATGCACAATAGCCGGGGCAGAGCCTGCTGCATGTGCAGCGTGTGCAGCCGTGTGCAGCCGTGTGCAGCCGTGTACACCCCCCCAATCCAGAGACGGAACATCTCAGCCCCCAAAGGCTCCCTCGTGTCTCTCCCCAGACAAAAAGTCCTTCATTAAGAAAAACGTTTTAGTGAAATGTTAAGTCCACGTGAAGGACATTTGTAACATAGATGCAGGGTTAGTAAACGGAGCACCGCTTCTGCTCCACTCACCTGCAACATGGACATCGCTAAGCTACTGGGTTCTGCTCCCAACCACCCCAACCGCTCCCCCCACGTCCCACTTGTCCCTGCTGTCCGGGCGTGTCCCAGTCACAGGGGCGTTTGCGTTCACCGTGCACAGTCCTGACTCCTGTGGCCCTCACTTTGCCTTTTGGGAAATGGCCATATTTGCAATGGGCCAAATTAAAGACCACGTTAGTTAGGAAGGCACACGTATGTGTATGTGTGGCAAGGACCGTATGTGTACAAAGCTTACATATATAAACCACATTAAAACTTGACTCTTGTCAAGGGAAAGTTTAGGCTTCAGCCCCAAGCCCTGCATGCTGGGCGTGCTGGGCCGGTCAGATGTGTGGCAGGTGCTGGGTGCACCCCAGCCCCCCTAAATGTAGTTGAGAACCGTACATCACTGGTGCACAATCCGAGTCCTGTTCTAGAAGGTCTCGAAGCAGCTGACAGGAAACGTGTAAAATAAGACCAAGAAAAAGAGAGAAGCCAGGCAAGACCATGAAGACAGACCCCACGTCAGAGGGGCCCAACCCACGGCAGGACCTGAGGGTGCGGCCCCGATGGCCGCCAGTGGGGGGGGCGTGCGGGCCTCCGGGACGCAGAGCTCGATGCAGGGGCGTTTACCTAATGAAACGGAAGCCTCGGGCACCTGTGGTGGCCGGGGCTCGGGACCCTGGATACAGCAGCAAACACAGCAGACTCTCAGACGTCCATTCCGGAGGGGAGAGGAAACGAGCAAATGCATGTGTTGTGTGTGTGCATGCATGTGCGTGCGTATGCATATGAGTGTGCATGTATGTGCGAGTGTGTATACGTGGGTGCAGGTGTGCGTACACGTGTGCATGTGTGCACGTGTGTGTATACATGTGCCTCAGTGTGTGTGGCATGCATGTGCGTGAACATGCGTGCATGTGTGTCTAGATGTGTGCGTGTGTGCTTGTGCGTGTGCATGTGGGGGTGACATGAAACAGGTGGCAGCTGGGAGGCCTGGAATCTTCCTCCAGGGCTGCCCAGGGTGGCGTGTGTAGTGCTTGTCGTCGGCAGGTCCACAGGAGGTCTGCCCAGGCTCACTGGAGGAAAACCAGGAGCCCAGGCAGAACAAGGCTCCCCCACCCCATGTGTGGACCCACCCTCTGCCCTCCCGTCCCCCCACCCCAGCTCGCTCAACCCAGGCAGGTGCGGACCCGCGAGGCCCGGGTCCACACCAGCCTTCGGGGGCCACAGGTCACTCGCAGAGCATTGTCCGGGTGGGTCCTCGGACGGTCCCACCACACCTGCTTCTCACAATTGCACTTCTGATTCCATAGCTGGGAGCTGCCGCCTCTGAGCCAGGGTCTCCTGCACGGGGCTCCGCGGGCCTGCGCACGGGCGGGGTGGAACCGTGCTCTCTAACGTCCCAACACCGTCCTCATGGGGCTGTCCCATCTGAAGGAGGTTCCCGGGGGGGTTGTCCGCAGTGCTTTGGCCGCACCGCCAGCCGCTGGTCCCTCAGTTCTGTCCACCCACCCCTTTCCTTTTGTGTCTCAACTTCATTCTTTCCAAGATGAAGAGGTGGCAGGTCCCTTGGGTGTCAGGTGGTCAGTGTAGCTGAGCTTGACCGTCTTGAGCAACTGAAAGGAAATTGGAGGGAAACGTGGATGAGAGTCGAATGCACCTAAGAGGTAAAATTAGCGTCTCTTTTTCTGTCTAGAGCAAGAGGAACAAAAGGAAACGCAACGCCTCCCATTCCACAGGGCCGGAGTCCCTGTCGCCCTGCCCCTCCATCCCATGTAGTCTGGATTCGCTTGCAAACCCTGGGGTCCAGGACGCAGCCCTGCCCCAAGGCGCAGCTCAGCAGGGTGGTCCTCCCAGCGATGGCTGCAGAGGGTCCCCGCAAGGCCAGGCCGCGGGAGGAGCAGAGGCGGCCTCGAGAGCCAGCGTGGCCGCCCAGGATCAGACACCCGGAGGTGCCCTCCCAGGAGTGCAGGGCCAGGGGGGCGCCAGCCCCTCCGCCTCTGCCGGTGCCGGTGTTCCCGGGAAGGAAGGCGCTGCCCCGGAGCTCCCGCTGCCCCAGTCGCCGGGGGGCCGCTCTGAGCCCAGGACTGAACCGCAGGCTGATGGGCAGCGGGCCGGGGACCCCGCCTCTGGGGTGAGTTGTGGGGGCGGCATGGTCGTGTGGTGGGGTTCCAGGGTCGCCTCCCTGTCTTAGAATCACGTTGTCCTCTGGGACCTGCTCTCCACCCCGAACCGCTGACCCCATCACGGGGCCACTGACCCCATCACCAGGCTGGAGACCACGCTGACCCTGACGCCAGGGAGTCACAGTCTCCCTGTCCGTGTTGTCTCCTTGGCTCTGATGTTTTGGCGGCTTTATTTCTTCCAGACAACTGAGGTCGTGGCCGAGCCAGCGAAGCCGGGGAAGGCGCCTGAGAAGGCCGTCCATCAAAAGACTCAGAAACCGAAACAGCAGGCCGCCAGCGCCCCCGCTCCCCAAGAACCCCACCAGGTGGAGTGTCCCGTTGTGCGGGAGGGTGTCCGCGTCCCTGCAGCCTGTCCCACGGTCGCTCCTTTTGGTCCCGTCCCTGCCACCGCTCATCTTTCATTCAGCTCCTCACCGAACAGGTGGTGGGGTGGAGCGTGAACGGACCCGCTCCTGCCTCTGAGCTCACGCGAGAGGGGGGAGAGACGGGCCATGGGGAAGGAGGGTGAGGGCTGGAGGACACCGGGGCGGTGCCCAGGGGTTGTGGCCAGGCAAGGCCTCTCCGAGGAGGGGTCTGCAGTGGACACCTGGATGGGGGAGAGCAGGCCACAGGGAGATGAGGGCCGCGTCCCTTGCAGAGGGAATGGCACGTGCAGGGCCCTGAGGCAGGGATCAGCAGGAAGGTGGTGCCCTGCAAGGGGTGAGGGGAGGAGGTTGGGTGCGAGGTCCTTGGAGGCCGTGGTGGGTGCCCCGGACGGTTGGGGGCAAACTTGGAGGCTGGTGTTAAAGGTTGGGGTTGGTGATTTATCCCAGAAAGCCAAAACCAAGGGCAAGACCGCCGTTCCTGAGGCAGAAGCCAAGCCAGAGGACCCGAAGAAGCCTGAAGGGAGTGACAGGACCCACCTGGCTGCTGCGCAGAGCGAGAAGGACCAGGAGAGCCTGAAAGCTGAGGCCGGCGACCTCACGGGGAGGTAGGGTGCAAGGCAGCCCCGGGTGCAGGCTCCGCCCACAGAGGGGGTTCCCAGGAGGTGGGCCGGGAGGGCTGCCTGTTCGAGTCACGCCTGGTCCAACTGCGGGGCCCCAGAGGCAACAAGGGCCTTGCAGAACTCCGAGAGAGGCTGGAACTCAGGGCGCTGGTCAGCGCCTCCCACCACTGCCCCAGCCCTCGGAGAGGGCACAGGCTGTGCCCTGCCCTGCGCCCCCCACCCCTGCAGAGAGGGAGTCGGGAGAGACTCACAGTGCGGGGTGTGGCCAGAGTGTCGAGGCACTTGATTGTTGCTGGGCGTGTGTTAATGCATGGTGAGGAAACAAGGATCACGTGTATGCACACACGCACGTGTTTGCGTGTGACCGTGCATGCGTGTACTTGTGCACGTCTGTGCATGTGTGAGTATATGTGCGTGTTTGTGTGTGCGCGCTTGTTCGTGTGTGCATGAGTTGTGTGCACGCTTGTGTGTGCGTGTTTGTGTGTGTGTTTTGCGCGCGTAGGCGGGTGGGCAGAAAGATCCAGGTGTAACTGCCGTCTCCTGGTGGCTTTCCTGCAGCCCCCTGGGCCCCGGGGAAGGAGTCAGGGTGTACTTCCACGCCATCCTCTCCAAGGACTTCAACTTCAAGCCCGAGCACCACAGCATATTTGTCCGGGGGGGAGAAGAACTTGGGAAGCCAAAGTGGAACCATAAAGTGTGCGAGTTGCACTGCACCAGGTGAGTGTCCTGGGGTTTGTGCGCAGCTCCTCGGGAAGTTGCCCGCCGTCCAGACTCTGACGTCGGTTGCAAGAATACTTTTGGGCAAAGTCGATTTCACCCTCAGACTTCTGGAAAATGACTTTTTCAAAGAGCTCTTCCCCTTAACGCACTTGTCCTGTGTCACCAAGGCCCCGGATCTGCCCGCGCTGTCTGGGAACCCGGCCTCGTTCCGGAAGCATCCCCTCAGCCAGCACCGCCTGGTGGCTCTTGGTCTGCACTCCGAGCTCTGTTTGAGAAGAACTGAAACTTCCAGGAGGGTTTTGCGATGACCGGATGGTGTCCTCTTTGTCCACAGAGACTTAGGTGAGCACGGGTCCCTTGTTGAAGGCAGCACCGTCCTTTCCAAGCAGCTCCTGGACAAACCCATCCCGTACAAGTACGTGGTCTCGCGTGGCAAGAACTCCATCCAGTATGAGTTTATCTTCAAGCAACCGGAGAAAGAAAAGGAGCACGTCAACCGCTGCCTGCTGGTCAGGTCGTCCCTGCTGGGCTCCGGAGGTGAGTCCCGGGGCCGTGGCGGGTCAGGAACCGGCGCTGGGGCGCGTCTCAGGAGGGCAGCCCCGTGGGTCCTGTCTGCGCGGCACTGGCCCTGTCCCCGGCTCCATGTGCAATAAACTGCGCTCCAAAGCGAGTTTTCATCCGTTCCGCCTAAGTGCGGTGTGTGATGAAGGTTTGCGTTTCCCAAGGACAGGTTCCAGGCACTTCCGGGCCGGAGGAATCGGGTGCCCTCAGTCTCACCTACCCCCTGGCGGTGCCCACCCACCTCTCCTAACCCGAGCCGTGCCCCGCCCAGGGCCAGGCCCTGTGCTGCTGACCTGCGGTGGGCACCGGCCTTCCCTGAGCACAGCTCCCTGGCCGTCCACCCTTCCTCGGTTCCCCGGGCTCACCCCGTTCCCGCAGGTCGGGAGCAGCCCCGCAGGGCAGAGCGCCCAGGTCGGGCGGGCTGTGACCCCCCCTCTCCCTCCTAGAGTGGCATCAGTATGATGACATTATTTGCATGAGGCCCCAGGGGAAGGTGCAGGAGATCTTCGACAATATCCGGCAGTGGTTCACGGACCAGGGGAAGAAAAACGTGAGAGCGAGGCAGATCGCCACCCCCGTCATGCTGGACGGCATCTTCAGCATCCTCGAGGCCTGGAGCGCCATCAACCTGAACAGCTTCTTCACGCAGTTCCGCCAGTTTTATTCTGTGGTCAGCACGCCCATGGTCTACGAAGCACAGGCCCAGCCCTGGAGCTCCCTGAATTACCAGGAGAAGGAGGTATCGGGGTTCGGGGGCTACAGCCATTCCCTTCTCTACCTTGTGGACGGCCAGTGGCCCCCCACCTCCTGGTGGCCAGTTGACCCCTACACTCAGTGGGCAGCTGCAGGTGGGGGCAGGTGAGCCTTCAGCCCATTTTCTCCAAAAATTCTCTTGGAAATTCTTTGTTTTTCCTATTTTCTTCCTCCTCCCTCCACTGGCCCCACCTCTCACCTGCCCCACCCTCACCTGGCCCCACCCCACCCCTGGCCCCACCCCCTCACCTGCCCCACCCACCCCTGGCCCCACCCCACCCCTGACCCCACCCCTCACCTGGCCCCACCCCACCCCTGGCCACACCCCTCACCTGGCCCCACCCCACCCCTGGCCACACCCCTCACCTGGCCCCACCCCCACCCCTGGCCCCACCTCATCCCTGGCCCCACCCCCACTTCTGTTCCCACCTCCAGGCAGAGTGGAAGAAGGGCTGGAACCCTCTTTACTGCCTCTCCACCTGCACTGCAGTGTGGCCGGGGCAGTTTTGAGACACATCTGGGGCCACTTCTGAGATGACCGGTGAACCCTCATAAGCATCCAGGCCCCACCTGAAAGCCCCTCCACCACCTGGGGTCTCTGGATGGCATCATTGGTGGTGGCTCCCAAAGGCCCAGGGCAGCTAGGCCCAGAAAATCGGGTGCTTGGGGTTTAGTGGGGAACCAGTGCAGTGGGGTGACCCCTTCACAGAGCTGCCCCTGCCCCTCAGGGACATGGACCTTTGCCCAGGTGACGTGGGCCTCAGGGCGGTGATGGGCAGCTCTGACCAATGGACTCAGGCCCACGGTTCGGTCTCTCTTTTCTCCTGGGTCAGGTGAAGGAAGACCTGTGGGACTATTTGAAAAAGCAGATGGAACCGTTTCTGAAAAGCAGTGAGGCCCCCCTGCCTGCAGACGCCCCCGTGCGGAGTAAAGTGAGGATGGGCCTAATCACCCTGCACTTGGCCAATGAACTGAAGCTCATCTTGTCTCAGCAAGACCTGGCCTCGCTCTGTAGCCTCCTGTGCCCGGCTGCCAGCTCCCCAGGGGACCTTCACGATGACCTAAGCCACATCTTTGGGACACCTCAGAGGTAGTGTGTCTGTGTGCGTGTCTGTGTGACGGGGGGGGGGGGGGAGAGATAACTTTATAGCCATTTCCAATGGTTTTCATCTAATTATAAAAATAAGTACTGCTCATAGAAGGCAGGGGAAAAATGCAAGAAATTAAAACCACCCATAATGTTGCCACTCACTGTTGTCTTTTCAACATTTATTCCTCTTGCCCATTGATTTTCTACCTTTTTCATCTCCTAATTACTAAAATTCTGCGGCACACACCAAAAAAAAAAGGCTTTGGCTGGTCTGACCGAAAAAACAGGTATAATTTTGATGCATTTACACTGAATGGATATTGTTGTGTTGGCTGTTGCCAATTTTTTTTTTTTTTAACAGTCAAGGATATTTTTTCCGTTGCTTTTCAGAGAGAGTGGAAGGGGGGGAGAGAGAGACCTCGGTGTGAAAATGACGCCATCGGGAGTTTGCTGTGGGCCCCCGGAGGGGGCCTGTTCCGTGCCCTGTGCTTTGGGGGGTGCCCAGGGTGCCCTGTCTCCCGTGCTACTGTGTTCCTCCCCGGTCTGGTCCCTCTGCCCAGCCACCCGGAGGGCTCCTCTCCGCCCTGTGGGAGGAGCTGGCCCTTCCCTGGCAGGACATGGGACCAAGGGCCAGCCTGATGCTGACTCCGTCGCTCACTGCAGGGCCTCTGTTCCCTTTCCAGGTGGCGCGAGTACCTGGTGAGCCTGTGCAGAGAGAGCATGGACCATGGGGTCGACCTCTGGGTGGGCACCCTGCCTGTGCTGCACCACTGCCAGGGGCAGAGCCCTCGAGGGAGGGACCCCGGCGTCCAGCAGCCTGAGGAGACCTGGGCAGCCCTCCAGGGAATCCCCTTCTTGGGGTTTCGGGCAAAACACACTCATGGGTAAGTTCCGGAACCGCGCCTCCCCCCCCATGGTCGCAGTGGAGTCCCACGTCTAGGGACACAGGTGACGCGTCCCTTCCGTATAATGACTTTTTTAAAAAAATGTGAAATTTTAAAAAAATACAAAAATGGCCCAGTGACAATCGTCAGGGTGTGAAGTACCGGCTTTTTCTTTGAAAAGAGAGAAAGCACAACAGTCTGCAGGGGAAATGGTGACTCCAGTGTAAGTGCAAACTTTAGATCGAAACCAGAGAAACACAAACACGGGTGAAGTGCTTATAAATAGGTTAATACCGGCCCTGGCCGGTGCAGCTCTGCGGTTCGAGGGTCGGCCCGCGGACAGAAGGGTCCGGGGTTCGGTTCTGGCCAAGGGCACGCACCTCGCTTGCAGACTCGTTCCCTGTCCCCATCGGTGTGAGAGAGATGCACATGGATGTTTCTCTCACTAAAAAAATAAAAATAAAAATAAATCAATGGAGAAAATATCCTCGGGTGAGAGTTAACAACAACAAAAAAGGGTAATTGGTGAATTACTGCACTCACTTTGGAAGACGATATGGAGGTCCCTCGAAAAGTGAAACGTAAAATGGGCCCGCGTGTGACCCGGGTGTCCCGAGGAAACGCGGCCACTGTCTCGAAGGGATCTCTGCACCCGCCGCTCGCGGCAGCGTCCCTCGCAGCGGCCGCGATGTGGAAACAACCTAAGTGTCTGTTAACGGATGGATGGGCCAGAAAGATGCGGTGTGTAAATAAAGTGGAGTATTATTCAGCCATGAAGAAGAAGGGCATTAGGCCAGGCGAGATGAGCCAGAGAGAGACGAACACTGTGTGATCTCACTCATATATGGAATCTAAGCAAGTCGAACTCATAGAAACTGAGTAGAATTTGGTTACCAGGGGGCTGGGGAGACGGCAAGGGGTCCCCATGAAACACTCGCTCCTCCCCCGACCCCAGCTCCTGGTTACCTCCCTCCTGCTTTCTGTCCCCGGGCTTTTGACCACGCCGTGTACTCCAGGCAACTGGGACCACACGGTACCTGTCTCCTGCCTGCTTATTTCACTCAGCGTGATGTTCTCCAAGTTCATCCACGTTGGTCAACCCCTAATGTGCTATTGTTTATGTTCCTTTGACCCACTACGTGGCGTTTAAATCTTTTTTGAAAACCTGGATGGGCTTTGACGCCACTTGGTCCGTGTCACGTGTCTCACGGCGCTCGCCCGGCCCCCCCTTCCCCCCCCAGGAGGCAGTTGCTCCAGCTCATGGCGGAGCATCAGCACCTGCTGCGCCTGGACGAAGGCCTGTTCCGGTCCTGGCTCAGCCTGCTGCCTCTGAGCAGCCTGGCTGCCTACCTGGAGGCGTCCTCGGACCACCTGTGCTACCACCCGGCTCACGTCCTGGACTGTCTCGTCGGGACGCTGTACCGGCTGCAGGAGCTGGAGGAGGTCTCCACCGGGAACCTGCAGGTCTGTCATGGGCGGCGGGCCCCCGAGTTCCCGGTCAGCCGCAGGGCCCCGGCGAGTGACCGTGCAGGGCCCGCTGCCCCTTCCCGGAGAACCCGACGGGGCGAAGGGCATAGAAACCGAACCCGGAGGGGCCCTGTTTCTTCCGTTTCATTAAAACTCCGGCCCTTCCTTCTTCACGTCTGCGCGAGGCAGGGCGCTACGTCACCCCGAGCGCGGGCGCACGTCACTGCTACCAGCTTCCCCTCCCATTTTGGGGGTGGAAACAATGGCATAATTTTTTAACATTTTAAAACATTTAAAAATTTTTTTTTTTTTTTCTTAAATATGTCTTTATTGATTTCAGAGGGAGAAATAGAAACATCAATATGAGAGTCATTGATCGGCTGCCTCCTGGGATCGAGCACGTGCCCTGACGGGGATTGAACCAGGGACCTCTTGACTCACGGTTGACATTCAACCTCAGAGCCACACCAGCTGGGCCTATAACTTTATTTTTTTATTATTTTTATTTATTTATTTTAAAAAAATGTATCTTTATTGATTTCAGAGAGAGGAAAGGAGAGGGAGAGAGAGAAACATCAATGATGAGAGGGTCATTGATCGGCTGCCCAGCCTGCAACCCGGGCATGTGCCCTGACCGGGAATCGAACCCCGATCGCCTGGATCCTAGGTCGACGCTCAACCGCTGAGCCACGCCCGGCCGGGCTGGGCCTATAACTTTAATCCAGAATTTTATTTCTGGGAGATCAAGTTTAGTACTTGAGCACCTTAGACGGCGTTTGTAGGAAGAAAAGAATTCCTTGCCGGGCTTTATTTAGCTGGTATTTTTCAGGTCCGCTTGAGCCATGAGTAAGCCTCTCCTGTCTGTCTTTCCTTCGCCCCCCAGGACATCGACAAGACTCTGAAAATGCTGCTGCACCTGCTGGACATCTTTCAGGACACGTAAGTAGAACAGCAAGAGGAGGTCTGTCGGGCACGCGGTTGTCCCTCGCCCGGTCGCTCCCCCGTGGCTGCTGCCACAGTCAGAGGGTCATAAACCCATGTATACCTTGACGTTACTCCTTCCAGTTATTAATGTAATCAACCTGTTTTGGGTTTTCTTAGATGTTTTTACTGATTTCAGAGAGAGGAAGGGAGAGGGAGAGAGAGAAACATCAATGATGAGAGTCACTGATCGGCCGCCTCCTGCAGGCCCCGTGCTGGGGACGGAGCCCGCAGCCGGGCCTGTGCCCTGCCCGGGAATCGAACCGCGACCTCCTGGCTCATAGGTCGATGCTCAACCGCTGGGCCACGCCCAGCCGGGCAATCATCCCGGTTTTTAAATGAAAATAATAGCTATAAACAACTGACATGTTGGGTTATTTCCACCTGGTGTTTTTTTTTCTATGCATTTTCCACTTATTTCTCAACGGCTGTCATCATGGGGCCCACCCGTGCCTGGGCCCTGGGTTCCTTCAGTGTTGAGCCTTCACATGTCAATGTCCAAGTGTCTCCACGGTTTCATCCGAAATCCTTAACTCCTGCCAGCTGCTGTGACCTCTGACACCGGGAGGGTGGGTACAGAGAATACGGTAGCTCTGTGAGTGGCCTCGTCGCCTGGCCTTTCCCTGCCGTGGCTGCCTTCGAAGCCCCACTGACGGGCTCAGCCCCTGTCGCCTCTGGCCACATGCCAGTCAGTAGATGGGAAGCCTGGTGCCCACCTGGAGGAGATTACGCGGCACGGGGTCTTCTGGCATTTCTTCCTCCCTCCCTGTGTCTTCCAGAACTGTTTTCAAATTTACCTAAGAGTTTAATCTTTAGTAATGCACATCCCTGGCTTTTTTCCAAGTAAGGTGGCACCTTTGGACCAGTTTAACTTACTTTGTGAAAACAGTTTGGACCAGCCTGGCCGGTGTCACTCAGTGGCTGAGCGTCAACCCCTGAACCAAGAGGTCACTGGTGTTGATGTTTCTCTCTCTCTCCTCCCCCTTCCTCCCTCTAAAATCAAACATATTTTTAAAAAATTAAAAAAAAAAAACAAGTGTAGACCAGGGAGGCAGCCCAAAGGACTCTGGTTGCCTTTTCTCTTGGTTGCAAGTTGGAGATGGATTGAAACGTTTCTGATGTTACCTGTGTGGGGCCCAGTAAATGCCTCCCCTGCTGGTACTTTAAAGGGAAGGGGCTTGCCCTGGAAGACGGGGCCGCTTTCCCACTTCCCTGGGGTCCCTGATCCCTCTTGGCTCCCTGCCGGGCAGGGTTCTCAAGGAGCCCCTGATCCTGTCCTACCCGGCTGTGTGCCTGAAGCTGCACGAAGCCACCTGCAGACTCACGAAGGACCCGGCGTATCACGAGGTGCCCGCCTTGTCCGCCCAGATTGTGCGCAGCGTGATCCCACGGAGGCCCCTGGCGGTGAGTGGCACACGCACACGTAGCGTCACGCCCGGGACAGTGATGGGATTTCAAGTGCCCTCGATTCGCTGAGGAGCTCGGAGCCCGGAGCCCGGCTCCCCGGAGGGCTGCGGGATGACGCTCGAGGGCTGCTTCCGGCACCGACGCTGGGTCCTGTTGGCGCTGGGCCGATGGCGGTCGGTCCTGTGCGTGGAGGATGCTGTGGCGAACCCGTGTGCCCCTCGCCGCGGCCCTCCATTGGAGGAAGGGAGCCACAGTCGGAATGTCCGCGGGCCGGGCAGTTAGAGAGCAGAGCAGGTGGCTGGGGCAGGGCTTGGGCTTTTCCCGTAAACTTTCACTTCAGTACAGTCGCAGAGGCCACACCAGGAAGGTCCTGTCGCTCTCTCCCCCTGCCCTTTGGTAACAGGACTCGGCCGAGGGGCAGGGAAGTGAAACCGGCGTGAAGAGCTGGGTGAGCACCCTTGTCCAGCAGACCCTCGCCGCCACGAGGGCGTGGCTCAGCCGGATCTTCAAGAAGAAGATGTTCCTGAGCTACTCTGCCTCCTCTGTCACCTTCACGTACAGACAGGAGATCCAGGTGAGCTGGGGGACAGCACAGAGCCTGTGACGTGTGTCAGCCCCAGGATGCGACGCCGTGGGCCCGGCCTGCATCCCGAGCGCTGGGACCTCAGCTGGTTGTCCCGTCCTGTGCCCCGGCCTCCGGTCCCCGCTGCTCCCCGGTGGGTTCCGAGGGCCAGGCGCTGGTGGGCTGCCCGCTGGGAGCGCCGGCGCTGGGCAGGCCTGTCGGGAAGGCGCTCGGGGGCGGCGGCCTGCAGGGGTCTGACTCGGTGCCGAGGTTATGGATGAAGTTTATGACGTCGGACTTGGAGGAAAAGACTGAGGCGGGAGCTGCTCAGGAGGGAAGCCGGCAGAGTGGCATCTGAATTCAGAAAGAGAGAAATCAACCTCACACTGTGGGAGGTGGGAGGGTTTCCAGGATGAGAGGCGTCAGATAGCGTCGCGTGCTCCGCAGGGAGGCGCAGCACCGGAGTGGGCACCTGCCCACTCGGGGCCCCTTGTTTTCTGGGGCGAAGGTGGGTGCCCTGGCTCCCGCCGACAGCTCGGTGGCAGCAGCCGGGTCCGATGCCCGGGCTCCTCGCAGGCCAGCGCTCTCTGCTTCGCCACAGTAGTCGTTCCTGATCGTGGACTTACGTTGTGGCATCTCCTCGCCACGGGGCCGACACTCACCCGTGGCTTCTGCAGGTCTGGAAGCGGCTGGTGGAGGTAAACTTCCCCGAGGAGCATGGCTGGAAGGCGTCCTTGCTGGGGGACTTGGAAGGAAGGCTCAAGCAGGTACCCGAGGTCGGGGGCAAGGTCACTGGGGACGGCCAGGGGAGAGAGGGTCATCTGAGTGGGCGGACGGGCCTCCTGTGCACAGGGATGGGGCAAATATGACCGTGTTTGCGGTCCCGGTGCAGCCTTCGCTGGGGTCGCGGGGCCTCCGCAGGTCCTGGGGGCAACAGGAGCCGGTGAAACCCGGCAACGAGCGGGGGGAACACGGAAGCGCCTTCATTTTAGCTCAGGCCGCGACCCTGGGCACCTCGAGGTTGATCGTTAGATGTGACGTGGATTTTACATGTCACAGTTCAGTGGACCTTTGCAGGAAAACACAGCTGGGGAGAGATCAAGTTCGCTTTCAAAACTCACTGGTTTTGCAACCTGCAGGGCAGGTGCTTCATCTGCAAAGTGGGAGAAGAGACTGAATTTTAGTCTTTTTAAAAAATATATGTTTTTATTGATTTCGGGGAGAGGGAGAGAGAGAGAAACATCGATGATGAGAGGGGAACATCATCGATCCGATGCCTCCTGCAAGCCCCCCCGAGGATCCAGCCTGAAACCTGGGCATGTGCCCTGACCAGGAATTGAACTGGTCGCTCCTTGGCGCACAGGGCAACGCCCAACCAGTTGAGCCACACTGGCCGGGCTGAGTTGTATTCTTGTTGGTCTGATGTTTGGGGGTCAGTGAGGACATGCGTAGTGTGGGGTGGGAAGGAGGTTCGGACAGTGGGGAACTGATAAAATAGTGGGAAAGTAAAAATACCTGGGGTGTCTTCGCCTGATCAAGCCGGGAGAGCCGCCCCCACAGCCCTAATCGCCCCTTGTGTCCTGGCAGGAGACGCCCCTCGCCCAGATCTCCGCCTACTGCAACACCAACTGGGACGCCAAGGGCCCTGATGACAGTGTGTCCAGATGCTTCAAGAACTGTGTCATTGAAGCCGTCAGCTCTGCCTGCCAGGTGAGCAAGCTCCCCCTCTGGGGACACATTTGAGGTCACAGCTGCCTTCTGATGTCAGGAAGAGCTGTTAAGTGCCCATTGGTTCTGAGACCAGGCTGCAACCCCAAGCAAGGCCGTGGGGCACCCCCTCCTGGCCTGCAGGCCAGTTCTGGGATCCGGGACCTCAAAATGCCACTCAGCTTCCTGCTGTGACATGGCGGCTGTGACATGCCATAAGTCACAGCCACCCACGGGTGACCCTGAATCCCGTGGTGTCATGGGCCGCTGCTGAAGGCCCCCGTGAAATCACCACCCCTGGCGTGTGTCATCTCTAACATTGCTTGGTGCATGCGCAGTAAAAGACGCCAAAGGCTGACAGAACATTTACGGAAGAAGTGTCTGGAAAACGTCCGGTCCTATCCATTCAGTTAGGTTTTCTTCTGAAAAATAGGGAGATTCTCTGCCCCACACCACCTCTCAGGGACATTCTC